>NW_006780679.1:576853-614235 GCF_000442215.2 Lipotes vexillifer | reverse complement strand
CTTTTTTTTTTTTTTTTTTTCTTTAGTAGTACCATGTGGACTAGATTTTTGGGGGGGAAATGAGGTGCTAAAATTGGATGTAGTTTTTTGTTGTTGTTGTTTTTAGTATTTTCTGTACAATTACCTTTCTTCATTTTCCTTTGGATTTATTCTGTTTTCTAGTTTCTTGAGTTGGATAAATTCTTAGATCATTAGTTTTCAGCATTTCTTCATTCTTAACATAAACGTTAAGGCTGATTTTTTTTCTTATAGCTACCTAACTTCATCCCATAATTATTTACAACACTATTCACTTCTAACTATTTTATGATTCTTATTTTCATTTCCCCCCTAATACATGAAGTATTTAGAAAAATGTGTTTAAATTTCCAAATGTTTTTGGAAGTTTAGTTCTTTTTTTTCTATCTTAATTTTCATTCAATTATAGAATGTTGTCAGTGTGATTCTGATGCTTTTAATTGAACGGAGATTTGTATTATAGCTTAGAAAGCTTTTGCTTTTCTAAAAATAGCATTCTTTGTATGTTTGGGCAGAACGTCTGTTTTGTAACTGTTGAGGACAATTTTCCATTATATATCCATTTGATTGAGCTAGATAAACAGGCCATTAAAATTTTATCTGTCCTTACTAGATTTTATTTATTTATTTATTTTTGTTCTGTTTGGTAAAGGAATTAATAATAGAGGTGTGTTAAAATCCCCCAGTCTGATTGTGGATTTGTCAAATTCTATACATTTTTATTACATTTTGAGGCTTAGTTATTAGGTTCATGAAATTTAGAATTCTTTTACCTTTCTAGTGAATTGAGTCTTTTATTGTTAGACAGTAACTCTCTTTATTTATAAAGATGTTTTTAACCTTATGATTTATTGGTCTGATGTTAAAATAGTTACAACGTTTCTTTTAACTAGTATTTGCATGGTAAAACTTTTCTCATTTCTCTTCAATCTTTGCATATCCCTGTTTACATTATATAAATTGGATACTACATAGATTGTGTGTGTATGTGTTTATTTGAGTTCATTTTGACAATCTCTTTATTTCATCCAGATTATTTAAGTTCCATTTATAGTTATTGCTTATAAAGGTAAATTCTCCTTTACCATTATAGTTTATGCTATCTTTTCTCCTTTTTAATTCTCTTTTCCTATATTTTATTTAATTGATTCATTCTTTCACTTATTCATTCATTCAAAATGATTAAGTGCTAAGTGAATGCCAAACACTACCTTAGCTGTTCAGAAAATAGCAGTGAAACCCCTGCCTTCAGGAAGCTTACAATATAGGACGATGATAGATAATAAACATAAATAATTATAAATTATGGTTTGTTAAATGTGACAAGCAGTAAGGAGGAAAATAAAGCAGGAAGTTGTCAATAAATAAAAGGATTATTAGCCATCTAATTCAAGACCTTAAAGGACAAAAAAGCAGTACTTCCTTTCAGTGAAAATAGCAAAGTTCTAGGCTAATGCGTAGACAAAGACTTGGCAATTTACATTGCTTAATATGAGAAAAAACATATTCTCTTATTCTTATCCCCCTTTCCCCTAATCTTACTCATTTTAATAATAACATGATAAAGTCCATCTATTCAGTCCTTGTTTTCTCTTGAGCATTTCATATGGGAAGATGATGACTGCCCCCTCTGTCAGTTCTTCAAGAATGATTGTGAATGTGTCCTGGACATCACTATCTATCCTTTAGTCAGGCTCTATAATTTCAGAAATTACAAATTAGATTTTATAAAATATGCTCCAAATCTGTATCATTGGAAAACTGAGTGTTACTGGGATTATACTGATAATTACAATGAATCGTTTGAAATGCTAGTAGTAGTCATTTTGACTTTAAAACATGGACATTTCTTATAGGTTGGCCCTATTCAAGCCCTAATAATATACTTGTAATGTTCAGATCTATTGCTTGCTGTGATTATTCTACATATTGTTATTGTTTAAAAAATTTAGCTTGATTTTCTGGAAAAAAAAAAATAATCCTTATGTCTTAAAATGTGTTTTTTGCTTTATTTGTGCAATATGACTTTCCCCCCATCAAGCATCAAGCATTTTTTCTTATTGGTAAGTTAGAAAAAATAAATAGGTACATTAAATATACAGTGAATACTATCATTTTAACAGAAGTATGTATTTGACTTTTCATATTTTGTCACTTGATCTTCCCAGATTGATTTATGACAGACAGTAAAGTTGTCAGAGGCCTTTTGTTGTTGGCAATGTTTTAGTTCTCAAATTATGAGAACATGGAGTTTTGCTATACAGGGAGAAGAAAGTAGTTCTTTGACTGATATAGATGAAATGACAGTTCATCCTGAGAATAAGGCTTAGTGCTGTGAAACTGGGGTATTGCTACTTCCTTAGCAGTGAAAAATCTTATTAAAAAATCACCTCTATCACATAGTTGGACATACTGTGCTGTCAGCTTGGCTACCAGGGTTAAAGCTGTTTAGAAAATTGAAAATGAGGAAGAGAGTAGTTCAACATAGCTTCCATATAATAAAAACTATTTGCCCTTGGAAAATGTTTAATATCTTGTTTCTCTGGTCTGAATAATCTAGAACATGGTTTTACTTTTATCTCTGGTATCTTGAACACAAATAGAAGCTCTGTCATTTAATTTTCTTTCTCAGAAATTATTTTGCTTTTGAACAAAGTAGACATTTTATCTCTGCCTCATTTACAAATAAATAAAAAATAAATAAATGAGGTCCCATCAAATTCTTTTTGCCAGATCATTTTATCAGAATCAGAATATTCTAATATAAGTAGTGAGGATCTCTACTAGATATTTAGGAAAATCAGAACATGTTGACAGCCCACAGAATAACTGGACTAATACCAATTTATTAGAAGCTGTCAGATTGCATAGCATAGGTAACATAAAGGCTGAAGCAATATGATAAAAAAAAGACCCTTAAATTCTTCAGTATGAAGAAGAGGAGGACCAGAGGCCATCATAGTGGGGAATCTGAAGACAGATTATGAAAGTTAACGATATGTTAAAATTTCTTGTATATCTTATTTTACTAAAATTATATTCCTCCCTCTCAGACTAGAGTCACATTAGAAAATTCCTCTGACCCCACCATCAAAAAAACAGGAGTGGGGATTAAGGAGATGAAGAGGGAAGATTACTTTTGTTTTTGTATGTAGGGAATATAATAAGGGAGGTAGTGATTATGAAGAAAAGAAATTTAGTTATTTTACTAACTCCAGAAGAAACTGAATCTTGACAATCCTGAAACAGTCCCGTGATACCTTGTAAAAGAACCGAAATTGAGAATATCAATTCTTATATCCTGGCTAGTTCTTATTCATTTATTACATTCTGCCCTCATAAATTTCTGTTTAGAATTTTCAAAAGTATGATGTTTTTCCTCACTTAAACCAAACTTTCTCCTGTGATTCTTGAACCAAAATAGGCCGAGTTTAAATTGTCTCAGGTATCATTTACTTCTCACAATAGTTTTGCATAGCACTTGAGATAGGACACTGCATCATGACAGTGTCTGAACACTCTCACCATGCTATTATAAAAGTGCTATTGTCGGGCTTCCCAGGTGGCGCAGTGGTTGGGAGTCCGCCTGCCGATGCAGGGGACGCGGGTTCTTGCCCCAGTCCGGGTGGATCCCGCGTGCCGCGGAGCAGTTGGGCCCGTGAGCCATGGCCGCTGGGCCTGCACGTCTGGAGCCTGTGCTCCGCAACGGGAGAGGCCACAGCAGTGAGAGGCCCGCGTACCGCCAAAAAATACATATACATTGTCTTCTAAAAGCATAGAATATTTGCCTTTGCCATAGAAGTTAATATTATCGCCAAACTCAGAATACATAAGATAGAGTAGATGACATTCGTTCCTTGACTGTTGATATGTCATATATAACTATTTCCTGCTACAGTTCAATGTAGGCCTAAATGGGAGGGTTTGTGTCAAACTTACTCACTCCATGAACATTTATTAAGTGTACCATAAACTCTAGACCAGGTAGTTACATTTTACTTTTTCCCCATCTGACAATCTTGGTTTTTAACTGACATACTTTGTTCACTTATATTTTGTGTACTTACTAATATATTTGTGTTTAAATCTAATAATTTGCTCTTTGATTTCTTTTTTTCTAACTGTTGTTCTTCTTTTTTTGCTCCCAACTTTCTTCCTCTTGGAATAATCAAACATTTTTATTAATTCATTTTATTTTAAAATCTTTTAGCGATTACCCTAGAAATTACAACATGCATTTTTAAAATTATTACCATCTACCTTAAAATAATACTTTTATAACTCTCTGTACTTTAGGACCCTATAATACTTTAACTCCATGTATATTCCCACCTCCTTTTGTACTGTTTTTTGTCATGTATTTTAATAATAAGTATGTTTTAAACACACAAGAACTACTTATTGTTGTTTTAAGAAGTCAGTATTCATTTACACTGAACACATATATATCCTTTTAGTGTTCTTCATCTCTTCCTGAATTAGTCTCTCCATCTGGAATCACGTTCCTTTAGTATTTTTTGAATATGGGTCTGTTGGTGACAAATTCTTATTTTGTTTGTGTAACAATGTTTGTATTTTACCATAATTATTAAAGAGTCTTTCTGTTGTTGTTATGGAGTACTAGCATGATAGATTTTTTCTGTTAAGTAGTTGTTCCATTGTCACCTAACTTTCATAGTTTCTTTTGAAAAGTTACCCATAAGGCTTATTTCTTCTTTGAAAAGAATAGTGCATCTTTTTTCCCTATGGCTGCTTTAAATATTTTTTGTGTGTGTGTTAGATTTCAGAATTAAAAAAAAAAAAAAATTCTGCTTGGGGTTTATTGAGCTCCTTTAAACTATGACTTTATATATATTAATGTTGGAATAATTTTAGCCAGTATCTGTGTTAGTCTAGGTCTTACAAGAAGGAAATACCAAGATGAAATTTTGTGCAAGAAGAAATTTATTAGAGGAAATGTCTGTGAGAGAAAATAGTAAGGATCCAGAAGAAAGTAGAAGATCTATTGGACTAAAGTTCATGTCTGATCCTGAATAAAGGAGAAGGAAGAGAAAGTTTGAGTGAAAGTATCTTAGACTTACAGTGAAGTCCTAAGGAAAGCTTGCCAAGGTCATTGGGCAGTCCTTGAGCCACAGTCACCCAGAAGAGACTTGTCTCTTCCAGAAACATGTCTGTCTTAGTATTCATGCAGGATATAGTCATTGTCTGGGATCAGCCTATTGAACTTGTGGCCTCGATGTGAACAGGGTGTTATTTACAGATGAATTGTATGTCTCTTATGTTCCCTGCAGTCAGAGATCTGAGAAGCATTTTTCTCATGTTCACTGTGGTATCTCTTCAAATACTACTTATGCTTTATTCTATCTGTGGAGGGTAACCTCTAGGATGGCTTCCAGTGATACCTTCCTTTGGTAATTCATCATGTTATATATTTACCTTCCTTTGAGTGTGGGAAGGACATAGTGAGTTGCTTCTAATGAGTAGAATATTGTCAACCTAATCGTAGGTCACTTTGCAGACTGGATTATAAATAGACTGTGGCTTTGGTCTACTGTTTCTTTCTTTCTTACTTCCTCTTTAAGAAGTCAGCTGCCATGGTATGAGGTATAATTTTCCCAATGAAGAGACCCACATGGTAAGGAACTGAGTGATTCCCAGCCAATAACAAACATACTTGGAAGCAGACTCTCTCTCCATCAAACTTTCGGATGAGATTGCAGCTCTAGTTGTTAATGTGACTGGAATCTAACTAGGGATGTTGAAATAAGGGCATCCAGATAATCCTCGCCCAGATTCCTGATACATAGAAATTTTGAGATAATAAATACTTTTTGTTATTAAGCCACTAAGTATTGCAGTAATTTATTACACAGCAATAGGAAACTAATACATCCTCTTCCTTCTCCTTTTGGAATTTAACTTATAGATAGGATAGGCCTTTCAAGCATGTCTTATGTATTTCCTACTCCTTTAAAAAAAATTCCTTCAGTGTGCTTCAGTATATTTTCTATTGATTTATAGTTCAGTTTACTAATCCTCTTTTCTGCTATATCTAATCTAGTGCTCGATAATTCACATTTGACTTCTACAATTTCTGTTTGACTATTTCATACTGATTCTACTCACCATGTAAATATCTCCATTTTTTCATCCATTCTTGATACATATTTATTTTAGCAACTTAAAACTCTATATCTGATATTCCAATATCTGGGTCACTTGTGGTTCCATTTCTATTGTCTGCTCCCACTCCCACTTGATCACTTGGTTCTATACATGATATTCTTTGTAATTTTTTGTTGAATTCTAATATTTCATGAATAAAATGCTTCTTCAGACTGTCATTACACATAAGTTAAATATTAAATGAAACTTTTTAATATTAAAACTACACACTAATTTGTAAAAGCTCATCTTCCTGTGTAAAATAACCAAAATCATAGTATGTCTAGACTGACATAAATATATTAATCACTACCTAGGTAAATGTAATCAATTGATAGAATCTTTATGCATAAGATGGAGTATAATTGAGGTTTATGTGAACTGTAATGGGCAACATTTAGTTATTATTAGTAATGGTAAAAATAAAATGCATAGAACTTTAAGTGCTCTGTATTATTTTATCAAATTTCCCAGTGTACCAGATGAATGCCATGCATCAAAAGATCTACATCCTTATTATACCTCTAACACTATTTGGCTTGTGTCCTTGAACATTATATATAACTTGGTTTTCCTTTTTTAATCTGTCACATTGCATATTCTCTAGCACACCTTTCATAAATTTTAGAGTGAGAAACTGACTTTATAAGAGAAAATGAGATTTAAAATAACAGTACATCACAGAAAATAAACTTATGGTTACCAGAAGGGATATTAGGGATAGAAGGGAGATAAATTACAAGTTTGAGATTGACATATGCACACTACGATGTGTAAAGTAGAAAAACAACAAGGGCCTACTGTATAGCACAAGGAACTATATTGAGTGTCTTGTAATAACCTATAATGGAAAATAATCTGAAAAAGAAAAAAAATACATATATGTGTGTGTGTGTATGTATGTGTATAAATGAATCACATTTCTGTATACCTGAAGCTAACACAAAATTGTAAATCAACTATACTTCAGTTTAAAAAATTGGTTAAAAAAAAAAAGAGATATCATTTGGTAGAACTGGAGCTGTAAGTAAATGGTGAGCCCAAGTAGTGGGAAAAAACAAAAACGAAAACAAAACAAAACAAAATAACCCAGAAAAACATTACGTTAATGGATTTCAGCCAGCCCCAAAAGATATTAAGGGAGTATAGCTGTAAGTATGGATTTTAAAGTTATACAGTTAATTTTGAGTGCTGATTTAGCCATTTACTACATCATGGTATTGGCAAGTCATTAGATTAATATATGCTTTAGTTTCCAAATCTGTATAATGGGGATAATAATATCTATCTACCAGGATTGTTTTGAATAAATAAGATAATTCATGTGAAGCAATCAGAAAATTCTGAACTTTAAATAATTCTGTAATTGTCTATAATAATATAGTGATTATTATCAACATTATTATTATCATCATTATTATTATGTGCTTAAGTATTTCTTAGGCCTGAAAAACATCTTGAATATAGTTAATTATAAAAGAAAAGGAGATTTTTCTAAGTGGAACATCATGGAATAAGTGTATCTCTGTACTTCTGCATTGATTTCATTATTCTAAAGCAAGAAAAATGACCCTGCCCAGGCTATGATGCAAAGGTAATATAAGAGCTGTGCTGCATATTCTTATTAAAACCAAACTAGGCTCATGTCTGCATATTTGTCTTTCCATCCCAAGACATTTGCACTGCAGTGGTGAACAATAACTATATGCTCAGTCCCAAGTTAAGTCTGGTCTTTCTAGACTATGTTGAATTAAAGGTGACTGGTCCACTCATATACCCTTTCCATTTACAGAGTGAGATGCCCACAAACAGCACAGCACCCATCATTGATTACCTAATTACACAATCACTCCATCAGTAAATTAGTGCAACATCTATGACCCTATATGTCACCACCACAACCCCCTCTGTCAATTCCCCTGGAGCTTCACTGAGACAGTTCTACTGACATAATATATTCATTATCCATTAGATCTGGCACATGCTCTGCAGTGCTCAAGTATGATACAATCGAGCGAAGGGTCTGGTGTCAGCCAGTCTAATGACTTTCTGATTATCTGTCTTTAAATGATGAATGAGATGAAAATGTACTGATCAAACCAAGTATAAGATTGATAGGATGCCAAATGAAAATTGTATGTAGCCTTCTTTATGGGAAAATGGCAGAGGCCTGCTTTTATTCAGCAATGGCTCCCTAAAGATAGTTTTCCAAGTCATTCCCACATTTCAGTTATAAGATTACTATGAATCCACTGAATTCAAGTCCTAAATTGACATTCTGGGGTCATGGCAATACCCTTTGACTAGGGATTTAATTCACAAGAACGTTCAAATACTTTTGCATTTGCCTAGTCTTTCAGCTTTACTTGTGTAATCTGACCTCCCAGTAATATTCTTCTTGCTTCTAGTTTGTCACCTGGATCAAATTATTTTTTGAGCTGTTTTTGTCTCGTGGAGAGCTGTAAAATAATTAAGCAGATTGATACATAGACAGGCATTTAAAAAAACGTGCCAGGATTATAAATAAGTGGGAGACTCAAAAACATTTTGTTGTTCAAATAATTATGAAGTAGGTGTTTGATAGTACAGTCATTTCTGTTTCTGTTTAAATCTTTAGTTATTATTCTGTTAATTATAATTGAAAATCCAATAAAGCTTCATATTTGAGCACTCACAAATCTGACTTAAATTACAGCTTCTTAGTTTATTCCCTTAAATAAAACACATTGGACTTTGGTTATAAAACAATTTTTAAAATCCAATAACCTTCCTAACTCTTTAAATCTTATATAAAAATTGAGCCTTTTGAAATATACAGACAAGAAAGAAACATAAATGTCTTCATTTTTCGTGTCACAATTAGGCTTACAGAATGTTTGTTTGGTTTTGTTTTGTTTTTGGTATCAGGAAAGTTCCCATAGTGGCCCCACCATGGTATAGCTATACAGGCTCAGGGCAAATCCCTGCCACACTCTGTGCTTCAGTTATGTAAAGAAATTACAGAAAATATGAGACATTCTGAATTAGAATGTCTGAATTAGAATGTCTAAAATAAATCTCAAATTTATCTTCTTACTTTAGTTTCCCTATTTGAGAAGCTGATCTGAAATTCAGACTTGATATTAAAATAGAATTTGTTTGGATCACTTTTAATTAGAGCAAAGAGATAGTCTTTGTGCTTGTGGGAGACTGATAACTCTAGGCGTAAGGGATTGATAGCTCAATGACCACTGAGAATAATTTGAGAGGTGATGTCCTTCCTATTTGTTTTCATTTGCAACAGGATTAAATCTACTCTAGGGTGAAGAAATGTGCACGTGTGTACAAGGTGTTCCCATCCCTAGGATTATAACTGCCTTCTTATCTTTTACTGTAAAGAATGACTACACTAGGTATTGGTTAAGTGTCTTGAGACCTTTTAGGTAAAGTAAAAAACAAGGAAAAATTGTCCGTAAGCACACTGGTTAAAGGAGCTCACTAACTGATTGAGTACATCTCAGCTTTCTTGATTTGGAAACTCTTAACAAGAATCTTATGAGCTTATATTTTGTAAAAATAGATAGGGTAGGTAAATATTGTTTTTTCCTTTTGATTCCAGGCAGAATGTAAAATATTTAAATGGAGACATATTAGAATCCCTAGAGAAATGTGAATTAATTTTAAGGTCTTTGACTGCTTTATTTTTATTTAATATTTGTTTATTCAAAATAATAATACTAATTTGAAGGATTTACTGATTTTTATTTACATAACTGATATAGTAGCAAGAAGGTCAACATTTCCTTTTACTTTGTAAAGACAGAATTTTCTTGGCCTATGTTTTTTAAAGGTCTAATTCAGCATCCTCTTCACTGCCTCTCAATATATTGTTGGCTAGGAAGTAAATACAAAACATACAAAAATCAGAATCTTGAACGTGCTTTTCTTTTAATCACAAGACACAAATATGTTAGAAGGAGATAATTTAATTATGTCAATAGAATGTCCAAGGTCATGTGAACTCTAACTTTCTGTCTCTAGGCTAGCCTAAACACAATTTATTCCAGAAAGATACCTGTCTAGTGTCAATAAATGTCAATTTAGACCTCATGTAAAACTGGATCAGAGAAAAATAATTTTATTTATCATAGAAATAGCAGGAGCCAGAGTATCAGCATTTTTCTGCCACTTTTAGAGCTCCAAGTTCCACAGGGTGATGCCTGGCAACACCTGCATACACAGTGGGTTGTGTTATAGGTGTTATAGGAGAGGAACCCTGGTCTTAGGTAGCCCAAATCTTTTATAATGGAAAGTAAGCATGCCTATCCCTTATTCCAAAGGGAGACACTATCTCTCTCTTCCAAGGTCCTAAGGAATTCTGCCCTTTCCAGAAGAAAATATTGTTTCTATATTCCAAGGCTGTTTGCTATACAAACACCCTTGAAAAGATACTCCAAAACAATAGCTTGCTCCAAGACATGTCAAAATATGACAGATCCATGAAGAATTGTCTCCAAACACCTATATTTTATATTTTCTAGAAAATAATAATATTGTCTTTATATTGGCTTAAAAGTTCATGGTTTAAAGAGCACATTCACAAACATTTTATATTTCTTTGTCAGCACACCTCTAGGCCAGGTTTTACTAGATCCATTTTACAGATGAACACACTGAGCCTGGTAGACTAAGTAAATTGTTCCAGATCCCATGGCAATAGCTGATGAAGCAGAGACCTCATTCCATATCTTCTGCCTCCAAATGCATTATATTTTCCACAAGACCAGAGTGCTCTCTTCATCTACCATACTTATTCACAACTGGATGTAAAGGGAATCAGTTAATTATGTGATATGAGTTGAGAAATGTTTTGGGAGGCCCATCATCAAAGAAACAAAAAATTCCCGATTGCCCTCTGTATGTGCCATAAAATATATTCTTGAATTTTTTTTTTTTTTTTCCATTTGAAATACTATCCCAGGGCTCTTCAAACTTTGAAGATTTGGGGTATCCACTGGAGTTCATCCAGCAACGCTCTCAGTATAAAAAAGGTATGAGGGAGAAGAGGCTGAGGATCAGCTTCTTAGCTATTCTACTCAGGAGCTGATAGTAGAAATGTTTCATTCTCATGTCTAACTGAGAACCCAGGGACATGGAGAGAACCAAATTGGAGAAGAAGATACAAGTGTACACATACTTTGCCCCGTTTATAACCTTTCTCAGTCTTGACTTGCATCTCACTCTTGACTTGAGCAGTTTCCTCCAGAGTCCCACTTTTCTTTTATCATCAGGAAGTAGACAAAAGTAGACAAAAGTCTACTATCTTTAATATAATCACTTTATGCAATGTCAGCTTTCCCACTTGTCCTCAAAAGTTAGAGAAAACTTTGCTATTACACTAACACTACTAAACACACCTAAAGAAGTATTTTCCAAACCTCAAAATGGTAATGAGTGAAGCATCAAAGTAAGCCCTTGATCAAGTAATGTGGAAAAAGTGAGATTAAAAGAGTTATTCATGTCTTCGCGTGCGGGCTTCTCAGAGGGTTTAATATGCTGATGTAAATTGCAACCCTCCAAGGGAAGGAGATAGCTTGCAGGGTTTTCCAAATTTATTCCATACTGGAGCCCCTTTTTCATGCAGTGTACTTGGGAAATGCTGTCTTAATCAATGTATATAGGAACAAAACCACAACGTATTAGTCAAAATATTTTTTTGTCACTTCATAATACCTATGTGCACCAGCATAATGGAAAATAAGAAGTTGCGTCTGTTTCCAGGTTGCCTCATGCAGCATAGACAAATATATAGTCTGGAGATATATGTGTATTTGTATAAATATATGTATATATACATATATAATTTATAATACATAATTTGACTATATATATGTAATTCTGTATATTTTTTTCAATTTATTCGCAAGTCCAATATATTATAAGGAGGTAATTTAATATCAATAATATATCTAAGGTGAGCTATATAACATCTGATACTTTATTTTGCTATATGTAGACACTTAAGATTTTTTTCCATGTTTATTTTGAAAAAAATCTAATGGACCTGGGGAAGTCCCTATAAATGTTTATATAATCAGACATTATAAATGTGAGTCTCTCTCATAAATTATTATGCCGCTTTTAAAGCAGAATTTGGAGGCCTTGACAATCTATACTTAGGAGTAATTCCTGTGTGTCTCATTATAATGCAAAATATTCATTTAAATACTTTAAATAAAGTTTCACTTCCAGCACGATGGAGTAACCATTATGCCCTCATGCCAACTATAAAAATGAACAAAGTATATAAAGCAAGTGATTTCAAATTCCACAATAGGAACACAGGACTGTAATCCCTCAGAGCAGAGAAAAATGAGGCAAGCTCCATAGTCATCCCAGATTTCTGCCTGGAGTCAGTCTCCACACTGCAGCATAGGTAGGTAAAGTCCATGGCAGTCCTCACTGAGCTAAGGAGGTAGAGATGAGTTTGGGACTGCTGGAATAACTGGAATTATGGGACAGTATAAGAGAGGAAGAAGCTGTGTAGAGAATGAGCGCAAAATGTCTGCGTTTATACCCCTCAGTATCTTTGTCCCAGTATTAAACTATGCATGCTGAGGCAAGACACCAAGAGGGCTGTTAGATAAGAGAGACTGAAGAGTTTTGAGCTGAACAAATATTCCAGGGGCTGCACAGTGCTTGTGGACTTTGGCAGTCTAACCAAATGGTTTGGTGTTTCTAACCAAAAAGGAGAGATTTTCCTGATCACCCCAGTCATTCAAACCAGGTCATTCACCCTGGTCATTCAACACACTCAAATGGACAGGCCTTAGTTGTAGTGCACTCTAGATAACATTACACCAAGTCTCAATATAATCAGGAAAAATCATCAGTAAATTAACTGGCTATTTGAATAAAACTCAAAACTATTTAAAGAAATACCACTCAATCCAGACTCTTAACAATACAGCATCCAACTGTCTAGCAGTTAATAAAAAATTACCAGGCATACAAAAAGGCAAGACAGTGTGACCCATAAAGAGAGGTGGGGGCAAGAGGAGAGAGTTGAGTGTAGTAAAATAGTCAGTAGAAATAGACCCAGTGATAAGAGATGTTTGAGCTACCTGACAAGAACTTTGAATGGTCTTTATAAATAGATTCAAGAATTTAAAGGAAAAAATGATGGGTACAATAGGGCATAACAAGTGAGCAGATGAGGAACCTCAGTATGTAAAAAGACAGGGCAATAGAAACTATCTAATCTGAGCACAGAAAGAGAAGAGGCTGGAGAAAAAATGAACAGTTATCTCTGATATGCTATGATAAAATGTCAAGCAATATAACATATGTGTAGAGTCCTAAATGAAAGAAAAAAGAAACTCGGGAACACACATGAAAAAAAAAAAAGAAAATGACTAAAATATTTCCTAAATCTGACAAAAAAATATCAACACAAGTTGCTGGAATCTCAACAAGTTCCAATAAGAATAAGTGGACAGAAAACCACCCATGTAAACCATAGTCAAATTTTTGAAAATCAATGATAAAGAAAAAGAAATACTAAAATTATCCAGATTGGGGGTGGGGTGACTTCAGTACTTACAGGGGGAAATATCAGCTAGAAAATGATGAAATGGCTTGAAGTGCTGTTGACCTGGAATTCTATGTCCAATAAAAACACCCTTTAAAAATGAAGGCAAAATTAAGACATTTTCAGCTAAATAAAGAGCTAAGGTTGTTTATCGCCACAGACTTGTTCCAAAAGAAATGTTAAAAGTTCTTTAGCCTGAAGGAAAAGAATTTACCTCTAGGAATGAAAAGCTGTGAAATTGTAAATATGTGGGTAAATGTAAGATTTTTATCCCTCAGTTTTATGTGTATTTAACTAATAATTTATTGTTTTCAAAGCATAAATAATAGCAGTATATCTTGTGGTTTATAATTATGTATAAATAAAATGTATTACAAAAATATTACAAAATATGGGAGGGTATAAATTGAATTACATAACTGTGAGGTTCTTATATTGTACATACAAGTGATATACGGATTGTGTAATATCAATATATGGTAAACTGCGATAAGTTAAGGATGCACATTGTGGTCCCTAGAGCATCCACTAAAAAAAGAAAACCACAGGGGTATATCTAAAAGCTAACAGACAAGCTAAAAGTAAATTGCTAAATTTCTCTAATGAGAAATTTTTACTCTCTAGGGGAATATTAAGTACAAGAACAGCAAGGTAGACATCTTCAACTTTTATCTTGGTTTATATATAAATTTGCTGTTGTTTATTTCAGAGCCAGGGAGTGGTTTGAGGTTATGGGAATTTTGTTTATTTTTTTATCTAACCTTATTCTCTTTTGCTTTTCTGTGAAATACATTTTACAGAACTAATCTGATCATAATCCTGGAACCTACTCTTAGTAGTGAACCAATCAATCAGTCAGGTTGGGTATAAAGGGGAAGTTTGAGGACAAATGGACACAATTTACAGAAAGATGTTGACTTCAAATCTTAATCACATATTCCAATTTTCAGTGACCCATTGTGCTGAATGCAACTTAATTTTTATCTTTTAATTTTGTTAAAACAAATGACACTAACACATCTTCTTTCTTTAGATGATTAATGTGATCAGATGTCTCAAACATTTGTTTGTTCAATTGAAGGACTGGAATCATTAATTTTTGGCCATTGCATCAAACGCACACAAAATCACATGAGTCACCCATGTGTAATGTTCACTTGGTTATGACTCCCCAGATGTGGAAATTGGCTATCTTTGCCATTTTGTCTCCTGAATTACATTTTCATTACATGCTTTCTTTATCCCCACCATTCTTTTCTTTCCCACCACCCGTAGACTCTATTTTTTATTATTGTTATATTCATTAGACATAAAATCACTGTCAACTTACTATATGTCTCTAAACCTTTACTCTCAAATTTTTAACTTCTTTTACTATAAATCAGAGCAAACAGCTTGTGGACTGGCACTGATTCATGCACTATACTTGGAGTAGAAATGGTATAAACTTTATGAGATGACACTGATGTGTTTCTAAAGAAAAAATGATCAGCTATAGGATATTAACGTCTGTCTGCTGTAGACACTAACTCAGTGTGCTTGCATCATTATATTTTTCTCTGAATTTCACTACTGACGCAGTCACTTTGGAAGCCCATGATGAGTAGAAATTAATTCATATATGAGCAGCAACGTATTCTTTGGTTTGAAACTACAAAGAGAGTAAACAGGAAGATGGTTTACATATGTGAAAGCAAAGATAAATGAAGGGTTTCACCCTGTAAAGTCCTGTAGGTCTGAATGACAAGCACACCTCTTGACTCAGGAGGATTAAGCCTTCGAAGACCATAGATTCCTATAAGAGTAAACCACTGTTTCCTCCATAAATCAAGTTTATTTATCTTAGCACCAGCATACAGAATCAGGTAATAGTCCTAAAATAGTAGGAGCAGGAACAATGCAAAGGCCCTTCCTGAGAGAAGAAAGGGGCCCATATGCACTGACATATGATTAAGCTAACATCCCTTTGCAATGACGGTTTGTTCATCTTCACATTAAAAAAAAAATCAGGGTCCACAAAAGATTTCAGAGGTGATGAACTGGACAAGAGAATCTTCATGAGACGCTGTCCAATTCTGAAAAGAGAGCTTTTTGCAGAGTTCCATGGCCAGGGCCATCAAGAAAAGATTAAGGACCAAACAGCTAAAATTTTATAATATCTCTAATTGCATAATCACTTGATTAGTGTAGGTTGAATTACATAATTGCACAGTGAGACTTGACATTTCAAGACAGAGCATGCTATTCAAAAAGGGAAGGAGGGAGGGGGTTGGAGACGGAGTTAACAGGGAAACGTCACTGCCTGGCCAAACGCTGTATACCAGGGAAAGCTGCTAAACACCATCAGAGTTTTCATCACAGCTTCTGACTTCCTTTTTTGCCAGGTAAACAGATGACCATGGCAGGATGTTTCTCCACTTAGTGAACTTCAGAAAAGTTAACTTTGGGTATGGGGAAGTTCTGGGCTGTTACAGAAGGGACAAATATCTATCTTTGTCTATGTATCTATTTATCTGTCAGCTGTACAGGTCTTCCTACCACAGCTTAACTTCTTAGTTGCGTTGAGTATAGTTGATAAGGCATTTAACACTTTACACACTTTAGAAAATAAGCTCATTGGTGTTCTCTTTTTCCTTTTCGTTTACTTTCTCTCTCTTCACTTTTTTTTCTGTCTTCCTAATGGCTCTCTCTTCTGAACCCAACACACTTCCATAAGTTGAAATGAACCACAGTATGTGAGTGTTTGAGATTTTAGAGTCATATTTGTTCTTATTCAGGGTCTTTGATTTTAATAGTTTTTCACCTTTTACTCAATGAATATTTTTTACCACATTATATAAAATGTGTTTTAATTATTTGATATGCTCCCAACAAGGTATTGTGATTCTTAAAGATATGAATTATTAGTCCCTAAGAGAGAATTCAATAAAAAATACCACTTTTGCTTTTTAATTAACACTGAAACACAACTCTTCTTAATTTATTCTTACTTCCAATAGAAGAAACCTGAACAAGAATTTGCATCTATTATTGCTGAACAATACCTGTACAATATATTTTTTTTCTCCTCAATTTCTGTGTTTTATGAGATTCAGGTTTTCAGATTTTTCCTAACTAAATATATTTTTATATCCCATAAACATGGTTAGTTGAGGGGCTTCCCTGGTGGCGCAGTGGTTGAGAGTCCGCCTGCCGATGCAGGGGACACGGGTTCGTGCCCCGGTCTGGGAGGATCCCACATGCCGCGGAGCGGCTGGGCCCGTGAGCCATGGCCGCTGGGTCTGCGCGTCCGGAGCCCGTGCTCCGCAACGGGAGAGGCCACAACAGTGAGAGGCCCGCGTATCGCAAAAAAAAAAAAAAAAAGGTTAGTTGAGCAAAGCCCGTATTTTAATGGGAACTCATAGTTATTGCCCTTTAAAAAAGAAACTGCTGGAGTCTTTTCAAGTCACTAACATGGGAATCTCACCTGCTTTCAGGTATTTGTGAGCCACACACCCTCAAACATGCACACATACACCCCTAAGGCATCACAGGTATGTCAATTGAGTTGCTTTTGCTTGCGGGAGAAAACCTCAACTCAAACTTCCTTAAACAATAGAGGTGTTTATAGCTGGGATACATGGAAGGAGAGAGGCAGTGCTGGATGTGGGCATAGTTCCACAGCCTTGAAACTCTCCTTCTCTGTGATTTTCTTGACTTTGTTGTTCTCCTTGTGATGACATCATGCTTAGGTCATTAGTTAAATGACTGCCTCAGTACTATTAATCACATTCAGACATGAGAATGTCTAGAGGGGAAAAAAGTGATCATTTCTTCTTGTTTTTCTTTCTTAGTAGCGGGAACCCTTTTCTAGAACCCCATTTCTACACCCAGATGACTATACTTCATGTCTCATTGGCTGAAGTTAGTTCACGTGCTCATTCCTAAACCCTTCACTACCGAAAGGGGTGGGGTTATAATATTTGGCCTAGACATGTCAGGGTTTACTCCTGGCCCAAGAATAGGCTCACTGTCCCCTGAATCACATGGAGGAATAAATGTTTTAACAAATTCAAGGTTCATCTAAGAGTTGGGCACAGGAGAGGAACAAATTTTAGTTAGATAACTAACAGTGTTCTACAAACAAAGCAAGAAAAATCAATAAGTGAATTTCATTCCGTACTACAAAGCAGTAATGAACTTTGGCCCAAAATACTCCAAATGAGAGTCAATCTTGGGTTTTTTAGTGGGAAATATTTAGATATATAAATTCTCTACCTAAGCCCATTATGAATAAAACAGCAGGCAATACAAAGAGATACAGGGGGCTTCCCTGGTGGCGCAGTGGTTGAGAAACTAGAGTAGACACAAGGCCTCTGTACTGTGTGTGAGAGAGTAACTGGGAAACTTTACCACCAGTTTAGAAACAAGAGTTGAGTTTTCAAACTCAAGTGGGGAAAAGTGATGATGGTGGATCCAAGACAGAAAGCCAAAATAGATGAGACCTGACAGGAGAAAATGTTTAAACTTTATTTCAAAGGACACATCAAAAGTGAACGAAAAGAAGACAAAGCCTAGAAGGATCCTAAGGCAGAATTCTGCTGCTGACTTGTTCTGAATTTGGATAGTGACAGTTTTGAATGGAGGCATGATAGAAACATTTAAAGCATCCTAGACTAATTGGACAGTAGAGAGTTGCCAACATGATCCAAGTTGGGTTTAAGAAAAATCATTCTACAAAGTTTCTTGAGATTAATTACTGTAGGAGGAGGCTAGAGATAGAGAAGCAAATTAGGACACTTGCATTCTTCCAGCTAAGAATGATAAAGGCTGACCTACATACTAACAAAAAGAAAGAGAAAATGTTATAAGGGTAAAATGTATTGAATTTATTGTAATAGGAAAAACATTAAAATTATTGTCAGATGATTTGGTTTATACTTCTGGCTCTAATAAAAGCTGTACAATCATGATCAAATGTATAAGGACAAGAAATAGTTTATAAATACCCATTAAGCTACCAAAGTTATCAGTTCTTACATCGTGTTTTTTTCTACTTATTATGGTCTTCCAATTAAAGAACAATTGTTATATTTCTTGCACAGAAAATATAGCAAGTAATTCAAATATTATGGCCCTACCCACTTCCATCTACAGTAGAATAGCAGAGCAATTAGGGCCATTTAATGTTAGAGTGTCAAGTATAACTCTTCAAAAACTTTCAGTGTACTAAGAGTAAATGTTGCTAAAATAAAAATACTTAAAAGAAAAATATGCCTTTAAATGAGTTCATTGGTACTACCATATTAATTTACATCTGTCAAATCTACAATCAGATGCATTCCACAGAAGCCAAATATAATGTGACTCCATGGAGACTGTTATTTTTTAAAATATTTATTGTCTTCTTTTTCTGTTCACATGTGAAGTGAATAAACTGGCAAAAAGCAATCTTGCCAAAATTAACTGAATAACAATATGAGAAATGTTCCTTTTCTTGGCTTCTCATAAACTAAAAGCTATCATCTGATCTCTAGAAACTTACATATAATCAAATATGTGGTAGGAAATAGGGAGGGTTCTCCCAAATAAAATGGAAAATCTTAAAAGACAATGAAGACATAGGGCATAATTCAAACTTATGAAAAAACAAACAAAAATATAAGCCAAGAGTCAAAGCACTCCATTGACACACTGCACATTAAATGAAGACCATTTGTGTAAAGTAATTTTGCCCATTTAAAGTAACATTAATATACCACCATTGTCTGCTTCAAAATAGTCATGTTTATTCCAATGAAGATGCTGTTGGTCACACATATCAGAATTCTTCTTTTTTAATTGTTTGCAAAGACTTCATCATATCCTTTTGAATGTCCATAGGAATGGTAAATGAACTCAATACCTTATTTAAAGAGAAGGATTACTAGAGTTATAAAGCAAAACCCAACCATATGCTGTCTATAATATATGCATTTAAAATGCAAAGATATAGATAGATTGAAAGTAAAATAATGGAAAAACTATATTGGGCAAGCCATAAGCATAAGAAAGCTGACACAGCTAAATTAATATCCAACAAAATAAATTTCAAAAATAGAATATTACAAGACATAAAAGGGGACATTAAATAATGATAAAAGAAACATTTCATCTGAAAGAGATAACAATACTCGATATATCTGCACCTAATAAGTGAGTATTAAAATACAAGAAGCAAAACTGATAGAGCCAATAGGAAGGAAAGAAAAATTTAGTCAGAAATTATAACATCCATTTCTCAATAATTAATAGTAAACATCCAAAAAAATCAGTGAGATATATAAACAACACAGTCAATCAACTGGATCTAATTGACATTTATAAATCCCCAAACCCATATTACACATATTAAGCCCCAAAACTACAGAATATACTTTATTTTCAAAAGACTTCACATAGATATTTCACAAAGGTTGACTACATGCTAGGTCATAAAGTAAGTCTCAATAAACAATTCCATTTACCATTGCATCAAAAAGAATAAAATACCTAGGAATAAACCAACCTAAGGAGGTAAAAGACCTGCACTTGAAAAACAATAAGACATCGATGAAAGAAATTGAAAACGACATAAACAGATGGAAAGATATACTGTGGTCTTGAATTGGAAGAATCAATATTTTCTACAGTATTTTTTTTAGCTTTTTTTCCTTTCTTTTAAATGAAATGTTGATTTACAATGTTGTGTTAGTTTCAGGTATATAGCAAAGTGATTCAGATATATATATATATTCTTTTTTACATTCTCTTCCATTATGGGTTATTACAAGATATTGAGTATAGTTCCCTGTGCTGTATAGTAGGTCCTTGTTCATTTCTATTGTATATATAGTAGTATATATATTTGAATCCCAAACTTCTAATTTATCCTTCCCCCATCCCCTTCCCCCTTTGGTAACCATAAGTTTGTTTTCTGCATCTGTGAGTCTATTTCTGTTTTGTAAATAAGTTCATTTGTATCATTTTTTTAGATTCCACATATAAGTGATATCTTATGTTATTTGTCCTTCTCTGACTTACTTCACTTAGTAAGATAATCTCTAGTTCCATCCATGTTGCTGCAAATGTCATTGTTTCATTCTTTTTTATGGCTGAGCAATATTCCATTGTGTATATATAACACATGTATAGTATTCTTAAAACATATCCTTTCTTTTGGTCCTGTAACCTCCTTAACTTCTCTCTCTGCTCTCCCTTGTATTATCAGACTTCGAGAATTAGTGATAACAGACTTATTCATTGATAGAAAGGATATGCATTCATGGACTACAGATGTATTTTTCTTTGCCATCCTAGTAATATTTTTAAAACTTGAATGACTTTATGGAGTATGACGTCTTCTGCTTGTCACAGTCTTCACCCCTTGTTCTTATAATACAATCCAGTATTTCAAGTACTTTAGTTCATAGGTATTTAAATTTAAATATGCTGCTTCTCACACCACTACACTGAAACTGACCCCTCAGAGATCACTAATCAGTTCTAATTATCAAAGAAGATAGCATTTGCTCAGTCTTTATACTCAAGGATATCTCTACAGTATTTAGACTATTGACCATTTCCATTCATAATTTTGAAACAGTCTGGTTGTGTGTGTGTGTGTGTGTGTGTATACATGTATGTTTTCCAATAAAATCTCTTGGTTTGCGTTCTGTATTAGTTTCCTAGGGATGCTGTCACAAAGTACCAAAAACTAGGTGGCTTAAAGCCACTTGTTTTTACAGTTCTGGAGGCTTGAAGTACAAAATCAAGGCTTTGGCAGGACCATGCTCTCTCTGAAAGCTCTAGGGAAAAATACTTAACTTACTTCTAGCTTCTGATATTTGCTGGCAATCTTTCACATTTTTGGCTTGGAGATGCTTCACATCCAGTTACACAAGTGGCTTTTTCCTGTGTCTTCTTTTTTTTTAATATAAATTTATTTATTTTATTTATTTATTTTGGGCTGTGTTGGGTCTTTGTTGCTGTGTGTGGGCTATAGTTGTGGTGAGTTGGGGCTACTCTTCATTGCAGTGTGTTGGCTTCTCATTTCAGTGGCTTCTCTTGCTGCGGAGCACAGGCTCTAGGTACGTGGGCTTCAGTAGTTGTGGCACACAGGCTCAGTAGTTGTGGCTTATGGGCTCTAGAGCACAGGTTCAGTAGTTGTGGTGCACGGGCTTAGTTGCTCCACGGCATGTGGGATCTTCCTGGACCAGGGCTCGAACCCATGTCCCCTGCATTGGCAGGCGGATTCTTAACCACTGTGCCACCAGGGAAGCCCTCCTGTGTGTCTTATAATCGTCTTCCCTTTGTGGGTGCCTGTCTCCAAATCTCCCCTTTTTATAGTGACATCATTCATATTGAATTAAGGTCCACCCTAATCTTAACCTGGTTAAATCCGTAAAGACCTCTTTCCAAAAAATTCACATTGTGAAATATTAGGAGTTAGGATTTTAACATGTCTTTTTGTGTGGACACAATTCAACCCATAACACCTTCTGTCTCTTTTGATACTCCTTGTTTCATTCTGTTTGCCCTTTCTCCTCCCATCCTGTGAAACATTCTCAAAGATTGGTCCCTGGCCCTCTGTTCTGGTTTCGTATACTCTCTATCATAGCAATAGTGAGATTTCAAATATTTCCTCTGTGCTAACATTTCTAAATCTCCGTTCCCAGACTCTCTTTTGAACTTTAGTCTTACATTACAAATTGCCTACTAGAACTCTCCATTGGATACCCTAGAGGCATCATGAACCAAATATATACTAAATATAAACTTTCCTTCTATTACTATTATAAATTTGAAATCTTACAGGTAAAATAGGAGGAACCCCCCACTCTTTTGACTCCACGTCTAGAGAATTACTTAGGACCTTGGATTTAACTTTTAAATAACTAAGAGTTGCTTTGAGCTTAGGTTCAGGAATCACATTATCTGTTTCAAGTTCTGGCTCTACCAATTGCCAAGTGTGCCCTGGGTGCTTCACGTTCTCAAGTGCAAAATAGGGTTAATATTGTACACCTGATGAGGTTGCTTTGTGGAATCAAAATGATGCAATAGTGGTCTTAGTCTAGTGCCTAGAACAATAAATGATCATTGTAGCTGTAATAGTCGTTAATAATAATAAGAATTACTATACGTCACTGTATCTCCGTCCTCCCTTCCTATACCCTGTTTTCAGGCTTCGTTGTTATTCACTTGTAATTTATAGCTAACCTGTCCCCTTACCTCCAATCTCTCCGCGTTCTAATCCAGTCGGCAGACATCTCCCAGATTAATCATCCTGTACCACAGCTCTGTTCATTCCTCAGGGCACCATCCTTCACTGACTCCCATTGTCTACAAAATAAAAGTAAAATTTCTTAGATTGAAATAAAAGGCCCTCTGGTCCCAAACCTCCTTTCCAACCTCATTTTCCATAACTCAGCTTCATATATCAAATACTTCAACCAAACTGGTTTTTGACATTCTTCATACCTGCTGCGTATTTCAGCACCTGTGTGCTCCTGTTTACGCTGCTCCCTGCCTCAAACCCAATCTCATTCAAACCCTGATTAGTCTTGCAGACCTAGGTAGAATGCTGTCTGCTATTAAAAATAAAAACCTTCCTTAATCATCCCGGGTAGAAGTAACCTTGCTCTCTCTTAACACCAAGTAGTGCCTCTCATTTATGCATTCACTGCTCAAGTATTTATTGAATGATAATTATATATCAGGCACTAAAGTAGGGACTCAGAAACAGTGGTAAAGAAAATGAACATGGCTCCTATCTTCATAAAGCTTGTGATCAGAGAGACGTATATTGAGCAAATTTAGAAATGGGAAAATGATTTCAATCTGTGACAACTACTATGAGGTATTATTTATTTTTATTGTATTAATTCATTTATATTATTTCCCTAAACTAGAATATAACTCATTTGAGGATGGGCACACATACTAATAGTATCTAGATCAAAGGAAATATTTTTCCCCCTTTGGCCGAAATCAAATGAATGAAGGCAACATGGAAGCTTAATATTAGAACCATCCTTTGGTATTTCTATCTAATGAAATATTTTGTTTTGTTTAGAATTTAAATTACTAAATCATTGTTGACAGACTAACTTTTGGTGTATTTCAATGACTGCAAAGTGAGATACAAAACAGAGTCACATTGGAATTCTATGGTCAACAAGAGAATAATGTAGACTAGTTATCTATGAATAAATATATTTGGTAGAGCAAACGGAGAACAAATTACCAGATCAACTAATGAAACATATGTTTTTAGTATTCTGGCAACAATTTATGTAATCTAGGTCATATTGTTTAAGTCCTTTGTATCATAATTTCCTCATCTGTAGAAGGAGGGTGATCACAATGATTCCAAAGTCCTTCAAAAGTATGGTTAAGTGAAGTGGTTCTGTAACAGTACTCTAAAATTCCTAAATGTGGTTATTTCCTTTATTTTCGCATTGGTTTTAGAAATCATGAGTTGAGAAGAATTCTCTGGAACCAATGTCATGAGCCAATTTGATAGTTATAATAGAGTAACTAAAATCTAGATATTTTATTACAGATAAAGAAAGAGAGTCTGGTCTAAACAATCACAGGACTTGAGATTGCCAAGTGACAGAACCTAGCTCAGAGCAGTTAAAGAAAAAAGCCTTACAAAACAGAGAGAGAGAGAGATGGGGGTAGAGCTAGCCTGCAGGTCATCTGTCCTCTGGCTCTGCTCCAGTTAGGCTTCACCACACATGGGAGATTTGGCTTTTCTCCTCTTTCTTCTCTTCAGTGTATGTAGAGTCCAGGAAAGAACACCAACTAGCTTGACATGGCTCTTATAACTGCATCATTGACTAAAAAATGGGGTATGATTTTTATCTAGGCTGAGTTCCTATGCCTCTCTCTGTACAACCCCATCAAAATAATATAATTGGATTAGGTGAGGAACACCTCCCCAGATGGAAACTGAGAATATTTTCTAGAATGAGGAATGGGATACCATGTTGTCAAAACCAATAGATATCTCCAGCAACGTTTCCTCATTTTCTACAATTCACCTTCATATTCCAAATTCTTTAACCAAACTGAACTAGTTAATATTCTCCATACATGCTGCCTATTTTGGCATCTGTGTTTTGTTTATTCCCCCTTTATATATGGTTGAATTCTTCCCTCAAATGTGGTTGAATTTCTTACCTAAGAATTAATAAATAGAAGAGATTGCTATTTCAGGTGATTGTAGAAAGTTTCAAAATATGACTTACTGATCGTAACAGTGATAACTGTCCAGATGAGCTACAAAAATCCCAGAGTTTTAGAAGTACATCTGAGAGCAGAGGACACAAAGGTGATTAAATGAACTAAAATCTGAACAGTAACAAGTCATTCCTAAGAGAGAAGGACTTACAACTGGAAGAGATGCCCCCTCCCCTCCCAGAGGAGCACAGGCCTTTAAGGAGTGTAAGACAGTGACTAGTCGACTCAAAGTTGGGGCAGGGTCTGAGAGCCAGGAGGAAATTTCTTAGAGCCTCACGTTCTTACTGAGTGTGATCCAGTGGCTTCAAAGACTGGGGATGGGGTAAGAGAACTGAGAGGAAACCCCACTGAGGCATTCTAGGCCTTCATCAATGGTACTGCAATGACCCTTCAAAGGTTGAAGAGGGGAACAGGGTAAAGAAAGTTTTCCCCAGTCACAGAAGTCCGGGTGTGAGAATGGAGAGAAAAAAAGTACTAACTCCCCAGTGATCCTCCAAACATTTGAAACCAATAGTGAATTGCATCTATTTAAAGCTGCAACCAAACCTAGATCCAGCCCCACTAATGTTTAGATTGATCAACACTCCTCCTCCCCAACACTGTTGCCTGACAGAAGAAGAGACATGCCATGTTCTAGGGGTAAATATCATTTAATTTAATGATTACTGTCTGCATATATATACAATCTATAGCATACAAAACAAAAAGTATGCAACATGTGAAGAAGAAAGAAAATGTTGACTGATTGTCCAAAGAGGAAATACTCAATAGAAGCAGATCCAGAAATGGCACAGATATTGGGATTATCCAACAAGGATTTTACAATAACTATGATAAATATGTTAAAGGATTTAGTGGAAAAAGTAGACAACATGTGAGAAATACAATATGGGAAAGAAAATGTTTTGATAGAGTTAGCAGACTGTACACAGAATAAAAAAGATTCAGTGAACTAATAGATCAATATACGTTATTCAAACTGAAAACATATGGAGACACTGTATTAGTTTCTTAGGGCTATCATATCAAAGTTCAACAGACTAGGTGGCTTAAACCACAGAAATTAATTTTCACATGTTTCTGGAGGCTAGAGGCCCATGTCAGCACAGTTGGTTTCTTCTGAGGCCTCTCTCCTTGGATTGGAATGGTCATTGTCTCCCTGTGTTTTCACATGATCTTCCTTCTGTACATGTACATGTGCAAATTTCCTCTTCTTAGAAGAATACCAGGCACAGTGGATTACGGCCTACCCTAATAACCTCATTTTAACTTAATTATCTCTTTAAGACCATGCCTACAAATTTGGTTGCATTCTGAGGTACTGTGGGTTACAATTTCAACATATAAACTTTGGAGGAACACAATTCAGCTCATAACAGATACATAGGAAGAACACCAAATGGTCTAATATACATGTCATTACAGTCTTAGGAGTGGAGACAGATAGTGGTGCAGAAGAAATAATTAAAGAGATTACAGAGGAGAATTTTCCAGAACTGATAAAAGACACCAACACTAAAACCCAAGTGCAGAAGATCCCCAAGCTGGATAAATATACCCAGATACATCATAGTCAAACTACTGAAAAGATAAAAAGAAAATTTTAAAAGCATCCATAACATGGGGAGAGATGCATTGAATAAAGGGGAACATTTATAAGAGTGACAAATGATGGCTAAATTCTCATCACAATGGAATTCCATGAGACAATGAAACAATATCATTTAAGGGGTGAAATGTGGGTGGGGGGAGGGGTGACTGTCAACTGGAAATCCCATACTGAGGAAAATTAGCTTTCAGAAATGAAGGTGAAATAAAATATTTTTAGACATCAAAAGGTGAGTGAATTTGTTTCTGTAAACCTGTACTACAGGAAATACTAAAATAAATTCTTCAGGCTGAAGTGAAATGATAGCCAATGGAGCCCTTGATCTGTAGAAATGAATGAAGAACGTCAGAAATAGTAAATGTGTGGGTAGGTCTACGAGACTACTATTAAAAGCAAAACTGATAACAGTGCATTGTGGGGCTTATAACACATGTAGAAACAAGCAAAAAAAAAAAAGTTTTCTAATATCAAGATGGGTAATGCCTTAAATACCTAACCATCATAGTTTCTATGAGGAAATTTTTATTACAAACTCTGAAGTACTATTGAGCATCTATCAAGAGGGAATTTCTTCTTACAAATTAACAAAGAAAAAAAAGTAAAGTATTCATTCATCTTTCACTTCTTTTACTTTTTTCTTAAATGTCTCTCCTTTCTTAAGTTCTGTAAATAATATATAACAATACGTATTAGAATATTATGTATACAAACATATATATATGTATATAGATAGATAGATAGATAGATAGATAGATATATCTCATGAGTTGATACCAACCAATACTGTACAAAATTCTCTGCTCAATAGGAAATTGACAAAAAAGTTTGGAAGCAACATCCACACCGGCTAGAGAGCAGAATTTGAGCACACACAATTTGCTAGAGAAGTCTTCAGTGGAAGCGCTAAATTTCTTTGGATAAATTATCTCTCCCCAAGCCACGGGCTTGGTGCAACAGAGGCCTCATCATCCTTCCTCTTACACTGGGCACTGATTATCAAACATCCTCTGTTGTGCTGCTTGAACTACCATCCAATTCCCCTGCAGTCAATCTCAAGTAAAACTGAAAGGCTATGTTAAAAGAGCACCAACCTTCAAAGTTGCATGTGGAAAATATTCATTTTCACACTCTGTGATTGAAGTCAGAGATGTCTTACTGTCAGAATTCTCAAATGTCACTTCTTCTATGAGAGAGTAGAGGCCATAGGAAGTGTATGAAACTTTCCTTTTAGGAGAACTCCGAGTGAATACTTAGTGGCAACAGAAGGTGCCAGGTTGAGAAATGAAAAGCAACCGGGTCCTGTGAAAAAACAGAGCTCTAGGATCTCAGCTGTCTTGGTTCCGATAATGATGATATCACTGTATAATGTGGCGTTAATTTCCTGATCCTCATTTCAAAATTGGAGGTTAAAATGATGACCTGGTACCAGGAATCAAATGTTGAAAGCCTTGATGGGTTAAGCACCATGAATTAGAGATGATGACTGGGGCTGGTACCCAGGAGACTCGGCTCCCTGTCTCAGTTCTTTCATGATCTGTCCCTGTGCCCACAGTTATATTACATCTCTGAGGTTCCATTCCCTTGTCACAAAATGAGGCGTTGGAATTGAAGTGCCGAGATTCCTTTCAGGGCTGAAATTTTATGAGTTAATGTTCTGAATTTTCTTCGTAGAGAGTTATTTTTACATGGGGAGTTTTACATAAAGCAAAAAATGGCTTAGAGTCAAAATTAACCTTGAAAATTCCATGTTGGAGACTAATTTGACACCTATCATTTTTATATAATTTCAAGACAAGCTCCATATTAGATTTTTTTCTTTTTTGTCTATGAACACAAGTTGGAATGGTTGGCTTCTGTTCAAGAGTTTATGTGAAAAATACTAATCCTTATACACTTAGTCCAGAAATGTCAATTTTTTTCCTTGTCTACTATGTAGATTTGGACTACACAAAAGGTATTTAGGTATTTATTTAAATTAAAATTCAATGCATTAATAACAAATTCATAAACATGTTTCTTCCTTAAGCTTTTCAATTCAGTGGGCAAAAGTTACTATTCTATTTATACGTATAACAAATTTTAGCAACTACCTTTAAGGAAGCCTTTGATTACTATTTGATCCCATTTACACATTTAGTTAATTAAACAAATTCACACTTTTAAATTGCATGTATAAATTTAATATACTTGATTTCCTTTTAATTATTTCAATTGTTTGATGAGCCTTAACAAGAAGTTAAATAATACATATTCTATAGATAAAACTTATAAATATAGTAATTTTTACAGAAAACTTGCTGCATATAAGAACAGTAAGATTTCAGCTTAAAACATATTGAAACTAATTCCTCCATTTCCCATTTTACATTGGAATTGCAAGAATGTCCAGTTACTTTATAAGGTAAAAATCTTGTATATATTGTAAATACATGAAAAAAGTCAAATAGACATAGTTTTCTTAACACAAAAATATTAGCATTATAGTTTTATTCTCTTAAGAATTTTTCTGTATTTCATTGTAAATATACCTGGGTTTAAAAATATTACCCACTAAGAAAACAATTATGTCAATTTAGGCAATTTAAGGGATCTCTTCATAGCCAGTTGAAATCAAATAATGAAAAAGATATTAAGTAATAGAGATATCTAGATGTGAAGACATCCAGGGTAATTTATCTTGACCTCAGTTGCCGGGCTGAGCCCATTCCTACAGTCACCATACCTTCAACTATGTAACTTAGTAAAGAAGATGGTCAGAAACCCCACTTCCTTCAGTTTGAGACATATTACTACCCAATTAACTAATCGTCTCCCAGAAATCTGCTATTCCACCAAGACTACCACATTACCTGATTGAATTTGCACCTTTATGCTTCTTAAGATTTTGAAATATTTTTCTATATAGTTTCAAAAATACATTTGGAATGATTTGCACAGAAATATTCTTTCTGTCTGGTGGGACTACATAACTTGTAAAGATATTACAAAAACTTCTGACCGATTCTGTGGGTCACACATCTTTATGGTCTTACCCAAGACAGAGAAGGCATTCTCACTATGAAAGTCTTGTAGAAACTAAGACTGACCAAAGAAACATCCAATTCTTATCACACTTTCTCTGGGTACCGGGGTACACATCCATTGCAGAGATCGAAAACAAAATCACCTGCTTTATTTATTCAGTTTTATTTTCTCTTATTTCTCCTTCATTCACATAAAGGTGAATTCTCATAAGATAAAACCACTGTGATGCAATCCCTCTGTATTTTCTTGTACTTAGTGCTGTAGTTCCCAAATACTGCTCTAGGAACTTTAGGGCTTTAGAAAAAGACAT
This sequence comes from Lipotes vexillifer, assembly GCF_000442215.2. NCBI lineage: Eukaryota > Metazoa > Chordata > Mammalia > Artiodactyla > Lipotidae > Lipotes > Lipotes vexillifer. The sequence continues at coordinate 584,295 of NW_006780679.1, read as the reverse complement.
ATCCCTAGGATTTTTCCCCAGAGATTCAGCTTTCCAAGATCTCAGTTCAGCCAAAGATTCTGTACATTAAAAAAAAAAAGATGTTTAAGAACAATTAAGATATACATTTAGAATCTGGCCTATTGGGCCAGGAGCCAGGAATTCTTAATATTCACGTTTGGCAACGATATAGATATATGACCCTGAGCAACTTGCTTGGGCTCTCCAGGTATAACACCTTCATATTACACATGAAGAAACTGAGGAGAAGGTGCCATTATGATCTGAGCCTATTGTCTTCCCCCAGTGTTTAAGCAACAAGCTGATTGTAAGCAAGTATATCAGTAATACATTTCAAACAGAGAGAAATTAAAATCAAGGGATTGAATACAGAGGTATGAAAAGAGCAGGAAGAGTAAAGGATGGTTTAAAGGGAGCAAAGAGGTGAGGAAGGTTGTTAAAGCATGACTAGGAAGCTGCCGTTACTCCAGAGCCAAAGATAACACACTCCCTCGAGGAGTCAGAGGGTCAAAGTGGGGCTCTGGAAGTTACTCAGTATGTCTATTCCAACTGGAATCTAAGAACTGGGTAAACAATGCCAGAGTGGTCTCTGGCCCCACTAGACTAACTGAAAGATGGAAATGTGCTAAATTCCATTTATCGTCTAACCTCTCATCTTATTGATGATCATAGCATTTGGGGTCCTCAATGATTAGCATCAACTCAGAGCCCATATCTAGTAACGCCCCAAAGATCTGAGTTTCATTTTCCTCAGTGCACAGTTATCTGGCCAAATAGATGCAGGCTACTTTATAGAAGGTCTAGAGGAATATTTTCAGTATGTATAGCAGGGTCACTTGGAGCATGTGTTGGGGGGCATGGTGTGGTCTTTCTGCAAAAACCCAGGCTTCCTTCATTCAAAGGGTTCCAGATCTGCTAACCTGTTCAGGTCTAGGAATTGGTTAAGAGGCCATTATCTACATTATAATGACTCAAGTAAAGTCTCTGTATTCCAGACCTAGATGTTTGATTGATATTATATGTAGTAATCAATACAACAGTCAGTTAACCATCTAATTTAGTGTTAGCAAATACTTTTTCTGTAATGGACCAGATAGTGATTTTCTTAGGCATTGCAGGCCATATGATCTCTGTTGCCATTGTGATGTGAAAGCAGCCATAGAAATGTGTATATATGTGAAAGGGCAAGACAGAGTTCCAGTAAAACTGTTTACAAAATGGCTAACATGCTAGATTTGGTCCACGGTCCATAGTTTTTCAACCTCTAAAATCTAATTCCTTCCAAAGGACCTTTGATTTATTAGCCACTACCAAAAATCCCTTCTTAAAGGGATCTAACAGTCACTCCAACCCTGCTACCCATTTTTGTAACTGCATTCTCCTTGCCCTTTGACCTCTGCCACCTTATTATTCCCCCTGAAATCAGGGAGCTCCTTCACTGGTGTCAGCTCTTATAATAATCACCTGAAGAGGTCAGCCAGCTAAGAGCTTTTCAGGGATCCTAGTAGGCCTGTCATACAGACTTTCTCAATGCCATGGTCAAGATGAAGAATTGTCTGGACTCTGGCAGGGGACATGAAAGGCAGTGGGCAAGGCAGTAGGAAGCAAGTAGCATATGATAAATATACTGCAGCATTCCTATCTCCTAAATCATTGGATTCCTCTTAAACATTATTTCAGGCAAGTTCTGTCATCACAACCTCATTAAGTGTCTATCACTATTGACTCAATGCTTCAGTCAACCAACGAAGCAAACTGTTAGAGCTACTACGGCCTGATCAGCGTAACACATTGAATTCATTATTGTGTTTTGTCCTCCTTGGCCTAACAATCTCAGAAACCTTTCCTATACATATTACCCAGGTTCTGCCAATATAAATTAAATGGGTCTTACAATTCCTTCAGTGTATAAACTGTTTCCTTCGAGGCCAAGCTTTTGCTTTCATAATCGTGGGCCCATTGGAATATGACTCTAGTTTTGAGCATGAAAGCAGTAAGTCGGGATGAGGGTGTATCCTGAAAATAACGGGCACCATCCTGCAAAGTGACTGCCTCAGTTGAGTTTACTCTAGGTTCATAAAGCAAGTGAAGGCTTGCTTTCCTCTTCCTGGGGAAATAAGAACTACTCCCTCAGAAAAGGAGGCTCAGAGGACTTGGAATTCCAAAGCTTTCAGATTAATCTGAATCCACCCCAGATCATCATTACAATTTTCAGAGTTCTACTCCTTGTTAACCAATGCCCTGACATTTACGTAAGAGATATCCTGAAGCTGTCAATTCAACTTATGTTGTTCGACAACTTACAGGATCAAATTTTGGGTCTGATTTTCAGTGACTTAGTTCTATGACCTCATGACTTAGAGACTCTATTAGGACCATCACATAACCTCTCTGTCCATATTTTGAGCTGAGAGAATTTAAAGCCAGGAGATTGCCATTTTCTTCCTTGAAGCTTTCCAGTATAGTCAGAAGCTACCTAACTGCCCCTCAGTCCTGTAATCATATCCACCCAGAAGCAGCCACTGGGAATTTTCAAGCTCAGCCTTACCAGGCACATCATCCTGGGTGATGACAGGGAATAATTCCAGTTACCATGTTGCCACTACATGGTATAAACTACCAGTTTCCCATTTTCTGTTGGCAGTAAGATCATGACTATATTTAGGCCCAATCAGATTACATAACCAGTTCCAATTTTTTTTGTTTGTTTCTGAGAACATTCTCAGTATAATGCAGCATCAGTTAGGGTCCAGTAAAGAAAACAGAAACCATTATAGACATTTCGAGAAGAGAGAGGTTTAACACAAAGAACTGGAGATGTTGAGGAGCTAGGAAAGCAACGGAGCAAAGAAAGGAGGGCTAGAGGAGCAAGGGAGAGATTGGTACTGCTTAAAATTCAAGGAGTTGCTCCGCATGTGTGATTGCTTCTAAGGTGCTGGAGGTGGTGCTGATGGTGCTTTTGGAGCCCCAGCATTGTTGCTCAGAGAGCCTGCACTGCGTGATGTTGCTGAACCTGCCACCTGTTGCTGCCTCTGGTCACAGTCCTTTGCTCACTGCTTTTGCTTTACTGCCAGAGGCACTGAAAATAAGCATCAAACAAGAAAGAAAGAAAGAAAAGAAAAAAATAGAATAAACTCTCTTTTTTTGCTGTAATCTTCTAATCTCCAGCTGGTACCTCCTATTGGCAGAACCTAACAAGAAACCAGTTGGCAAAGGGACCTGAAAACAAGAGTTTTCTGGCTTCCAGCCCCGAGGATAGAAAGGATAGTACCAAAAGGTAAGTGTGAAGCCAAGGGACAACAGACAATATCTAGAATTACAAAGAATCCTTAGGGGTTGTACGGACTATCTCTGGCTGCCTAAGGTACTGGAAAAACCTGTACTATTTTACATATGTAACTATCACTGGATTTAGTTGTCTCAACATTTTTGCTTTGCACATGATATTACCAGTGATCTTTGTTTTATATGTGGGAACTAAACTTTTTGGTATTTTGTTTCTGTTGTAACTGAAGCAATGAATTCATTATACATACTCTAGTTGGCTCTGTGGAATTCATTTTCCTATTGTAACCAATCACTACAAATCTTCACATGACAGAGTCTTTCACCATTTCAATCCCCAGAGTCATTCATTATGGCTGCAAATGAATAAATTGCTTGGGGCCCAATTCTGCTGGTGATATGTGAGAGTTAGACTAGTGAATATAAATCCCCCACATATTGACTAAAAGAAAAAAAGAAAGAAAGAAAAAAGGAGATGGATCCTGTTTTCGTTTAGCTCTTTGCACTGTTAATCAAAGCTAATTAAAACGCAGTGGAAAAAAAATAGCACCAAGTTAGTCTTTTGTAATGGAGAGTGCATAGCTGCCTATTCAGAAGGGTTTATGTGTATGTGACCCCCCCGCCCAAATAATCTTGTACCATTCTGATATTTTTACTTTACTCTGAATTCATTACATACCTACTGTGTACAATGAAATTTCCCATTTTCTAGAGGATTTTACAAACTGTAGAACATGTTCTCTGATCCCAAAAACCTATCATTAATTTGTGAAGGCAAAAATGTACAAAAAGGGGTAATAATACTAAAAAATACATACAAAGAGGTGACATTTGCTACTAGCTGTATGAAGCTTAATGTGTTACCATCATTTGACTCCTGTGCCTTATCAAACTCTACTTTTGTCGTTATGACCCCTAGAAGCCCTGAGATACTACTGGAGCAGAAAGAAACACACGTACTGCGCAGAATCTCAAGATGTTTTTTGGTTTTTTTTTTGCGGTATGCGGGCCTCTCACTGTTGTGGCCTCTCCCTTTGCGGAGCACAGGCTCCGGACGCGCAGGCTCAGCGGCCATGGCTCACGGGCCCAGCCGCTCCGCGGCACGTGGGATCCCCCCGGACCGGGGCACGAACCCGCGTCCCCTGAACCGGCAGGCGGATTCCCCACCACTAGCGCCACCAGGGAAGCCCCAAGATGTTTTATTGAATATATGTTGTGCTTCCCCTGGCCCTACTCAAGAAGTAAACTTTCCTCCAAATTTATATAAGCTAGCTTCTTTCTCTGGAATTGTTACATCTTCTCTGAACCCTATCTTTAATTCATGTTCTTCCAGCGACCCAGTAACCCACTCTATTAGTTTGCTAGGGCTGCCATAACAAAGTACCAAAAACTGGATTGCTCAAAACAATGGAAATTTATTCTTTCACGGTTTTGAAAGCTAAAAGTTTGAAATCGGGGTGTCTGCAGGGATATGCTCTATTTTCTAGGGGAGAAGACGTTTCTAGGGGAGAATCTTTCTTATCTCTTCTGGCTTCTGGTCTTTGCTGGAAATCCTTGCTATTTCTTGGCTTGTAGATGCATTGCTCCAATCACCTGGACCATCTTCTCCCGAGTGTCTTTACTTTGCATTCTCCCTCTACATGAGAATGTCCAAATGTCTGTCTCTGTGTGCAAGTTTTCCCTTGTTATAAGGGCTCCAGTCATATTGGATTAGGCCTACCCTAATGAGCTCTTTTAACTTGATTACCTCTATACAGAACCTATTTCTAAATAAGGTTACATTTTGAGGTACTAGGGGTTAGAACTTCAACATATTATTTTGGGAGGGATACAATTCAACCCATAACATCCACCTTCCAAAGTAAATATTCAGAGATGTAGTTTTGTCATGTTTTTTGGCATATTTGATTTACTGTACCACCAATAAGGCTGAAAACATTCTAGATTCCTCCAGGGCTACTTTCTTGGCATTTGCTAAAGCACTAAAATTCAAGGTGTCCTTGCTCCTGAACCAGATTGCATTAAAATATTAAGTTACTGGGGCTTCCAAAAAAAAAAAAAAAAAAAAAAAAAAGTAAGTTACTTAAAGCATACCGAACAAATAAGGGAGGTAAATATAATGTATTTATCTGTGCTTTTTATATGTCTTAATCATAAAATAGTCTTTTAAAACTCTAAGTTAAAAGTCAAATAGCTAGAATGGTTTTTTGAGATAATGTCCATCATAAAATTATGCACATAAAATACTGGGAGAACTGTTAGAGTGCATCTCATCATGGAGAACTGTGGCTGGAACACAAAGAGAAGATTCTAAGCAGGTTTTAAAATTTTGTTTCTACTCTACAAGCTGGATGCTCAGAAAGATTAACCAAATTCTAATCATTCCCTTTGTAAGCACCTTCACCAACCAGGTGAGTGTTATTAAATAGAAGGAAAGTCAAAACATAGGGGAGTGATCCCTCTCTCCCATCTATTCCATCTGTTCTAGCTGCCCCAGTTACTAGCATCCAACCACAACTGACAAAAGTGTCTACAAGAAACAGCACCACCAACTGCTAGCCAGCAGACTGCCCCCCCCACCGCCCCCCATGGAACAATGACAAGTAGGAAAGGTGAGGTAAAAATACATGTGTAGACTCGAATGAAATCAGGTCAGTGAACAAACTAGATTTGTAATCATAGCAATTTTATTTTTGAAACTTGCGTTCTCTTTACATCTGTTTAATGGGTTTCTTTCTTTCCCAGCTCCTCTACGAAAACTTAGGCAGGCACCATAACTTTTTTGTTTATTCTGGGTTCATAAAATAAATAAATACGTTTATAAATAAAAAACCTGTGGTCGCTTCGGGGTCACTAAGTCACAAATGCAGTTTTTATTTGTAAATTAGAATGTGTATCCTCTTACAATAACAAAAGCACTACATTTGATTAGAGTGAAATCGTCTCTCCTCTCCTCAGGTTGAGTCTTTTACAGCTGGAAATGGCTTCAGTAAGGGGTGCTGGGGGAGGAGTGGGAAGGGGAAAGGAGGGAAGACAACAGACCAGAAAATTCTCACTTCATTGATCAATTTGGGAGATGGCTTCCCATTCCCTGGTTCTGGCAGGAATTTAAAATCGCCTTTTCCCTGATGAGGTGCTTTTGTGAACTCTTCATAGAAACCCGCCTCTCCCCCACCACTGACCTCTCTCACCCGCAGATCTCTTGATGCTGGAAATGTCCTTTTACTCAGTCTGTCCTTTATAGCTTCTTCCGACAGCTTCTATCAATGAGCAACACATGCCACTCTAGATGGTCTCCTGGACAAGACATAAACACATCCATGATGATTCTCTCACACGTGTGGGTCACCTCTGATCTACAGGACTAATCACACATCTTTCACTCCGACAGACTGAGAAGGCAGGTTGTCCTATGCCAGTCCTGTCCTATGCCTGGCCTGTCCTATGCCACTACCTCTTCCTAACCCACCGTTTGGCAGTAGCCATCCCATTTCTTCACTTCTAGATTTTTCAGGTGCAAGTCGGATGCCAGTCCTCACAGAGCCTAAGCATGGAGGGCATATATCAAGTTCCCTGAAATGGTCTCATTGAAGTATCCCCCAACCCAGCGTGAAATGAGTCATTTAAATAGGACTAACAAACAATAACTCAAGTCACAAATCCACTCTTCTTCAGGCGCTTTCAGATCCTTGACACAGATAAGGGTGTTCTGGGTGATCCCATAGATTCACACAAATTTACTCTGAAAAATATGCATCTTTACTTAGCATCTCGCTTGGGAATTTGTTATTGATTTTCTTCCCTCCTTGGCGGAAACTTCCATCTTCATACACCAGGGCGCTGGTGTATTGCCCCAGGTGTAGGCAATAAAGGGCTGCACTTTCTATAGAAAATTTAAAAACAGATTCTATGCTGTAGAAACTATACCAATGGGAGAAGGAAGACACAGAAACAGTGGCCAAGCAGTTCTTGAGCTTGTAGTCTCTTCATTTTCATTTTCTTTACCATCCACAACTGCTGCACGTGATTTCGTGCTTTGCCGCGCGCAAACTCAAACTCCTCCCAAACTCTTCTGCGTCTCTCGCAGGAGGGGAAGCTCACGAGAGCGCATGTCTCTCCCAGCAGAGGGCGGGGCGGGGCGGGGCGCGGCGCGGCGC
>NW_006780679.1:575129-576684 GCF_000442215.2 Lipotes vexillifer | reverse complement strand
GAGCGTCTCAGCAGTCCCCAAATATGAGTCAAAGCATCTCAGGCTGATGCTCCAAGACAAGCAAACGAGCCTCTTCCAAACACAGTCCGGGAGCCCCTTGCCGGGCCACTTCCCTCCTGGCCCCTGAGGCAGGTGAGTCTGTGCTCACGAGCTCGCGAGCTCTTTACTCAGATGGTCTTGTGGACGTGAGCCTTGTTGGTTTTCAAAGCTACACTGTTTTGGGGGCTTGTCCCTCAGGTGCAGGTTTTAAAAGTCCGAGGTGCTCCATGTGGGGTTCAAGACCTTTTCTCCTCAGGAAGAAGTTCGAGGTTTTGACCGTGAGTCACTGCCAGGGCTGGGGTTTACGGCTCGATTGTGTCCCAGCCTCTCCTACCAGGTTCCACCTGGGCCGAGTCTCTCCTTCCCCCACGTGTAGGAGTCATGTAGCCAGTTTTTTTGTTTTTTGTTTTCTCCCCAGATAAAGTTGTTCCATATGTAACTGTAGATTCGGTGTGTTCATGGAAGGGGATGGGTTCAGGATCCTTTTGTGTTGCCATCTTGAATGTAATATATCAATATTTATTTGAATGTGGACATATGCTTTATGTTATCAACAGAATGGAGGGTAAGTCCTTTAATAAAGAGCAACGGGGAGATTCTCTTCTTTCTTGGTTGATAGATTTATCACTCTGTCTTTGCCTAATTCTATTCATGTGATGATAAGAATTTTGTTCCTTTACAGTCTCCTCCTCATATATTTCCTGTGTCTTAATATGTCTTTTGACCATGTCAAGGCAGTGGGTATTATGATAGGACGCTGGTGTTTTGCCCCAGGTGTAGGCAATAAAGGGCTGCACTTTCTATAGAAAATTTAAAAACCATTATAAGACCAGCTAAAAGTCAATCTGCTTTTCATTACCACGTGCTAACAATTCTATGCGATGCTGTTACAAATGGAATTGTATTCCCCCAAAAGAGAGATAGTTTAAAAGATATTTATTTATTTATTTTATTTTTAATTTATTTTTTGGCTGCATCGGGTCTCACGGGATCTTCGTTGAGGCATGCGGGATCTTTTTTTTTGTTGTGGTACCTGGGCTCTTCGTTGCAGCGCGCCGGCTTCTCTCTAGGTGTGGCCTGCCGGGTTTTTTTCTCTCTCTCTAGTTTAGGCAAGCGAGCTCAGTAGTTGTGGTGCCCACGGGCTCAGTTGCCCCAGGCATGTGGGATCTTAGTTCCCCGACCAGGGATGGAACCCGCATCCCCTGCATTGGAAGGTGGATTCTTTACCTCTGGACCACTGGGGAAGTACCCCCAAAAGAGATATTTTGAAGTCCTAACCTTTAGTACCTCAGAATGCAACCTTAATTGGAAATAGGATTATTGCAGATGTAATTAATTAAGATGAGGTCATACTAGAGTAGGGTGGGCCCTGGGCCCACCCCAGTATAAGGAGTGGTGTCCTTACAAGAGGACAGCCATGTGAAAACATGAAGACACAGGGAGAACGCCCCATGGATATTGTAGGCAGGGCTTGGAGTGATGCATTAACAAGGCAATGAGCACAAATACGGCATTC
>NW_006780679.1:568306-575112 GCF_000442215.2 Lipotes vexillifer | reverse complement strand
CATTCCTGCACCAGAAGCTGGGAGAGAGCTGTGGAACTTACTGTCCCCCAGAGCACTCAGAAGGTACCAACCCTTTAGCACCTTGATTTCAGACTTCTGGCCTCTAGAACTGTGAGAGCATAAATTTCTGTTGTTTTAATCCACTCAATTTGTGGTACTTTGTTACAGCAGCATTAGGAAACTAATACAAATAGTAATGATAGAGTACTCCTCTGTCTCTTATAATCACTAATTTAGTTACTAATGTCACAAAAATAAAATAATAAATATTAGTAAATAGCTACAAATTCTTCAGCCAAATGCATTTCATTTCCAAACCTAACGCTCTATTGCAATATAATAGATTTCCCTTTTGATTGAAACTTCACCTTGGATTTGGACAGGAAGTCTGAAGGTAGGAGGAGGAATTTGACAAGCAGGAACAGTGGGTAGATGAGTGGAAAGCCATGTCTGCCATGTATTGGCAATGCCTAAAAGAAGTAGGTGTGCTGACAATATCTGTTAGTCATAATATAAATGCCAAAATAATAAATACCCTGGCATTTGTATTATGATGTCCTTCCCTCACCAACCAAAACCATGATAAGAATATTTGTAGTGTCTTGTTACCATTTATTTCTTTGCCTTAGCACCCACTTCTGTACTGTGTAACTTCCAAACCCAGCTCTGTATTTTACAAAATCCTGGATAAAATCTGTTTTGTTTTGTTTTTTTGGCCTTAACTGACTGCCCTCATGTCTAAAAATCTGTGAACAGCCATTCTAGAACAATGTAGAAGGATGCCAGCATGACCCCAAATGTCACGTGACATCTTTTGAAGCCAGAGAGGATGATTTCCCAAGTAAATTACTAAAATTTATAAATTGCTGGTTTGCAAAATTAACAGAACAATTTTAAAAATAAAAAGAGAAAATAACTGTAAGTAATTTTTGTGGTTTTATTTTAGGTCTTCCCTTTTATCCCAGTGGCCTGTTTTGACCAGCAAATACTGCTTGCCCCATACTTTCCCCCACATTCAAAATACCTAAGATGGATATTATGCATTCCCAACCTGTCAGCTTTGGCTGAATTACAGAGTGCTCAATTATACTCTAATCGAATAGCTGCCCAATGCAGGCCACGTAATGACTTCCTGATTATCTGCCTTTAAATGATGAATGAAATGAATATGTAACATTCTGTTCAAATATAGCATACTTAACATGCCAAATGAAAACTGATTTTGTGCTCCTCTCTCTGAAAAATGTATATTTTATTGTAATTCAGTTCAATGGTTGTTCTGCTGCTTGTTTCCCAGTCATCAAGATAAACGTTGAATGAGCTATCTAGGAGAACATTAGTCTTCATTTTTGCTTTCCAATAGATGCTAAAGGTGTTAAACATTGCTTAGATTATTTCGGTTCCTCTCTTTACATCATCTCATTGGGAGAAAAATGAGGAAGGTCGTATTTTTAAGAACACATCTTGTTGGCAGTGTTCCAGTACGCACTGGCCAAAAAACAAGTCTGTTATGATTAATGTGTTGCAAAGACAACAACATTAAAATATGAATAAATTATTTATTGGCAAGAGTAGTTTTTTATAAAGCAGCAGTTTACAGTATTAGCACCATAAAAGAGTACATGCTTTGAAACCCAATTGTATGTCTGGTCTATATTAATAGTAGTTTGCATGACTACAGTAGTTCATTTTATTATCTTTTAAATGATGTAAATCATTTGTAAAAATTTTTAAATGCACTCCTTCCTGAGAATTTGCAAATACAATAGTAAAACTTTTCACATAAATGGTAGATTAGATTATCTTATAAATATATCTTCAGTATACCAATTTCCAAAAACCAACTCAAGAAACTGCATGGGGGAACTGATTATACGAATAATAACTTTTAAGAGACAAAGTTTCCCACTCACTAGAAGCAGAGAGAGAGGACACTCAAGTAAGTAAGGAGAGAATAAACTATAGAGGGAAGAAAAGAGAGGAGGAAGGGAGAAATTTTGTTACCTATTTTCCCTAATATATGGTTAATAATTGCACAATTAAATGGTGCTTCCATGACGGTCTTAGAAAAGGTTTTGCATGATCGAGATCAGCTTTCACTAAAATGCTGGCTGAGTTAAAGAAGACAGCATCCTCTAACAGCCTTTTGAAAATTTCCCTTAATTTTATTTGTATAAGGGGAATTTTTTAATTAAAATGGGGTAAAAACCTTTTACATATGATATTTATTTCAAGATGTTAAAATAGTTAATTTAGGACTCTCCTCAGATTATATTTGTTCTCCTTTTTTCCCCTCCTCATTGTCCTCCTTTTTCATGTTTCTTTTTTCTTTGTTGCTCTTTAAAATTTTTTTCTATATATCCTTTTATTTCTAGTTATAAGAAATGAACTGGAAGACCCATGGGTAAATCCAGCCCATAAATGCTTTTGGTTTGGTCCATTAGAATTTTATAAAAGCTTTTCACTTATTTTTAGCATTTCCAAATGGACAGATTTTATATAAATATGTGGCTATCCAGTTTCTCAGTAAAATTCAGATCTAGGAATACCAGGCCTATATTAATTGTCTCCTTAGATAAGCCATGTACTGTCTAGTTTGCCAAAAACCCAGCCTATTTTTCTCATTTACATTGTAAAACTGGCACCCATAGGCTTTTGGGTTTGCAACTTCTAGGACCCATTTCACAATCCCTTGTTGGTCCAGTGGTATCCAACAAGGGATGTATCCAGCCCAGGGACACAGGGCCATTCACTAGGTTCCAGAAGACAGTATTAGAACTTTTGCTTACAGTTATTTTTGTATTAAAATGAGAAAGAAACTGCGCTTTGTTAAGGTTTAATACACCTGTTGACATGGTGCCCACATTCACTGCATGTATCAGATGGTGATGTGTCTTATGTGGCTCATGGACTATTTGGAGAATAGTAAGCTTTCCACATTGTGGAGCAGTTGACAGTTGCCACATCAATTTTAGGTCACTTTCAACATGGTATGATGTTAGAGTTTAATTAAAAATAAGAATTATATGATAAACTCTCAGAGAATGGATAGCTGACATTAAAAGGTGCCTGTAAAGAAATAGAGGTAATAAATAACATTGGTAGTTTGGAGCAAGTGAACATGACAGAGCTGGTTGTATTCCTAGTGCAGTCTTCATCAGCCACATTATGAGCTAAAACATTATGATCTGATAAGGTCTGATAAGAAGTTGTCCACTAAAAATGAATTTTTCAAGGTAAAGGTGACATTTTAACACTGAGCGTGAAAAGTGACTGTTTTTGTATTATGAAAAAAAATTTTGAAAATGGATGCTTAAAAAGGCTTTCATTGTTCCATTCTGAAAGCCATAAATGTGTTAGCTTTAAAAGAAAAATGTCTAGTATCTCTCTCTCTCTCTCTCTCTCTCTCACACACACACACACACACACTTAGATGCAGAATCATTGAACCTGTTTTAAAATCTTCCAGATATAAAGCTTCAGTGCATTTTTAAGTCATGTAAATTTTTTTTAAAATGTACTCCTTCCTGAGAATTTGCAAGTACAACAGTAAAACTTTTCACATAATTGGTAGATTGGATTGAAAAGTTGTATTACTGAAAAATGATCCACTGTTTTATTTCTTATATTTGGATCCATAAATGTATTTGTGAAGTATCTTCTACCTTGCTATGACAGTTGTGAACCTAAGATTAGAATCCAAATAACTTTATAACAAGGAAGTTTAAGAGTTGTATCATGGTTTTAAAACATAATTTTCAGAACTAATGAACTATATTCAATTCGCTTTTCCCTTAAAAAAATCACTTCATTCCTTTGGTTGTAAGGTGTGTATTTTAACATCTCTTAAATTTAGAGGAACACCTTAGGATTGATGGGTACCGTGTAATAGTTAAATTGGCAGTATTTTTCCTTCCTTAGCGGTGCATGAAATAATAGTATATTTTACATTTAAAGGAAGGTTGCACTAATAATGCTAATGGTAATACCCTTAATGAGAAAAAAATCAATTTTGTGCAATTAATATATTAATAAATACAATTTCTGAAATACTTTAATTTCACATTTTTATAAAAGTACACTTTGTACAATTCATTACCTTAAAGGTTTTATAGTGTGTAAAATATATTGCTTACAGTAAGTGTGTATAGTTCATAAGTATTTACATAATGAATATGTATCACAAAAAAGATTTATGGTGGGGGCAAAGAATCAAAACATTTGGATCCATAGCTATAGCTAGTATACCACATTGTTTAGTACTTTTTCTCTTTTGAAAATCTGGTCAATCAAGATAAAAGCAAAGAAAGGAAAACTACAGTATTTGTAGAAGAGGATCTGTGTCCGTTTTATGGACTGGACCTGCTTTTGTGGAAGAGGGCTTCAAAGATAACAGTAAAGGTCTGTTTCTTAAGACAGCTGTAGCCATATGGGTTTTCATTTTGTTATTATTCAAACCACACATATACATTACCTAGACTTTTGATGTATAGTAAATAGTAATAGTAAAATATATACTTATTAATATATAGTTATTTAACATATACCGTAGTAGACTTTTCACTGAAATATGCCATACCATTTAAGATATAGTTGTTTCTATTTTCTGCTTATTGCCTAATAGTGCCAAGCATTGTTCTTTGGTACTAAGACATAGGAGTGGAAAATCCAGAATTCTCTTGTCTAAGAGCTTACATTCTAGTGGGAGAGACAAACAAGGAAGAAATAAACAAGATATTTTTATAACTGATAAAGGCTAGGAGGAAGGTAGAATCCGGGTAGTATAATAAGAGTTGACTGGGTTTAGGCTGCAATAAAAACTAGTTAGGGTGACTGTAGAAGGCCTAAGTTTGCAGAGTTTCTAAAGTGAGATTGATTGGTTCTTTAAAATACATCCCAAATCTGTCTACTGTCCCTCTCGCAAGCAGGATAATCTCTGTCTTCAAGATCAACAGCAGCTTCCTCCCTGGCAGCCTTGCCACCAGTACATCTATAACTATGATTTGTCCTTCTCCACCCAGAGCCTTTGAGTCAGGAGATTTCAGGTTTCCTGGGACTTTGTACCTTCGTTGTTTTCAGATTCACTGTATTCTGTCTTCTCAGCTGTGGTTGGTGAGATTCAGGTGTAACATGTTCTATTAAACCAAATGAAGCGTGTCCCATACACATTCTCACTACATAGAACAAGAAAGGACAATGACTTCCCTTATGGAGCCAGGAGCTACAGCTGGGAGATTGACTCCCTTCAAAGGCAGATCTCCGTGACCTGTTAAGAATTTGTTGCGTTCTTTAGACTCCACCTTTAGAATTTTCTAATACAATAACACCTACATACTGGGAACAACAATAGACTCCTCTTACATTTGCTCTGGCATTTTGGCTTCAGTAATGTTATTTATTTTTTGAAATGATTGCTAATGAAAAATATACATATATAATTTTTAATCAACTAGTTTCCTTTGACATCCTGCTTCCTGATGTGAGCCAGTACAGTAAATAGGGATGGGTTTTCTCCAACATATTCCCTGCAAAAAAAGGGCAAGTTGAGACTGGTCAGCCATAATGTTTCCTGTTTCAACCTATGGCTTGTTTTGTTTGTTTGCTAAAGTTCTCAGTGTTCCTGGCCTCTGTATAGATAATAAACTTTCTGGCTATAAGCTTTCCTTTTGAGTAGATAAATCATCATCTTTTGTTTAGCAAAGCTAAATGGAGGGGAAAAAAATGAAGGGAAAATATTTCCTAACGATATTTAGCAGTAAACTTACAACTGAAGATATATACATTTCTAGGTGGAGTCAAGATGGTGGTGTGGGAAGATGCAGAGTTCGCATCTCCCCACAAGTAGGGCACCTGCTGGATGTTGGTGGGGGACCTTGATGCCCAGGGAGATGGGAGGAACCCCCAAGTGAATCAGTAGGACATGGGGGCACTGAGGGGGAGGAGAAGTGGAGGCCGGACAGGACCGGTGCCCCTGAGGGGTTCTTATGCCTGGAGGGACCCTCAGGGGCTCTGATCAGGGGGGAGCATGCCCAGAATTTCCCCTGCCCAATCGGCCGGGGATGTCTGCCTGGCTCTCGGGGCTGGGTCCTACACCCTCAGAGGCCACCTCCAAGCCACGTTGGTCCTGGGGGCATAGGAGGGAGACCTGGGGAAGATAGGAGAGGCAGGCAGAAGGGGCCCTCCAGGACCAGAGGGGCAGGAGAAGGAGCAGAGGGCGTTTGCCCAACCCACTTGGGCCCAGGATGCCTGCTGGGCTCCCAGGCTGGGTCCCCCACCCTCCAAAGCCCCCTCCAGGCTGTGTGGGTCCTGGGGGTATAAGAAAGAGGCCAAGGGGAGAACTAGAGAGGCAGGCGGAGGGGCCCTCCAGGACAGGAGGAGCAGGAGTGGAGGGTGTTTTCCCCACACACTGAGCCTGCTGGGCTCCCAGGTGGGTCCCCTGCCCTCTGAGACCAGAGATGGGAGGCACGCCTGGGCTCCTTCTGTTCCGTTGAGCCTAAACCCCACCCCCCGACGCACCCCAGGGCCTTTTCCAGCCCTGTGGGTCCTAAGCACAGGCCCCACCTACTGCCCAAACCCTGCCTCTGCTTAGGCCCTGCTCTCCACAGCCAAGGCCTTTTCCACTTTGTTTTTCTTCTGCTCTGTTTTGTTACTGTGGTTCTGTTTTACCTTCCACTTGTCTCATCTATATTTTTATTTTTATATTCTTTCTAAGATACCTGTTAGTTCCCTAGTCTAATTTTATTTTTTACCTTGTTATTGTACTTTTTTTTTTTTTTTTTTTTTTTTTTTTTCCCCCCTCTCGTTTC
>NW_006780679.1:551729-568237 GCF_000442215.2 Lipotes vexillifer | reverse complement strand
TTTTTTTTTTTTTTTTTTTTTTTTTTTTTTTTGCTGCCCCCTGCAGCTTGCAGGATCTTGGTTCATGAACTGGGGGTTGGGCTGAAGCTCCTGTGGTGGGAGCTCCAAGTCCGAACCACAGTATTAACAGAGAACCTCAGACCCCAGGGAGTATTCATTGGAGTGAGGTCTCCCAGAGGTCCTCATCTCGGCAACAAGACCCAGCACTACTCAACAGCCTACAGACTCCAGTGTTGGAAGCCTCAGGCCAAACAACCAGTAAAACAGGAACACAATCCCACTCATCAAAAAAAAAAAAAAAAGATGGAAAATAATGTCACAGACGAAGGAGCAAGGGAAAAACTGACAAGACCAAATGAATGAAGAGGAAATAGGCAATCTACCTGAACAAGAATTCAGAGTAATGATAGTAAAGATGGTCAGGAACCTCGGAAATAGAATGGAGGCACAGATTGAGAAAATACAAGACATGTTTAACAAAGATCTAGAAGTATTAAAGAACAAACAAGATGAACAGCACAATAACTGAAATGACACTAGAAGGACTCGATAACAGAATAACTGAGGGAGAAGAATGAATAAGTGAGCTGGAAGATAAAATGGTGGAAATAACTGCCAAGAAGCAGAATAAAGAAAGAAGAATGAAAAGAATTGAAGACAACCTCAGAGACCTTTGGGACAACACTAAATGCACCAACATTCGAATTATAGGGGTCCCAGAGAAGAAGAGAAAAAGAAAGGGTCTGAAAAAATATTGGAAAAGATTATAGTGGAAAACTTCCCTAGCATGGGAAACGAAATAGTCACCCAAGTCCAGGAAGCACGGAGAGTCCCATACAGGGAAAAGCCAAGGAGAAACCCACCAAGACACATATTAATCAAACTAACAAAAATTAAATTCAATGAAAAAATATTTAAAGCAGCAAGGGAAAAACAAAAAATAACATACAAAGGAATCTCCATAAAGTTATCAGCTGATACCTATCACAAGTAATGAAATTGAAATAGTAATTAAAAATCTTCCAACAAAGAAAAGTCCAGGACCAGATGGCTTCACAGGAATTCTATCAAACATTTAGAGAAGAGCTAATGCCAGTCCTTCTCAAACTCTTCCAAAAAATTGCAGATAGAGGAACACTCCCAGATTCATTCTATGAAGCCACCATCACCCTGATACCAAAACCAGAGAAAGATACCACACACACAAAAATTATAGACCAGTATCACTGATGAACATAGATGCAAAAATCCTGAACAGGATACTAGCAAACAGAATCCAACACCATATTGAAAGGATCCAACACCATGATCAAATGGGATTTATCCCAAGGATGCAAGGATGCTTCAATATATGCAAATCAATCAGTGTGATACACCACATTAACAAATTAAGGAATAAAAATCATATGATCATCTCAATAGATGCAGAAAAAACTTTTGACAAAATTCAACATCCATTTATGATAAAAACTTTGCAGAAAGTGGGCATAGAGGGAAACTACCTCAACATAATAAGGGCCATATATGACAAACCCACATCAAGCATCATACTGAATGCTGAAAAACTGAAAGCGTCTCCACTAAGGTCAGGAACAAGACAAGGATGTCCACTCTTGCCACTCTTCCTCAACATAGTTGTGGAAGTCCTAGCCATGGCAATCAGAGAAGAAAAAGAAATGAAAGGAATACAAGTTGGAAAAGAAGAAGTAAAACTGTTGCTGGTTGCAGATGATATGAAACTATACATAGAAAATCCTAAAGATGTCACCAGAAAATTACTAGAACTAATCAATGAATTTGGTAAGGTTGCAGGATACAAAATTAATGCACAGAAATCTGTGGCATTCCTATACACTAACAATGAAAGATCAGAAAGAGAAATTAAGGAAACAATCCCATTTACCATCAGAACGAAAAGAATAAAATAACCAGGAATAAACCTTCCTAAGGAGGCGAAAGACTTGTATTCAGAAAAATATAAAATACTGATGGAAGAAATCTAAAATGACATAAACAGGTGGAGAAATGTACCATGTTCTTGGAATGGAAGAATCAATATTGTGAAAATGACTATACTACCCAAAGCAATCTACAGATTCAGTGCAATCCCTATCAAACTACCAATGGCATTCTTCACAGAATTAGAACAAAAATTTTTGCAATTTGTATGGAAACACAAAAGACCGTGAATAGCCAAAGCAATCTTGAGAAAGGACAACGGAGCTTGAGGAATCAGGGTCCCTGACTTCAAACTATACTACAAAGCTACAGTAATCAAGACAGTATGGTACTGGCACAAAAACAGAAATATAGATCAGTGGAGCAGGATCGAAAGCCCAGAGATAAACCCATGCACATATGGTCAACTAATCTATGGTAAAGGAGGCAAGGATATACAATGGAGAAAAGACAGCCTCTTCAATAAGTGGTGCTGGGAAAACTGGACAGGTACATGTAAAAGAATGAAGCTAGGACACTCCCTAACACCATACACAAAAATAGATTCAAAATGGATTAGAGGGCTTCCCTCGTGGCGCAGTGGTTGGGGGTCCACCTGCCGATGCAGGGGACGCGGGTTCGTGCCCCAGTCCGGGAGGATTCCACATGCCGTGGGGCGGCTGGGCCCGTGGGCCATGGCCGCTGAGCCTGCGCGTCCGGAGCCTGTGCTCCGCAACGGGAGAGGCCGCAGGAGTGAGAGGCCCGCATACCGGAAAAAAAAAAAAAAAGGATTAGAGACATATAAGACTGGACACTATAAAACTCTTTAGAGGAAAACATAGGAAAAATGCTCTTTGACATAAACCACAGCAGGATCTTTTTTGACCAACCTCCTAGAGTAATGAAAATAAAAGCAAAAACAAATGGGACCTAATTAAACTTAAAAGCTTCTGTACAGCAAAGGAAACCATAAGCAAGATGAAAAGACAACCCTCAGAATGGGAGAAAATATTTGCAAATGAAACATTGGACAAAGGATTAATCTCCAAAATATACAAACAGCTCATGCAGCTCAATATCAAAAAAAACAAACAATCCCATTAAAAAATGGGTAGCAGACCTAAATAGACATTTCACCAAAGAAGACGTACTGATGGCCAAGAGGTACATGAAAAGATGCTCAACATCACTAATTATTAGAGAAATGCAAATCAGTATTACAATGAGGTATCACCTCACACTGGTCAGAATGGCCATTATCAAAAAATCTAGAAACAGTAAATGCTGGAAAGGGTGTGGTGAACAGGGAACCCTCCTGCACTGTTGTTGGGACTGTAAATTGATACAAGCACTATGGAGAACAGTATGGAGGTTCCTTAAAAAATTAAAAGTAGAACTCCCATATGACCCAGCAATCCAACTGCTGGGCATATACCCTGAGAAAACCATAATTCAAAAAGAGTCGTGTACCACAATGTTCATTGCAGCACTGTTTACAATAGCCAGGACATGGAAGCAACCTAAGTGTCCATCGACAGATGAGTGGGTTAAGAAGACGTGGCACATATGTACAATGGAATATTACTCAGCCATATAAAGAAACGAAATTGAGTTATTTGTAGTGAGGTGGATGGACCTAGAGTCTGTCATACAGAGTGAAGTAAGTCAGAAAGAGAAAAACAAATACCATACACTAATACATATATATGGAATAAAAAAAAAATGGTACTGATGAACCTAGTGGCAGGGCAGGAATAAAGATGTAGACATAGAGAATGGACTTGAGGACATGGGGTCGGGGGAGAAGCTGGGGCGAAGTGAGTGTAGCATCGACATATATACACTACCAAATGTAAAATAGCTAGTGGGAAGCAGTCGCATAGCACAGGGAGATCAGCTCGGTGTTTTGTGACCACCTAGAGGGGTGGGATAGGGAGGGTGGGAGGGAGGCCTAAGAGGGAGGGGCTATGGGGATATATGTATGCATATGGCTGATTCACTGTTGTACAACAGAAACACAGTATTGTGAAGCAATTATAGTCCAATAAAGATCTATTTTTTAAAAGTTATATACATTTTTGACCTTGATAAAATATAAAAATTAAATGCAAAAAAAACAACTTACAACTGAAACCTGAAACTCCTACAGTATAAAATTATTAACTGCAGGTATCTGTATTATACAACCACTAACAGCACTTAGGGGATTTTGTTTCTGTTTGTCAACTCACCACCTCCCAAGAAGTTTATTGGTTCCAAAAAAGATGGTTGTCTAGTCCCAGTGTTCATCTTAACTCCTCAGTCTGTTTTCTAACCCTGTCCTTGCAATCTAGGTTTGCCACCAGCAAGAGCAGGTGCCTTGGCTTTGTCAGTGTGACAGCTCCCATCCCCACTAAGCTTCTTAGCATTTCATTTGTATTGTTGTGAAAATCCCCTGCCTCCAATTTCTCCCTTTCTTACCCTTTGTATCTTAACGCCAGTGATGTTCTGTTTTTATAAGTGTCAGTGAATTCACTGGGACTTCCAAATCCTCAATTCTAGTCATACGTTTTGGGGAAAATTGGTGACAATGCTTTTTGCTCCTCTTTTGCTAATTCTTTTCACATTAATGGAAGAATGTCTGGAAAAAGATAAACTAATATATTAAGATGATCCAAATAAGAAATTTTTAAAACTTTTGCTTATATTAAAATAGGATTCAGTAAATAAACTTTTAATTTACCACCATAAGAACAACCCTTTCTTGAGTTTCCACTTGATACCTCACTAAGAGCTTTATATACACACACACACACACACACACACACATATACATACATACATATGTGTATATATATGTATATATATAAAATGATGTATTAGGTTATTATTATGCTGGGTATGTGTGTTTATAATGTAATACATTATGTTATCATCAGAATTTCCTTTTTGGTAAATAGGAACAATATCTGTCTCCCAGGGTTTTGCCACAGTACTGACATAATGCTTATTCAAAGAGCTTGGCACATGGGTAATACTCCAGTAGGTTGCTATTGCTATGATTTTGATTTACTGTTGTTTCTCTCATTCTTACTTGATAGATGAGAAACCTATTTCACAGAAATTAACTTCCTTCAAAAAGTTCACCTAATATGACGAGGTTCAGATTTGAATCAAAGAGTGAAATCCTGGTTTCTGGAACCATTTCCCTTCCACCTTCCACCTAGGCATTTTGATTGTTTTACTTTTTGTTTTGTTTCAGTGAGTCAGTCATATGCCTTCTTAAGTTCTGTGCCTTATGCATGCTGTGTTTCTTTCTTTTTTACTTTTCTTTCTTCCCCAAATCTTCTCGTTTTTTCCCCTAGCACAACTGACTGCTTCTGACCAGTGCACCTCCTGCAAGGGCGTGGAATGGGGGGGATAAGGTTAGGAAATAGCCTGCGAAGCGTTCTCTTTTCACACCTTGCCTCATTTCTCACCCCTTCTACCTATTGTAGATCTCTGCATTGATTTTCTCTATCATATGTGTCAAAAAGTATGTTTTCTTATTTAAGTTGCAATTGTGGAGAACATACTGTCTTAGAATTCTCTCAAATACATGATACATATTTTTATTGTTGTTTTCATGTTTATCAGTAAAACTGGAAAATTAAATCCCATCATCACAAATGCCAGAGGACTTAGGGCCAGGACCTGGCTAAAGTGAATGAGGTGCCCAGGGTGCAAAATTTAAGGAGACCTGTCCTTGTGAATGTCATGCAAGTGGAGAATCTCGGCACCTCTGAGCAAGGGCCTGCTTCAGATTTGCACCATAGCAGCTTCACTTGCTTCCCCTAAGCCCAGGCCCTAGAAGTATCTAGGCATTTTTTCTTAGAATCAGTTTCCTTAGATCATTCCTGGATTGAGAAGGAGGGCACTTTGTTACTTTGGCTTTTTCATAATAATGGGCTTAATTTACAGCCCTCTTGGAATTTGCTATGGCAGGATAACAAGTTTAAAATCAGACAACGTGCTACCAAAGGCCAGGTGTTCAAAGTATAATAAACACCTCCCTAAAGATTAGAAAATGAATATTTAACTAGATGACTCCATTTGATTTCCTTCATTTATTTTTTATTATTTCAGTGAAAACCTTCTTGATAGAAATCACATTGACAGGATTTTAATATTTTCTGGTAAATGAAACCTGTCATTCTTATGAGCTTATCTCTTGACAGTAGTATTTGGTAAACTCTGGTGGCCAGTGATTTTCTCCCTAAATTAAGACTAAAGGAATTCCTTGCACCTTGAACATCAAGAGTACAAAATTTGTCCTGAGAGGTTGATGATTATGAGGAAACCAGTTGTATTAATTAGGTCCTGTTTACAAAGAGCCTGATGATTTTTTTTAATAGGAAAACAAAATAACCTCATCCATGGAAGCTTTAAGTGCTTAATTATTATCTTCCTTTCAAAGGCAAAGAAAACTATCATGCCCATCAAAACAGTTTTATGCAGAGAGTTTCAGTTTCCTTCTTGAAAAACTAGGCCCAAGAAGCAAAGCTATCTAGAGCTGACATTCATTAAACATTAGTGGTTAGGACAGTTACTTTGGAAATAGGGGCCAACATATCTGTCTTTTTCCCCTGGGTTTATATTAGGATTATAGTTCCAGAAATGTAGTGAGAAGCATTTTAGAGCTCCAGTATCAGATTTTGCTAAGTATTTTCCAATGATCACAATTGACAATTTTCATTTGATTGCCTATCAGAACTCAGAGAAAAGTCCCAAAGTTATGCAAAAGCCTGATAAAATCATCAGGTTTCTCTACACTTGCGCATATCCCTAAATGTTGTCACCTTCATTTTCATGCTTATGCTTGGAGAGGGCCCAAACGTAATCCTGTCGTTGCTATTGTTTCTAACTTGTGTTACCAACATTAGGGAGATTCACAAGTATGTTACTGTTGTTTGTTGTAAATTCTCTAAGATTCTCATGTAAGATTGAACCCAATATAAAGGCATACTCTGGGGATATCGACACAAAATAAGGTGTCCTGTTTTGCAGCTTTCATAATGCTTGTTTCATTGCATTCCTTTGCACTAGATTGAATTAAGTCTAAACCTAAGATAAATAATGACTTAATGATTATCTCTCTATAAATGATGAAATGTATACAGTCACCCAACAGAGAGACAAATAAATAGCTTGGGAGGAAAGCAAAACTATTAAAAGCTAGAGATGTGGTTTTAAAAAAAAAAATGTTAGTTTGCTTTTTGTTTTTTTAAAAACATTTTTTTCTTTACTTTCCATATCATGTTTGTTAATGGTTATAGTGACAGGCATTGCATTTCAGAATCTGCTCAAATTCTCATGGAAGCAGCAACTGAGACAGAAGAAAACTGGCTCTATTGGGTTAATCTAGTATTTCCAAACTGCGTTTAGATCAAAAAAGAAACCCAAGATTTCCCAGTGAATCGGGATCTTGGTTTTATTAATGCAAAGCTCTTCCATCACCCACTCCGGCATGATGCTTCTGAAATGCAGAAACCTGTCAGTTCTGAGATAAACCTGTAATCCACATTGGTCCTTGGTGTTAGGTGGGCAGATCTTTTTGGTGTGGATATTTCCTATCACTTATTCTCAGCACTACCTTTGTGTCTGAGGTAAGCTGATAGCTTTAATCGATGCTCTTCGTGTCTTCCAGATCCAACGAGGACATCCAGACGGCTCTGTGTGGTGTTTTGAGAGCAGCCCCCATTGAAGCTCTTCTCCAGGTAATCCCCTGGAATGACAGCACATATGTCATAAACCAAAAGCCTGCTTCTAGGTTCACGCAATCGAAGCATCTGTGAATGCTTGTTCCTAAGTGAATATGCAAATCAGCAGTAGCCTCATTTGGTATTTTTCTTGTTCACGGTCAGGATTCTAACCTTTCTTGCTGCTCACATATATGGAGGGAAAAAGGCATGCCAATAGCTGCTCCTCCCTCCTCCCAGGCTAAGTTAGTTATCCAGGGCCTCATTATGCTCTCATTTTATCACTTATAATTCTCCTACTCCTTGATTTCATCTCTAGGCCAGGAGCTTCTTACTGATGAAGATGGTGCCTTAATCATTTGTAACCCCCAGGGCCTGACATGTAGGTGCTTAAAGAAAGTTGGTTAAATGATTGAATGAACTGATAACAAAAAACTTGAAAAAAATTATACTGATATCCATACACATCATAAAGTCCACCGTCTATGCCTCCATCAAGTTTCGATTTTATATGTTTACATTTTTCATTGGTGTGGTCTTGCTTTCCAGCTAAGCAACCATCCTGACTTGGCTATTCTTTTAAATGCGCACATGACCATGTGCCCTTTTCCTTTGTTGTATGTATTATTACATCTTTGCACAGGAGAAAGAATGTTCATATTGGAGGGGAGACTTGACGTGTTCTGATGAGGTGGTTCTCACCCTGAGTTCTTCCTGTCACCCAGTGTGTTTCAATTGAAGTGTTAGCCAGTTGGTGAATGAGATTTTGGAAAAGTTCCAAGCTGTAGTTCATTTTGTGCTTTTTCGAAGCTCAGCTGTCTTTGCTGTCTTCGTGGATGCCTTTTCTCTCTTTAGTACGTGGTTTTTGAACATCTAACCTTATTTACAGTTTTCTTTCATAAAATAGAAATGTAATATAATATCGAGGCACATTGCACTAGATTTGTTCAAAGGTTTGAAAAAGTCAGTGAGATAACATATGTAACAACACTCTGAAAACTATAAAGAATCCTACAACTAAAAGGAATTTATCATTGTTTATTGTCGTTCATTTTACTTTTTAAAAAACATATGGGAATGTCTGACTTTTGAACCTGTGACATGAGACAATTTTGGTTTTTTTGTGTGGAGTTTTTGGTCTTTTTTGTTTTTCTTATAAGATGGCTTGTTTGTGTGTATGTATATATGTGTGTTTTCTAGAGATTTCCAGGTTTGTTTGTTTTTTTTTTCTTTCTTTTCATTTCTTTGACTTTGGTTTTGCTTGTTCATGCCTACAGAGAATAAACTTTATGATAAAGCTGATACTTCAACTCTAAAACTGACAAGTCTGTGGGATTTGGGGAGGAGGGGTTAGGAACAAGAACAGGCTGAGGAAAAATTAAATAGTTCCCAAAGAGAGTTTTACTTACTGCAATATAATCCCAGAGGAAATTGCTATAATGTAAAAGACTTGGAATAAGAACTCTTGATATTAGGTACATGTAAGCTCTGGTCAGAGGAGCTAAGAAATTTATGAGTTGCAGATAATCTCAGTTGCTGTGTTTGAAGACATTTCATTGGTGAATTCTGAAATGGAGTCCTCTGTTGGGTAGATACTTTGGCAGCCTCAGTAGTATTGATCCATTGAAGACAAAGAGGAAAATGTTCTGATCGGTATGCTAAGAGTTTGCTTCCTGGGGAAGGTAGGCAGTCTCATGCTTCCTAACTTTTCACTGCAATTGCAAAGCCCACCTAGGAAGACAGAGGTTTGAATTATTAAAGAAACTGAGTTTTCTAGCCATGAAGCAGAATTTCCAATATTCTGCAAATTTTATAACATCTTGTTTGAAAATAAACATTTTCCCATCATGTTTAGAGACAGAATGAAAGATAATTCACTTGAGTGAGAAAAGTTAGCCATGATGCTAAAATTCAGTTGAATATATTAAAGGTGTAACTTGGGTTTTAGACACTTTTCTTAAGAATTGGTGATTTATAATTTGAACAGCTGGCCTGCTGTTTGACATTATGTCAATTCCAAAATAATCTGTGGGGAAAATTAATGTTGTTATTAATACTTTAAATCTTTTTGTCTAGATAAGCTGGTATAATAATAATTAAGCTTTCAACTCATACATGAATTTTTTTCCTTAAAACATCCTATTTTTGTGTTATGGCATAAATTAAATCTTTTTTAAACAAAAGAATAAAGCATGGTATATAGCATGGGGAAATAAGCATTTCACTTCTTTCCTGGATGACAGTCTAGCTAGTAGCTAAGTAAGGGTGAGTGTTTTAGAGCAATACAGGCTTGAGATGAAATCTGTGTTGACCATTTTTCTAACTGTAAAATACTGCCCAGCCGTTTTAACATATTCAGGTTATAGTTTCTCAACCTGTAAAGTGAGAAGTATAATAGAAACCATCTTTTGACCTTGTTATCATGATTAAATCAGGAAATAGATGGTAAACGGAGTAGTGTCTGGAACACAATAGATACTTTAAATATGTTGGATGTTCATTTATTCCAGTAACTCTGTGAAAGATACAGCGAAAAAAGGTAGAAATTTGTTTGACTCAAATGCTGTGGGCTTCTGCTGAGTTCGTAAGATATATCCAAAGTAGAACCTTTTATTTGTATGATGACAATTCTGTAAATATATTTTGATCCCAATGTTCTTTGGATTTGTAGTGAGGCCTGGCAGCATATAAGTTCCAAGAGAAGTAGAAGTGTGACGAGGTCTTCTTTCTGCTTTGACTGAAGTGCTCATTAGTGACTGCTAATGAGAAAAGCTTAGGTCAGAAGCCAAAAGAGTACTACTCTTTTGGTAAGAAATGGGAGAGGTCAAAAAGCCAAGGTCAAAAATCAGGGATCCAGGTGAAATCGTGACTGTGGATAACCTAGTGTCAAGAATCAGGTGGCCACAAGCAGAAGGTACGCTCTGATGGGGAAAAGAAATGAACACAGATTGTCACAGTTGGAATGAATTAAAACAGTGTGTTCCTTGACATCAATCAGAATATCATTAGAAGAATTTCCTTTGTAGTTCCAGTAAAAAGTTAATCTGAAGCATGCACTTTTTTTTGATGCCAGATAATAGACAAATATTACTTTCAAAGCAATATGCCTACATATAAATATGAAAATATATGCCTGATGGAATGGGAATTAAGGATAGGATCATGTTACAAGTTATAGTTAGTATCAAAAGCACCTATGTGAAGCTAGGTATTCTACTTGTGATGCCTTGTATGAACAAATGCCTCAGTTCATGTTTGGGTTTGATTTGCTCATTTATTCATTCACTCATTTATTCATACATTTTTTACTTATTTTGTTTCTGTTAGATAACTTGATCATGCCATAATATTTTTCTGGAAGATGTTTCATTTTCACCTCAGTATGTTGACATGTTTGTTCTGCTTTCTTTCCTTTATCCCTTGCAGCCAAAACAGAGACACTTTCTCTGTTTACAGAGCCATGTGATCACTGGTGATCAGGGTATATTTTCCTGCTATCATGCTTGGCCCTCTGCAGTGCAGTTCTTCAACATCAAACATTTGGAGTGATCCTTGTGAAATATGTCATTCCCCTGCCTAAAACTCTTTATTCCCTACCCCTTGGTCTCAGAAGAAAATCTAACCTCTTCACCTGGACCTAAACAGCCCTGTATAACTTGCTTAGCCCTCCAGCCCCCTGACACACCTCTCTCCTGCTCGATCACCGCTCTCCAGCCAATGTGAGCTGCTGCTTTTTCCTGGAATATCCCAGCCCTTCTACACCCTGAGATTCCTATGTCTGGCATCTCTTTGTCTATGCCTCAACAGAGGGCACTTGTCCTCATCCTTCAGGTCTCAGTTCAAATATCACCTAATTAGAGAGGGCTTTTTTTTTTTTTTTTTTTTTTTTTTGGCGGTACACGGGCCTCTCACTGTTGTGGCCTCTCCCGTGGCGGAGCACAGGCTCTGGATGCGCAGGCTCAGCGGCCATGGCTCACAGGCCCAGCTGCTCCGCGGCATGTGGGATCTTCCTGGACCGGGGCACAAACCTGTGTCCCCTGCATCGGCAGGCGGACTCTCAACCACTGCGCCACCAGGGAAGCCCCGAGAGTGCTTTTTTGACCAACATATGTTGTTCTGTCATCAATCCATTTATTATCGTTAGAGCATTTACGCAATCTACCATTTTTTGTTTATTGATTTAATTACATTACTGTGATCTCTTTTGACCCCATTAACATATATATCCTTCATAAAATTAAAGACTTTTTCTGTCTTGATTGTGATTCTATCCCCTTTTATCTGTCTTGATTGTGATTCTATCCACTGGAACCAGAAAAAAAAATGTTTAGCAGTTCGTAGCTGCTCAATAATATTTTTTAACAAATAAATTAATACGTCATAGCTTGTGATCTTGTCACTGTCATAGTTCATGATCTTCCTTTGTGCTTTGAGTTACTCAATGTTTATTGAGGACTTAGCATATGAAAGGCACTTAGACCTTGGGGAACTACAGATTAGTAAAGACTCGTTTCCTTCCTTCTGTGATAGGGCTAACAAATAGGTTGTTGCTTGCTTTGGTGAATTCCTGGATTGCTATGTGTAGAAAGATTCTGGGGCTATGTCTCAACACAGTAAAGGATGCCAGCAGCACAGTATAGAGAAGAGGAAATACTCATGTCATAGACTGGCCATTCTTGATTAACTAACAGAATCAGCACACTTTCAAAACACCTTTGTTATGGGAAAAAAGTGGCTTTTTGTAAGTCCCTCTTAACGTGCCATGTTACCTTTAGCCGTGGAACTTTTTTGCACAGGCTGAAATCACCTGACTCCTGTCCACCTCCTGCCCCTCTTCATGGCCCCTTTACCTAGTAGTCATGTTACATATCTCAGCAAAGAGCTCTCCTTCAGGGATTCGTCCTCTGACTACCTCTCTGCCTTCCGCTGATTAGGCTAGTTCTTCTGCCCTACATTTTTCTGGCCCCCTGGACTTCTGTGTGTAGCACTTAGCGTTGTCATTGTACGTGGATCAGTGTCCTTAGTGGATTAATGTCTGTCTCTCACACTGGACTGTGAACTCCATGAGGACAAGACTTTGTTTTGCTCACTATTTCTAATACCAGCCACCTGAGATTACCCTGTGTTTCCTTTGGAAACTCCCTGTTAATACAATATTATTGCTGATTCCAAAACACTGTATCTAATAGGACATATTTTTTTTTTTAACATCACCCTTCATGATTTTGATGCATTCTCACTGCTAGGGTTTTGTGCTTGTATCTAGAGATGATAATTTCATCAAGTATACAGTTTTTAAATATATGACAATAAATGATTATGAAACAGAGAACTATAACCATAGGTATTTGTACCACACAGAAACGGGTAGAACTTTCTCAGCCTAACCAAATCTCACCTCTTCAGCTTAGCATCATCCAACTACTTTTGCCTACATTATTCATCACCATTTCCAAATTTCTTTCATGTGTTATATCATGGAGATTAGCAATTAGAAGCAGATAGAGAACACAGTGTAAACAAACTTTCCCCCCCCTCAGGATACCTTGTGTCCTCTCTCCCCAAAACCTTTTAGGAAAAATAAATAAATAAATAAAACTGAGTGACTTGCTTCACTTATTAGCTGATTTTGCTCATATTTTTTAAAAACAAGCTCCAAAAGCCCCTTACCACTTGCTTTTTAAAAGGTAAAGATGTGAAATGAACTTAGATACTTACACTTTCAGAGCCAGCGACTTATGTTTATAACCTTGAGGTTGCCTTTGATCCTAAATCAGCTTTTAATTACCATTGTAGTTACATTGGTGAAAAAAATAATTCTATTATTTCCAGAACACAGCAAGGATATGACCAATACGATCTCACGAATACAGTTATTTTAAGGCTTTTATTACTAATTATAGTTGGTTTATTTTAATTCATTGTTCACTGGTCTCCTAGGCTATTAAGGTTCTATTCAGCATTACAGCTGCTACTGCAGCTGCTATTCCTCTGAGATTCCATGACTCCAGGAGAGTAGCAGGGTTCCTGTTTGCAAGAGGGTGTAATTGGGCTCAAGGGAGATCCTTAACTTGGTGTCCTATGGAATGTGTTACAAGAGGATGCATTATTCCCAACTCTAAGAAGAGGTTAAGAATGTAAAGAGAATGGTACATGAACTCTTTAACCATTACAAACTGACAGAAGCAACAATGAAACCATTCAATTATCTATCTACTTATTCAGCTAGCTAGCTACAGCCAATTGTCACTTTGTACTAGATTTCACTTTATAAATTTTTCCTAACTGCTCAATTCTCAGACCACCCTCATTTCCTCTTTTGCAAACAAAAGAAGTAGTAGGTATTTTAACATTCCTATGCAATTCATTTATTCAACAAACATGATTGAGCACCTACTATGTGCCTGGGACAACTTTTGCAACTCATGCAAACTATTAGCAAGCAGACAAAGATAGTCATTCGTCCTTTTCTGTAAGCTTGAGGAATTCCCACTCTATTAGGTATTTTGACAAGTGGTTGCATGAAGAATTTGCAACAGCGCTCTGATGGCATGATCACCTAGTGTTCTAATTGAATCAAGTTAACAGTCCTTCCATGGGTTTGAAATGGGGGAAGGGCAGGAGGGAATATAGGGTTATGGACTAAAGATATTTCTCTAATTACGTTAGGCTGTGAGGGTGGCCGTATTCTTTCTGTTTCACCCTGTTTATGCAAGGGCAGACATTTTAGCCACCCCCAGAGTTAAACTTTACTCTTTGCATAAGTAAAAACTTATTTTCAAACACTTTATCCTAGTTAAAATATCCTCTAGTGAATATTTATGCAGGGATATTTACAATACTTGTCTTAGCCATCCATGGATCCCTGATTGAAGTCTTCAGATGGTAGCTAGTCTTCAGTGGACTATGCATTTCCGATTAAAGTGCATAAAATGTAAACTAATGTTTCCAAGGGAGTGAATTCAGTACACAGGCCATTATATCCCACTGTCTATACTGAAATATTTTGAAGTAAATTACAGGCAACATTAAAGAGAGGTTGGCATCTCACTCCCTGCCTGGATACTTGCTGAGTTACAGAATTAGCAGTCTTGCTACAGGACTGCAGTGGGAGCAGAGCCAAGCAGAGTGAGAGAAATCTTGGAAGAGCACACCACACCTGGAAACCAAATCCCAGCAGAGGCCACCACGCACAGTCAGATCAGACCAAGCCAGAACAAGACATGAAACATCCCTGCCAGAATTGACTGGCTTATTCCGTTAAAATTGGCCCTATGCCTCTCTCCTCCCTTTTAGACCTTAACCCTGGACAGCTAGAACTAGAAGAGGATAGGAGGAGACGAAAAAAACAAACACAAACAATCAACAGCAAACACAACTTGCTTTCTTCACCCAACCTGTCCCCACTCTAGGACTCTAAGTTTGAGATCTACTTAGTGACCCAGAGAAGATCATTGTTCCAGTGGATGAATCCGAGGATTTAAACTGGTCTGGAATCAGGTGTTTGCTTATACGGTGTGTGTTTATTTTATTGTGGTAATACACGCATAACTTGAAGTTTACCATTTTAACCAAGTGCTGGTAACTAAGCGTGGAATTCAGTGTCAGTACATTTCTATCACTATGCAGCCATCACCGTCATCCGTCTCCCTAACTTTTTAATCTTCCCAAACTGAAACTTTGTACTCATTAAATACTAACCCCCCATTACCCTCATCCCCAGTCCCTGGCAGCCACCATTCTACTTTCTGCCCCTATGAATTTGACTACTTTAGGTATTTCATATAAGAGGAATCACACAATATTTCTCCCTTTATGATTGGCATATTTCACTTAGCATAGTGTCTTCAGGGTTCATCCATGTTGTTCTTTTATGTGTCAGAATTTCCTTCCTTTCGAATAACATTCCTCTGTGTGTGTGTGCACATTTTGTTTATCCATTCATGTATCACTGGATACTTTGTTTCCACATTTTGGCTATTGTGAATAATGTTACTGTAAACAGAGACGTTCAGATATCTCATTTCTCCACCTTTTCACCAACACTCGGTTTCTGTTGTTTTTTTTTTTTTTTTTTTGGTAGTGGCCATTCCAGTGGGTCTAAAGTAGTATCTCATTATGATTTTGATTTTCATTTCCCTAAAAATTAGTGATGTTGGTCATCTTTTCATGTGTTTATTAGCCACTTGTGTATCTTCTTTGGAGATACGTCTATTGAAGTTCTTTGCCCATTTTTTTTTCCTTTTTTGCGGTACGCGGGCCTCTCACTGCTGTGGCCTCTCCCGCTGCGGAGCACAGGCTCCGGACGTGCAGGCTCAGCGGCCATGGCTCACAGGCCCAGCCGCTCTGCGGCATGTGGGATCCTCCCGGACCAGGGCACAAACCCACGTCCCCTGCATCGGCAGGCGGACTTTCAACCACTGCGCCACCAGGGAAGCCCTGCCCATTTTTAAAAATACTGTTTTTGTTGTTGCAGAGTTCTAAGAGTTCTATATATATTCTGGATATTAATCCTTTATCCGATATATGATTTACAAATATTTTCTCCTATTTTGTGGGTTGCCTTTTCACTTTGTTGACAGCATCCTTTATATACGAAGCCTTTGGAGTACAATTTGTCTAATTTTTTCTTCTGTTGCCTATGCTTGTGGTGTTTAATCTAAGAAATCTTTACCAAATCCAATATCATGAAGTTTTCCCCTTATATCATCTTCTAAGAAATGTAAAATTTTGCTCTTACATTTATGTCTTTCATCCATTTTGACTTAATACTTATATATAGTGTAAGGAAAGGGTCCATTTTCATTCTTTCATATGTGCAGACCTAGTTTCCCAACATTATTTGTAAAAAAA
>NW_006780679.1:486603-551719 GCF_000442215.2 Lipotes vexillifer | reverse complement strand
CCTACTGAATGGTCTTGACAACCTTGTTAAAAATAATATGACCATTTATGTGAGGGTTTATTTCTAGGTTCTGTATTCTTTTCCATTGGTCTATATATATATATATATATATATATATATATATATATATATATCTGTCTTTATGCCAGGATCACTGTTTTGCTATTTGCTTGTTTTTTTGTTTTTTTTGTTTTTTTGTTTTTTATACAGCAGGTCCTTATTAGTGATCCATTTTATACATATCAGTGTATACATGTCAATCCCAATCTCCCAATTCATCCCACCTACACCCCGCGCCACTTTCCCCCCTTGGTGTCCATACGTTTGTTCTCTACATCTGTGTCTCTATTTCTGCTTGCAAACCAGTTCATCTGTACCATTTTTCTAGGTTCCACATATATGCGTTAATATACAATATTTGTTGTTCTCTTTCTGAATTACTTCACTCTGTATGACAGTCTCTAGATCCATCCACATATCAACAAATGACCAATTTCCTTCCTTTTTGTGGCTGAGTAATATTCCATTGTATATATGTACCACTTCTTTATCCATTTGTCTGTCGATGGGCATTTAGGTTGCTTCCATGACCTGGCTATTGTAAATAGTGCTGCAGTGAACACTGGGGTGCATGTGTATTTTTGAATTATGGTTTTCTCTGGGTATATGCCCTACAGTGGAATTGCTAGATCATATGGTAATTCTATTTTTAGTTTTTTTGAGGAACCTCCATACTGTTCTCCATAGTGGCTGTATCAGTTTACATTCGCACCAACAGTGCAAGAGGGCTCCCTTTTCTCCACACCCTCTCCAGCATTTGTTGTTTGTAGATTTTCTGACGAAGCCCATTCTAACTGGTGTGAGGTGATACCTCATTGTAGTTTTGATTTGCATTTCTCTAATAATTAGTGATGTTGAGCCACTTTTCATGTGCTTCTTGGCCATCTGTATGTCTTCTTTGGAGAAATGTCTATTTAGATCTTCTGCCCATTTTTGGATTGGGTTGTTTGTTTCTTTAATATTGAGCTGCATGAGCTGTCTATATATTTTGGAGATTAATCCTTTGTCAGTTGATTTTTTCTCCCATTCTGAGGGTTGTCTTTTTGTCTTGTTTATGGTTTCCTTTGCTGTGCAAAAGCTTTTAAGTTTCATTAGGTCCCATTTGTTTATTTTTGTTTTTATTTCCATTACTCTCGGAGGTGAACCAAAAATGATCTTGCTGTGATTTATGTCGAGTGTTCTTCCTATGTTTTCCTCTAAGAGTTTTATAGTGTCTGGTCTTACATTTAGGGCTCCAATCCATTTTGAGTTTATTTTTGTGTTTGGTATTAGGGAGGGTTCTAATTTCGTTCTTTTACCTGTAGCTGTCCAGTTTTCCCCACACCACTTATTGAAGAGACTTTCTTTTCTCCATTGTATATCCTTGCCTCCTTTGTCATAGATTAGTTGACTGTAGGTGTGTGGGTTTACCTCTGGGCTTTCTATCTTGTTCCATTGATCTATGTTTCTGTTTTTGTGCCAGTACCATATTGTCTTCATTACTGTAGCTTTGTAGTATAGTCTGAAATCAGGGAGCCTGATTCCTCCAGCTCCGTTTTTTCCCCTGATGACTGCTTTGGCTATTCGGGGTCTTTTGTGTCTCCATACAAATTTTAAGATTTTTTGTTCTAGTTCCATAAAAAATGCCATTGGTAATTTGATAGGGATTGCATTGAATCTGTAGATTGCTTTGGGTACTACAGTCATTTTCACAATATTGATTCTTTCAATCCAAGAACATGGTATATCTCTCCATCTTTTGTATCATCTTTAATTTCTTTCATCAGTGTCTTATAGTTTTCTGCCTACATGTCTTTTGTCTTCCTAGGTAGGTTTATTCCTAGATATTTTATTCTTTTTGTTGCAGTGGTAAATGGTAGTGTTTCCTTAATTTCTCTTTCAGAGTTTTCATCATTAGTGTATAGGACTGCAAGAGATTTCTGTGCATTAATTTTTTATCCTGCAACTTTACCAAATTCATTGATTAGCTCTAGTAGTTTTCTGGTGACATCTTTAGGATTCTCTGTGTATAGTATCATGTCATCTGAAAACAGTGACAGTTTTACTTCTTCTTTTCCAATTTGTATTCCTTTTATTTCTTTTTTTCTCTGATTGCCGAGGCTAGGACTTGCATAACTATGTTGAATAATAGCTGTGAGAGTGGACATCCTTGTATTGTTCCTGATCTTAGAGGAAATGGTTTCAGTTTTTCACCATTGAGAATGATGTTTGCTGTGGGTTTGTTGTATATGGCCTTTATTATGTTGAGGTAGGTTCCCTCTATGCCCACTTTCTGGAGAGTTTTTATCATAAGTAGGTGCTGAATTTTGTCAAAAGCTTTTTCTGCATCTGTTGAGATGATCATATGGTTTTTATTCCTCAATTTGTTAATATGGTGTATCACATTGATTGACCTGCATATATTGAAGAATCCTTGCATCCCTGGGATAAATCCTACTTGATCATGGTATATGATCCTTTTACTGTGTTGGTGGATTCTGTTTGCTAATATTTTGTTGAGAATTTTTGCATCTATATTCATCAGTGATATTGATCTGTAATTTTCTTTTTTTGTAGTATCTTTGTCTGGTTTTGTTATCAGGGTGATGATGGCCTCATCGAATGAGTTTGGGAGTGTTCCTTCCTCTGCAGTTTTTTGGAAGAGTTTGAGAAGGATGGGTGTTAGCTCTTTTCTAGATGTTTGATAGAATTCACCTGTGAAGCCATCTGTACTGGACTTTTGTTTGTTGGAAGATTTTTAATCACAGTTTCAATTTCATTTCCTGTGATTGGTCTGTTAATATTTTCTATTTCTTCCTGGTTCTGTCTTGGAAGGTTATGCCTTTCTAAGAATTTGTCCATTTCTTCCAGGTTGTCCATTTTATTGGCATAGTGTTGCTTGTAGTAGTATGTTAGGATGCTTTGTATTTCTGTGGTGTCTGTTGTACCTTGTCCTTTTTCATCTCTAATTTCATTGTTTTGAGTCCTCTCCGTCTTTTTCTTGATGAGTCTGGCTAATGGTTTGTCCATTTTGTTTATCTTCTCAAAGAATCAGCTTTTAGTTTTATTGATCTTTCCTACTGTTTTCTGTGTTTCTATTTCATTTACTTCTGCTCTGATCTTTATGATTTCTTTCCTTCTGCTAACTTTGGGTTTTGTTTGTTCTTCTATCTCTAGTTCCTTTAGGTGTAAGTTTAGATTATTTATTTGCGATTTTTCTTGTTTCTTGAGGTAGGCTTGCGTAGCTATAAAATTCCCTCTTGGAACTGCTTTTGCAGCATCCCATAGGTTTTGGATTGTTGTGTTTTCATTGGCATTTGTCTCTAGATGTTTTTTGATTTCCTCTTTGTTTTCTTCAGTGATCTGTTGGTTATTTAGTAACATAGTCTTTAGCCTCCACATGTTTGTGTTTTTTATGTTATTCCCCTTGTAATTCATTTCTAATCTCATAGAATTGTGGTCTGAAAAGATGCTTGATATGATTTCAGTTTTCTTAAATTTACTGAGGCTTGATTTGTGACCGAAGATGTGATCTATCCTGGCGAATGTTCCATGCGCACTTGAGAAGAAAGTGTAATCTGCTGTTTCTGGATGGAATGTCCTATAAGTATCAATTAGATCTGTCTTGTCTATTGTGTCATTTAAAGCTTCTGTTTCCTTATTTATTTTCATTTTGGATGAACTGTCTGTTGCTGTGAGTGAGGTGTTAATGTCCCCCACTATGATTGGGTTACTGTCGATTTCCTCTTTTATGGCTGTTAGCAGTTGCCTTATGTATTGAGGTGCTCCTATGGTGGGTGCATATATATTTATAATTGTTATATCTTGTTCTTGGATTGCTCCCTTGATCATTATGTAGTGTCCTTCCTTGTTTCTTGGAACATTCTTTATTTTAAAGTCTATTTTATCTGATATGAGTATTGCTACTCCAGATTTCTTTTGATTTATATTTGCATGGAATATCTTTTTCCATCCCCTCACTTTCAGTCTGTATGTGTCCCTAGGTCTGAAGTGGTCGTTTGTAGACAGCATATATATGGGTCTTGTTTTTGTATCCATTCAACAAGCCTGTGTCTTTTGGTTGGAGCATTTAATTCATTCACGTTTAAGATAATTATCAATATGTATGTTCCTGTGAACATTTTCTTAATTGTTTTGGGTTTGTTTTTGTAGGTGCTTTTCTTCTCTTGTGTTTCCCACTTAGAGAAGTTCCTTTAGCATTTGTTGTAGAGCAGGTTTGGTGGTGCTGAATTCTCTTAGCTTTTCTTGTCCGTAAAGGTTTTGATTTCTCCATTGAATCTGAATGAGATCCTTGCCGGGTAGAGTAATCTTGGTTGAAGTTTCTTCCCTTTCATCACTTTAAGTGTATCATGCCACTCCCTTCTGGCTTGTAGAGTTTCTGCTGAGAAATCAGCTGTTAACCTTATGGGAGTTCCCTTGTATGTTATTTGTCATCTTTCCCTTGCTGCTTTCAATAGTTTTTCTTTGTCTTTACTTTTTGCCATTTTGATTACTATGTGTTTCAGCGTGTTTCTCCTTGGGTTTATCCTGTATGGGACTCGCTGCGCTTCCTGGATTTGAGTGGCTATTTCCTTTCCCATGTTCAGGAAGTTTTCGACTATAATCTCTTCAAATATTTTGTCAGGTCCTTTGTCTCTCTCTTCTCCTTCTGGGACCCCTGTAATGCGAATGTTGTTGTGTTTAATGTTGTCCCAGAGGTCTCAGGATGTCTTCATTTCTTTTCATTCTTTTTTCTTTACTCTCTTCTGCACCAGTGAATTCCACCACTCTGTATTCCAGGTCACTTTTCCATTCTTCTGCCTCAGTTATTCTGCTATTGATTCCTTCTAGTGTAGTTTTCATTTCAGTTACTGTATTGCTCATCTCTGTTTGTTTGTTCTTTAATTCTTCTAGGTCTTTGTTAAACATTTCTTGCATCTTCTCGATCTTTGCCTCCATTCTTTTTCTGAGGTCCTGGATCATCTTCACTATCATTCTGAATTCTTTTTTCTGGAAGGTTGCCTATCTCCACTTCATTTAGTGGTTTTTCTGTGGTTTTATCTTGTTCCTTCATCTGGTACATAGCCCTCTGCCTTTTCATGTTGTCTGTCTTTCTGTGAATGTGGTTTTTGTTCCACAGGCTGCAGGGTTGTAGTTCGTCTTGCTCCTGCTGTCTGCTCTCTGGTGGATGAGGCTATCTAAGAGGCTTGTGCAGGTCTCCTGATGGGAGGGACTGGTGGTGGGTAGAGCTGAGTGTTGCTCTGGTGGGCAAAGCTCCGTAAAACTTTAATCCGTTTGACTGCTGTTGGGTTGGGCTGGGTTCCCTCCCTGTTGGTTTTTTGGCCTGAGGCAACCCAACACTGGAGCCTACCTGGGCTCTTTGGTGGGGCTAATGGAAGATTCTTGGAGTCCGGAGTACTAGGAGTACTAGAACTTCTGCTGCCAGTGTTCTTGTCCCCATGGTGAGTCACAGCCGCCTCCCACCTCTGCAGGAGACCCTCCAACACTAGCAGGTAGGTCTGGTTTAGTCTCCCCTGGGGTCACTGCTCCTTCCCCTGGGTCCCAATGTGCGCAGTACTTTGTGTGTGTGCCCTCTAAGAGTGAAGTCATTGTTTCCCCCAGTACTGTCAAAGTCCTGCAGTCAAATCCTGCTAGCCTTCAACGTCTGATTCTCTCGGAATTCCTCTTCCCTTTGCCAGACCCCCAGGTTGGGAAGCCTGACATGGGGCTCAGAATCTTCACTCCAGTGGGTGAACTTCTGTGGTATAAGTGTTCTCCAGTCTGTGAGTCACCCACCCAACAGTTATGGGATTTGATTTTGCTGTGATTTTGTCCCTCCTACCATCTCATTGTGGCTTCTCCTTTGTCTTTGGATGTTGAGTATCTTTTTTGGTGAGTTCCGGTGTCTTCCTGTCAGTGATTGTCCAGCAGCTAGTTGTGATTCTGGTGTTCTCACAAGAGGGAGTGAGAGCACGTCCTTCTACTCTGCCATCTTGGTTCCATTGTGTTTGTTTTTTAATATATGACTGAAGAGAGTTTATAGAATTTGCCCAAGATGCCTGGTAAGTAATGGGATCATGGAAAGAAGACGTTGAGCAGTATGATTAGAGGCAGTGATTTGAAAAAATGAAAAGTTATTTTAAAAAAGTAAAACTTAATTTTAATACCCCCACAAGTTGGAACCCTTTATATTGACCAGCTTTTCTACATTGAAACTGCAAAGCAAACAAACATAAACCTCAGTGGCATATGATGTTAAACACATAATTGACACATAACTATGCAGGTTGGACACTGGCTTTTTCTAGGTTGGGCGATGCTGCTCAGCTGTGGTCACTCTGTTCCACGTGTCTCTTTTTTCTTCTTTTAAGACCAGAACGCTGAAGTGATCTTCTCATGGAGAAGACAGAACCCTAAGAGGGCAAATAGAACAAAGGAGCCTCTTAGGCCTCAGGCTTGTAACTGTCACACTGCTGGTTTTATCTCATTCTGTTGTCTAAAGCAAATCCTATGGCTGGATCCATTGCTGGGAATAGATAATTATGGTCCATCCCTTTAGGTGGAAGAGTGAAAGGTTACATGGCAAAGGGGGAAAACTTAATTCACCTAAACCAGGTCCTTGATAGGTTTTAAAATAAAAAATTAACTTCTCTTATTATTTTATCTATGATTTCCTTTTGGGGAGAATGGAAACTAAAATTTAATTTAAAGGAGGGAGGGGAAGTGGTAGAGTTAAAGAAAAAGTCTCTACCTCCTGTGGTATATGTTTGAATTCGTCTTCATTAAATGTACAAGTGTTGCTACTTCACTGTGCACATGTCTGGTTTCCTTACAAATGGTGAACTACTTGAGGCCAGATGCCTTATTATCATAAAAATACTATTACTAGTAAATATTGTTTATAAAGCACTTACCATGTGCCAGACTCTGTGCTATAGGCAGTACAAAAAGTATTCTATTTCATTGTTAAAACAACAGTCTTAAGTAAATGATAGAATCCTCATTTCACAGATAGAAAATTAAGGCACAGAGAAATTTCATTACTGGGCAGATTATACAACTTCTTTATCTGGTAGCACTCCTGAGTAGTAAATCCATAAGTGTACATGAGGGCAGAACTACCATAATGCAGGGGAATGGGACACTATTTTTAACAACTGTCCCAAAGTAAGTTTTCCAAAGGGAGAAAAATTATATTTGTCAGAAATGCTATAAAGCAAAAAAAGTACATCAAAACAATGATAAACAAAGTGAAATAGTCCATTATAATTGATGCTCAACATTGTAAATAATTCACAACTGCCCATTGGTATAAAAGTAATCCATTGGTATACAAGTAAAGGCAGGCTATAGACTCTCTTGGAAAGAGACCTGCTGCTATATATGTGTGTGTGTATATCTATATATATATTTTTTTTTTCTTCTGCTTCTCAGGTTTTCTCTCACATATATTTTGGTTTGTTTTGTTTGTTCTTTTCACCCAAGCTTTGCATGCTTAGTAAATCTTGACTGAATGAATAATTGTCATATATAATTTAAATGACTAAGACACGCTCTTATATTAAGATATATATAAAACCTCTCTTATGAGCTAAAGTCCTTACATTTTCTTTCATTAAAACAAAGTTACAGTAGCTTCACATTGAGTTATAATTAAATCTTTGGATCCAGACATATCCTGTTTTGCTTGATCCATTAACTTATGCTTAAAGACTTGGGAAAAAAAAAAAAAGGTTCTGTGACCATTTTTATACATCCTATACTTACTTGGATTCAGAATAAGATATAAGAATTTTAACATTTATTATGAAAATTATTTGGTGGAATAGAATAAGATGGTTTGAATGATTAATTTTGTATGGGCAGAACACTGTACGAATTTAAATGATATTAAATTAATGCTTTCATTTTTCATAGTCAATATTTGCATTTCTTAATAGTGAAAATCTGCTTTAAAAAATCAAATGAATCATGATCCTGAAGCCATGAGCAACAGGGAATTATTTTAAAAGAATTTCAGGCTTAGCTACACATCTCTTGATCGAGGTCAAAATTCTAACATTGAGATGTTAGAGGTCTAATTCAGCTGTCCATGCTTTCTAACATGGTTGAATGTTAGCAATCATTATATTCGGAACCAATAAGCATCTAGAGCTGTTCTTTTTTTAGAATTGCCTTTGGTCTGCAGTGGAGAAACAGCCTCAGTTAAGCTTTTTAGCAGTGCTATTTTTATGATGTGAATTATTTAGATAGTGATTTTTTCGATCTGGTATTCTTCCACCTCTAAAAACATAGTTCCTCTTTAAAAAAAATTTAATAGGATAGAAGTAGGAAC
Organism: Lipotes vexillifer; assembly: GCF_000442215.2. NCBI lineage: Eukaryota > Metazoa > Chordata > Mammalia > Artiodactyla > Lipotidae > Lipotes > Lipotes vexillifer. The sequence continues at coordinate 543,345 of NW_006780679.1, read as the reverse complement.
CCCTTTAAACATTATTAAAGCCTGAATAAAAGCATATTGGTATCATCAAATATTATCATTTTGGGAGGTGATCATATTCAGAATTCTTCATGAGACCCTATTTTCTGTTGCAAAGGAGTGGAGTACCACCAGAAAACAGTACCCTGAGCTAAATACAAAACAACTAGTTCATATTTTTCTATCTACTGGAAATAAAATTAATTTATTCAAGAAGAAAATTGATTTTTTTCTTTTAATAATTTTTCTTTGGAGCATAGGTAAAGCTAATTTCTCCCCACATCAAAGATTTTTAAGATTCCTCCTTATAGAATAAAATGCAAAGCCTTTGAAAGTCGACAGTAGCATTGTTTGAAAGGCACAATATGGTCCTTCTCACTTTCCCTAGTTTAGGATAGAAAACAAGGAAGCTTATTAGAATTGTGTGTAAAACAAGGATAAATAGGCTCTAAAAGAGACCTAAGAAACAGACCCCATAAACAGATACAGCATAAACTCTGTGATACTTATTTTGACCTTGTTTCTGTGGTTATTCTGTTCCCAGCATTTGCAATGTTATAAATAGGAGAGTAAAGGAGAAGGGTGTTAACTCTTTTAACAGTAGTGTAACCATTCCGACTGGGCTGCAGAACAGCATGATTTATACAGTGGAGTGTTAGTGCTTGATTTAGGACTATCCTTTGAAAAATATATAAAGCCCTGCTTGGACTCCACCCACCTAGGTACTTATTGTCATTTCAATCCATTTGGTTAGCTTAAGTTTTCTACTTCAGTCCTATCTTAGAAAATAACCAATATATAACTTATATCTTAGAAAATAACCAGTCCTTTTGGTTATTTCTAATTCTGATTTTTGGTTATTTCTAATTTTTGGTTATTTCTAATTCTATTTCTAATTCTTCATCTCACCATACCGCTACTCCTTTGGAACTTATCTGACTTGTCACTGACCTGTATTCTGTTTGTGCTGATCGTGCTCATTTCACACAACTCAGTTTGTGTTTCAGGTATAAAACTTTATGTTGGGCTTCCCTGGTGCAGTGGTTGGGAGTCCGCCTGCCGATGCAGGGGGCACGGGTTCGTGCCCCGGTCCGGGAAGATCCCACATGCCGCGCAGCGGCTGGGCCCGTGAGCCATGGCTGCTGGGCCTGCGTGTCTGGAACCTGTGCTCCGCAACAGGAGAGACCACAACAGTGAGAGGCCCATGTACCGCAAAAACAAAAAACAAAAAACAAAACTTTATGTTACAATCCTGTTTCAAACAAACAAAAAATTTCAATAATTTGAATTTCCTCAATGCCCAAATTCCTCAGCAAGACCTAAAAAAAGCACCACAAGGTACATGTAAAGTTCTTCACCCCTGGAGATAGTTTGCAGACCCCTCCCACCCTCAGGTTTCACATAAGATGTCACCGTTTCTCTGAAGCCCTCCCTCAATTTCCTGGGTAGAGTTTATTACCCTATGCTATATCTTTTGTTTTCTTTTTTTTTTTTTTTTGCGGTATGCGGGCCTCTCACTGTTGTGGCCTCCCCCATTGCGGAGCACAGGCTCCAGACGCGCAGGCTCAGCAGCCATGGCTCACTGGCCCAGCCGCTCCGCGGCATGTGGGATCCTCCCAGACCGGGGCACAAACCCGTGTCCCCTGCATCAGCAGGCGAACTCTCAACCACTGCACCACCAGGGAAGCCCCCTCTTTTGTTTTCTTTATACCAAGTACATAATTATCGTGGAATACTTATTTATATTCAAATATTATAGTTCCCATTAGATAGTGTAGCTCTTCAAAATATGGATTGTATAATGTTCATCTTATTTGTTACATGATTAGCCCCTCAAATAAATACATGTTCAGTATTTGAAAGAGTCCTTAATAAATATTTATTGAGTAACTGTAAATATATATTTGGCTCTGTTTATTTCTTTTTATGTTCCTCCCCAACCCTCCGACTTTAAGTTCCAAGGGATGAGTATTCATATATATTTTGTTCACCACTGTGAATCAATGCCAAGTACAGTACCTGGTGTATAGTTGGCATGCAACAAATGTTTAGAAAGTGAGCAAATACACTGATAAGTAAGAATGTCAGTGGCTGATAACGGCTTCTAATGTTTAAGAGAGTTTTTGTATGTGAAATTGTTTGACTCAAAAGAATGAACCTCTACTGATAAATATTTTGGCATCATGGAAAGATGGTTTTAAGATACAGCTGTGGTTTTCAGAATGTGGATCGTGGCCCATATATTTGACATGCTGTCAACTTAGGGGACTGTGACCAGCATTTTTAAAAAAGAAAAGAAGTTGGATTTTATTAGTTTTCTGCTACTGTGTAACAAATTACCACAAACTTAGCAGCTTAAGACAACATTAATTATCTCATAGTTTCCGTTGGTTGGGTGTTGGGGCACAGGTTAGCTGGATCCTCTGCTCAGGGTCTCACAGGCTGCAATAAAGGTGTGGGAAGGGGTGTCTGGCTCTTAGTCTCAGTGTTCTTTTCTGTGACATTGTGATTTATAGTAAGAAATAGATATTAAATAGGTATTTGCTTTTCATCGCGTTTCTGGCAGAGATCTCCTAAAACCCTGGAATTCCCGAAGTGATGACGAAAGATGCCTTTTGTTATATTAATGGTGACTTGCTGACCACCTAAGGATGAGGTGAGGGCTGGTTGCCAGGAGAGCCAAACATGTGCTTAGAGGGTTGGAACTTTCAGTCCTACCTTCTGACCTTCAGGAATGGGAGATGGGCTGGAGGTGAATCACTTACCAATGGCCAGTGATTTAATCAGTCATGGCTAGGTAATGAAGTCTTCATAAAACCCCCAGAGGTCTGGGTATGGAAAACTTATGGGTTGGCGAACATGTGGAGATTCCAGGAGTATGGCGCACATGGAGAGAAGTGTGCCCTTCCCCCCCCCCCCATTCATCTCTTCCATCTGGCTGTTCCTGAGTTGTATCCTTTATTTATTTATTTATTTATTTATTTATTTTTTGCGGTACGCAGGCCTCTCACTGCTGTGGCCTCTCCCGTTGCGGAGCACAGGCTCCAGATGTGCAGGCTCAGCGGCCGTGGCTCACAGGCCCAGCTGCTCCACGGCATGTGGGATCCTCCCGGACTGGGGCACGAATCTGTGTCCCCTGCATCGGCAGGCGGACTCCCAACCACTGCACCACCAGGGAAGCCCCCTGAGTTGTATCCTGTAATAGACAGCAATATAATGAGTAAATGGGTTTCTTGAGTTATGTGAATCATTCTAGAAAGTTAATTGAACCCAAGGAAGGGGTTGTGGGAACCTCTGATTTATAGCCATTGGGTCAGACACATAGATGACAACCTCGGCTTGTGATTGGCATCTGAAATGTGTGTGTGTACGTGTGTTTGGGGGGGTAGTCTTGTAAGATTGAACCCTTAACCTGTGAAATCTGATGTCATCTTCTGATAGTGTCAGAACTGAATTGAATTGTAGGACATAAAGCTGGTGTTTACAGAGTTGCTTGGTAGTATGGGGGACCCCCCCATGCTGGAATTGGTACCAGAACCCATTTATATTCCAAGATCAGGTAGTTGGTGGAAGAATTCATCTCCTTTCAGATACAGAACATCCGGCTTCTTTAAGGCTAGCAGGAGAGAGTCTGCTTCAAGTCTCTGACCTCTATACTCAGTTTAAAGGGATCACCTGATTAGGCCAGGCCCACCCAGGATGATCTCCCTTTTGATTAACTTAAATTTAACTGATTAGGGGCTAGAGACTTTAACTATATCTGAAAATTTTCTTTACCTCTTCATATAATATTACCTAATCAGTGCGTAGCATCTTGTCATTCACAGGCATTGTCCTTACTAAGGGGGAGTAGGGATTATACAAAAGCATGATTCATTGGAGCCATTTTAGAGTTTTGCCTACCATATTGCTCTAATAATACGTGTGCGTGTACATTTACAGCCTTATGTGTTGAATTATGTGTGTATAGTTGTATAAGTAGTGGGTCATAATGCAAAATCTATTTTGCAAATGTGAGTCACGTTCAAAAAACTTGAAAATCACTGAGTAGAGGATAAATTTACAGTGCTTCTCATATTCCCCAAAGTAAGGAAATATTCCAGTCAGAGCCAGTGCTAAGCAGCTTTAGAAGTTTATTTCCTGATATTCATTACTGACTGTTGCAATTTTTGCATTCATTTGTTCCATCAATCCATGGTTATTGAATGCACACTGTATGCAAGCCTTTTGCATTAGGCAGCAAAGACCATGGATTCCTTGAGATCAGCAGTCATGATGGAAGATACTATGTGTACGTAAATAAATGACCAGTATAATTCCAGGGTGGTAATGGGGGGAAAGTGGTAGAGAATTTTGAAAAGAAAACAAAGGTAAAGTTGATATTTTGAAAGAGGTTTTAATATTACTGTATCTGCTAAAAGACCACATTTCTTTCCCAGCTTCCTAAAACTCAGCTTCATAGTTCAATAATAGCAGAAATAAGGCAAGTAATTAAAAAGAGAAGAAAGGAAAAGATTAAAGAACTTATAAAGGAGCCAGTGTCTAGAATATGCTTCTCACACATTTTAAAGAAATATCACTCTACTCGGCAATTAGAACAGAAATTAAAGTGCATTTCTAATATTATATCTTTTATTTTTTATAGTTTTATTACTTGCCTCAAGTCACTTCAAGTCTCAGGAATGGGGGTGAGCACCCACTCAAGTTGCTATCAATGAGGCTTATGAGTCTTTGCATTTGCTGTGCTGACAATTGGTCTGGCACAAGCTGTGAAAACCCCCCAAATCTAGCACAAACCCTGCTCTCACCTGTCTCCGCCACCAAGCGGAAGCCAGTGGCAATGAGGAGATCATACATATTATACTTTGATTGTTATCTGGACATGCAGACTTCCCAAAGTGCTCATAAATGAATGTCAGTTTCCCTAAACCAAAGCATATTTTGATTAGCTCATTTTATTGTTACACCCTATCCATTGTTAATGCACTGGACTACCATTGTGTTTCAAAGCTTAGGTCGAAATTTTAAAGCCTCTATCTCATCTTCTAATATGTCACCTATGGAAAGGGCTGCTCTGTCTTTAATGTTGAGGTATTGTGTGCTGTGCAAAGAAATGTTCTCCCTTAGTATCTTGAGACTTTCTATTTCCAAATGAACTGAGATTCAAGGCTATCACACAGTAATCACTTCCTTGGCAGTTAGATGAGGACACTTCCAGTTCAGTGATTGTGAACCAATTGTCAGAGGACTGGCTGTCTGCAATTGTCATAAAGTGCCCTTTAGTTCCTTATTGCCTTAATATTTCTATCAGAGTCATTGTCTTTCATGATCCATTGATATTTCTCCCATAATATTGATAGATTTTTCTTTTAAGGATCTCAAAGAACTTAATGAATGTGTCACAGACTCTTTTATTAATTTTGTTGATTAGATTTATGGATTTATGGATTCATAGTTTAGACTCATGAAGGATTTGTTCCCATTGAGCTACAAAGCCTGAGAGATTAATTACCACTCCCCCCATCCTCATTCTTCTGTCATGTTCCACCTCTATTAGAAAAAATAAGCATGGAACGCAAAACAAAAGAATTATAGTTGTCGCTAATTGATTGTTTTTCAGCAATCATTTGCAGTATGTAATTATCCAAAATTATGTTAAAATTCATAATTTTATATGAAACTGAAAAAAGAAATAGACGTTCCATCTAGAAGGTAGTCTAAATATTATAAACCCAATTAAATCTAACAAAGTTAGATTTAGGTTGTCTAGAATGACAGCCTTGAAATACTTGAGTCAACCCTTTATCTCCTGCCCATGAGTTCTGTAAAGATAGCTAAAAATAAATTGTTTACTTGTTTTTCTGTAATAGAGATCTCAATTCTCTCTTTGCACAGCTTTTCTTAGTGATGTTGCAGCTATTTCCACCTCTGTGTATTAATGCAAAAAGAGTTCAAGGGTAGATGTCCTTCAGATAATTCAAAATACATGTTATAGTTGTAAAAGTTCAGTTTCAAATGAATAACCTGCACTTAGTACAGAGTGACATTTAATTTAGATGTTCAGTAGTATAGATTATTGGTTCTTGGGGTTATACCTTGGCCGGTAATGAGTCAAAAGTGACATATGACTGATGTTATTGTTTGCAAATTATTGTACTGCCAGGGAAGGTAACTATTAAAGTTAATCAAATAGAACCCAGCTGTATAGTGAAATCATTAGTTTCAGCAAATATCTTGTGATTTATTCAAAAGCTTTTGCATTATGAAATGCTGAAGAATTTGAGAGACTACTCACCGTCATCCAAGGAGGTCGTAACCTCATAGATTAAATGGAATGATGAGTTTCTGTTGTCACAGTGACACTGACTTGAAGACACAGCCTTGGCAGCATAAGGTTAACTTGGTGGGATTAAAACAATGAATGGATTTACATAACATTTGAAATGCTGGTATAGGGTTTTGTTTGTCACATAAAATATTGACTTACCAGAGGTTGATTTGCTGTTAAAAACATTCATTTCTGGTGTAGAATAAAATTCTGAAAAACATTTATCTTATTAATAGCTCTTACTCTCCAGGTATTTTTTAAGAAAAATTTCTATTTGGCTGGACTACAGCTCCATCGATCTTTGGACTCTTACTATATTCAAATTCCTTACCATGATAATATTCTCTTACTACTCCCACTTTTCTCTCCCTGAGATCCACAGAATAACTTAGCAAAGATAGTGATTGGCAACTTTAAAAATGATCTCAGGTTTTCAGATTTTTTTTTACTCATATATAATTGAGCTCTTATCTGAGGTTCATCAAGACTGAGTAGCTTGACTCATCAAGAGAAACCCCCCAAAAATCAAATGCCTTCAATTCTCCAGTCCACCATTTCACTAGAAGGATTAATGGCATGTTTAAATTTTCGGTTTTCCAAAGAAGCTCTTTCATTGTTCTTCATCCTACCACAGTGCTGAGTTAGTATTTAAATGTTTCCTTTTGTGCATTTCAAACTGTCAGACTGAAGAAATACCAATAAGTGTGTTAGGTTTAGATAATCGAAAATTCCCTTTACTCAGCCTCTCAGTCTATATTTATCTGTCTGGCTGTGAAATCTATTCCAAGAGTATTCATCTACCACCCAAATCTATTCACCAAGCATCAAGACTCATCAGTGAGATGGAATAATGCCATTTAATTAGTCTTTGATATACAGCTTAATTAGGTCTTAATAAGGGGTAGTGCATCCTAAAATCAATTATCTTGCTCTTTTTAATAAGAGCAACTAATTAGTTGGAAAATCACCACAGTTCTCTTTTGATCCTGAAGCTTTCCATGGTGCTAGGAAGAAGGTTATGAAGAAGAAAAAAATATTCTCTAAAATATTTGGGAGAAATGTCATATTGAACCTAAAAGGATATATTCAAAACTATTGCAATACATTAGAAATATTTTACAGAAAATGCAATGCCACCAATTCAGCATCTTTGCATGGTATTTCATAGTGTTTTAGTTCATGCTGATAAAGAAAAGTCAAGTGCTTTTCTACCTGTGTGTCTAGCTTTTCCCTTTGGATTGTCCTAGATGTAGTTCCACTGCAACTTTGTCTACAGTGGTCAGGGTGCCACATTTACAAGGAGCCATCTTCATTAACTGGCTCCTCTTTTATCTCTAACCTAGGAAATGCCCCCATGAGCTGCTGAAGGCAGTTACTATATGAACGGCTATGTGTTCCAGGTCTTAGGGTTCTTCTGTTTGGATTTTGTTTGTTTTCCCCAACACAGTAGATTCTACATAGCTGTGCAAAAGAAGGATTGTCTTTTCATGATACTCATAAATTCACTCTACATGTATTTATTCAACCCGTACTATGAACTAGGTCCTACTCAAGCCACTGAGATTTGGTTGTGAGTAAAAGAGCCAATGACCTTGGTCTTGTATAGCTCACATTTTAATGAAATGAGATAGAGGGGGTATGAACACAAAAACCCATTAACATTAACAGACACGCCTGATTGTCAAGTTTGTCAAGAGTTGAAACGGTACTTCCTGGGGATCAGACTGAGTCTGTGGAGTGTACTCTGGATTATGCTCCACTGCTTATGAAATGAAGCCGCACTGCACTGTCTGCCCAGGTGTATGTGACTTGTTTTAGTTCGGCCATGCTTAAGGATACAATAAGGAACTTGGAAGCCACGTTCAGGCTTAGCCTAGCTCCCTTTGGTAAAGTCACTCATCTCAGCAGGCAGCCGGCTTCCAGAAAAGTCCTTCAGAGAATCCATTAATAATGGCTGCTTGCTGCTAACTACTTCCTGGAAATACATACTTCATAGAAGGGACAATAAATGAGGGACTTTTTTGAAGAGCTTAGTAATCAAGCTCAAGAAGTTATGGGTCATGGGCTTTCTGCTTGGCCCCAAAGAGAGTCATGTATAATTGGTACTTAATAAAAACAACTTTATGATGATAAGGGCTCCCTGTACCAGGGAGAGCAAACACATTGAAAGGTTTCTTTGGTACCCAAAGCTGTAAGCATCCTCTCCCTCTTGCTGGCCTCAATAGTACAGCATCAAAAGATGCACGGATACCCACACAGCTTGGGCATCTGTCACGTTCAAGGAGTCCTTACTGGACTAAGGCCTTCAATAACTTTAACCTACACTTCTACCTTGAATAATTTTGGAGAGCATACTGAATCCTCTTATAGAACTCATTAGGTCTTACCTGGGAGATTTAAGAAAGCAAAAAGCCTAAGAGTCAAGTTATGCCATCAAGGAACTGCGGTAGTTTTAGTTATTCAGAATTGAAGAGACTGTGTTAAGGACAGATGTGTTCCTGCTTCAGTCTCCATCACATAATACTGCACCTTTTGGTCTTTGTCTTCCAATAATATTCATAGATCACAACACACCAGTACTATTTAACAAGCATAGCATGCTCCATGCCTCTTTGTTTCTCCCCACCAATGTGTTCACCATGCTTTGCTGAGGGAAGAATTATTCTGAAAAGCTGTTCACCCTCATGAGGTCTTGTAAATTGTTGCCTTCCATTGATAGCTAATCCTGATTCAAATGTTGAACTTAACATCCTTGTGAGTAGTAACTGCTGAATGGGCAAAGCCAGTGATCTCCTGTGAGACAAACTCCATCATAGGTGCCACAGAACAGAAGAGTAGATGTTCTGGTCTCATTTAATCCAAACACAATGGGATCTGGGGAGAGAAAGTGAGTAGGGATGAAAGGAGAGCCTAATGTTGGAAGAAGTGGGTAAACAGCTCCAAGTCTTTCTAAGGGAAAGATTGGATTGAACATGGCATTTATACATTGTAAGGAACTAGATATCTAACCTAAGTAAGAACAAGGGGTTTAGGGAGAATTCTTGGTTTAAAAATTAGAAGATTATCAGAATGAAGTTTACTAAACTAAAATGCTTAGGTTTATTAGTATTCTGCCAACATGCACACACAAGTCACACTCAAGTGTAGGGCCTCATTACAGACCTCAGCTCCGTAAAGAACTGACTATTGAAAAGACAGATGGATTGATAAATACAGAGGGGAAGGGAGGCCTTCATAATAGAATGAGTGAACACAATTTCTGACCTTAAAATCCATTATTGTTACAGTTTAGAGATGAAAGTCAGAATTCTACTTCATTATTATAGCCATATGCAGGAAACAAAGATTTATGCCAGAACCTTATCTCTTCCCAGGCATTTTGGTGAAAGGTCACATTTGCTTTGTCCAGAGTATGCCAAGGAACTTCTGATACTGGAAACTCTGGATAATCAACACATATCAACCACCTGGAGGAACTTGGCTCCAATTGTAAGCTCGTAGAGGCCTTCAGTTGACTAAGGCCTTAGCCGTTGGCTTGGGCTCATTGTGGCCTCTGTTTCTAAAGATTGAACATTCATTCTCTATGGAAGCCTCAGTAATTGCCTGTTCCATGCCACTTACCACTTTATTATAAGCTTTCATACTCATTGTATAGTGGATTATTGTCAGGTCTGCATGTCTTATCTTTGATAGCAGAAGGTTAGAAGATACAGTTAAGTATGAAGAGTTGTCTGCAGTGTTTCAGGTTCAGGCTGTTCATTTTCTTTGCTTTGTGACAGTGAGTGAGGAAGTTAAGTTCTCTGAGTCTCATGGATTGTGGTGAGGAAGGAAAAGATGCTTGTAGAACTCTTAGTGTAATTATTTGGCAATAGTAAGCCCTCAAATGGTGGTTCTTATTTTAAGGTTTTAAAGGCTGTTTTCCCTCTTTCCACATTATTGTATTATGTAACTGAGGGTAATGTTAAATACTTAGGTGCTCTGGCCTTTTTTGTGTTTTCTAGAGAAAGCATTTTGTTCTTCTTCCTATTATCTTTCTTTATAAATTGTACACTTTTGATATATATATATTTTAATGTCCACACATAAACCTTGAAAGTTAGTACATAACAGTAGCTTTGCTATAACCTTCTCTTCCTACTCCCACACTGGGTTGTTACAGCCAAACCTGTTAGTGTTATTTCCTTATAATCCATCACTTAACACACCATGATGGCATTCAAGTCCAAAGGACTTCGCCATATGACCAATAACTAAATAGTCTTAGGTATCTGTTTGGCCTGTGTGGATTTTCAAATAACACAATTTTATTCAAAAGTAAAATACCTGTAGATTACAATGATGATAGGAAGCACAAGAATGCCTCTGTCATTGTTTCATTTCCTTCTTTTTAGAGATCTAGGAAGAACAGAAGCCAAGGGGAGCCTGTTTCTTTACGTGGCTCACTTCTGTTTAGTTCATGTAGCCATTTATGGCTTCTTTTGCTTTTCTCTTTAATTGATTCCTTATTCAGCAAATAGAAGCAAGATACAATTAACCTTGTGAATAGTTCTTTATGGGGGTACATATTCAGATTTGATTGGGTCTCAGTTGGGTCACTCTCATTGACCTCAAGGTCAAAAAATGAGCATGCTGGCTGCTTTTGGGTAAGTAATATTGAATTAAATCTCTTCAGAGACTAGTTTAAAGCCTCGTGGAAAAGTCTTCTGGCTTAAACAGAGAGAGATAATTGGAGTGTCTTGTGTCATCGAGTGTTTGAGTACAAATTAATATTTTGGTGTGATTGCTTGCTATATGTTTTTGAAGGAGTCCCAGTGAAAGTGAGTTTAGTATACACACAAGCCTCACAGTTATCTGTTGAAAACAGTTGCAAGTAGTAGTTACAGCACTAATTACTGGACAGCCATTCTTTTAGGATACAAAGATCAGGTCATGTTTTCATGACACCTTAAACAAGTATCTACATAAGCCAGAGTGTTTCAAAAGTTAAATGCCTTCTGAAGACATATAGTTAATTGAAATGCCATAGGGCAATATTTCTGTTTTTCTCTTGTTTTGAGATAAAGATTTCCTTCTTCTGTCACTGAAGAATGAGTTGTGAAATCTGGGGCTTCAAGTGTAGATAAATTAAGGGCAGACGGGATCCCTGTGAAATCCTGGCATACAGTCTGTGAAACTACCCCAAAATGGAATGGCTTTCTTGAAGGTTTTAGCCCCATGGAGCCACCAACTTTGTCTTTTCTGCACTCTAATTCTTCTAACTTGATGAAAGGTTTCAATTTAATAAAACAGTTTCTCAGTTCATTTTCTTGACCCCAACGTATATTTTAACTTTAAATTTTTCTATTCCTCAGGGTAACACTAGACACACAACAGTAAGGAAGGACCACTTCTAAATCCTTTCATTTTCTCATATCCCATATTAAAACCTAGAGTCTTAGTTTTTACCTAGTTTTAGAGGTGGGATATTTGGTCCTCAAGGTGTATCTTATCCATTAAATACTGGCTGAATATGGACTATGACCTTATCAAAAGGCTTAAAGTATGTTTGCAACATGAACAAAATGTATTGCCTCAAATATGGGGAAAAAACCCCAAAACCTGAATTGGAAATCAATACACATTAATTCAGGATCCATAACATAGTATATCAGTTCCATTAATTGTTAGGTTTAATAGATACAAGCTACTAGTTATAAAATAAAAAAGTCACAGGGATGCAAAGTACAGCACAGGGAATGTAGTCAATAATATTATAATAACTTTGTATTGAATGTAATCTGTAAAAATATTGAATCACTATGTTATATGCCTGAAGCTAATATAATGTTGCAAATCAACTATCCTTCAATAAAAAAAGAAAATAATAATAAAAAATATTAAGTTTAGTATCATCAAAATTTCATAACATTCAGAAATAACTTGCATGTTAGGTACCCTTGTTTTATAAGAATTCCTGGGTATGCACAATGACTGTTGAGGAATCATGGCCAGTCATAAATTAAGTTACATATAGCCAAATAACTTCCAAAACAGTGTTATAAACAATAATTCTTCACCAGTTTAAAACCATTTTAAACATGGATGCATGTTAATATTTTCAATATGATGTCAGGTAGTACCTCCAAATAGAAGAGTACCTTGAACATCTAAAGAGTGACCTCTTGACCCTCAGCACATGGAGGTGTTTTCTACTTACCTCTTATCATAAAATGTTTGTATTAAGAATTGAGGGCTTTCCTGGTGGTGCAGTGGTTAAGAGTCTGCCTGCCAATGCAGGGGACACGGGTTCGGGTCCTGGTCTGGGAAGATACCACATGCTGCCTGCGCACAGCAACGAAGACCCTACGCAGCCAAAAATAATAAAATAAATAAATTAAAAAAAAAAAAGAATTGAAAGCAGGATCTTGAAGAGATATTTGCTCACTCATGTTCATAATAGTATTATTAACAATAAGCAAGAGATGGGAGCAACTCAAATACCTACCATGGCTGAATGGATAAACAAAATGGGACTTATGAATACGATGGGATATTATTCAGCCTTAAAAAAAGGAAATTCTGTCATATGCTACAACATGGGTGAATCTTGAGGACGTTTTGCTAAGTGAAATAAGCCAGGCGCAAAGGGACAAATATTGTATGAGTCTACTTATATGAGATATCTAAAGTAGTCAGCTTCATGGGAATGGAAAATAAAATGATGATTCTAAGGGACTGATGGGAGGGGGAAATGGGGACTTAATTGTTTTATGGAGTTTCAGTTTTGCAAGATGAAAAAGTTACAGAGCTCTGTTGCACAACAATGTGAATATATCTGACACAGTTCAACTGTATAGTTACAAATGGCTAAAACGATAACTTTTATATGTTTTTTACCAAAATTTAAAAAAATGTATTATAAGAAGATACTGAGTCTTTTTTTAAATTTTATTTATTTTTTTATACAGCAGGTTCTTATTAGTCATCAGTTTTATACACATCAGTGTATACATGTCAGTCCCAATCGCCTAATTCATCATACTGCCATCCCCACCCCCTCGTGGCCTTCACCCCTTGGTGTCCCTACGTTTGTTCTCTACATCTGTGTCTCAACTTCTGCCCTGCAGACCAGATCATCTGTACCATTTTTCTAGGTTCCACATACATGCGTTAATATACGATATTTGTTTTCCTCTTTCTGAATTACTTCACTCTGTATGACAGTCTCTAGATCCATCCACGTCTCAACAAATGACTCAATTTTGTTTCTTTTTATGGCTGAGTAATATTCCATTGTATATATGTACCACTTCTTCTTTATCCATTTGTCTGTCATGGGCATTTAGGTTCCTTCCATGACATGGCTATTGTGAATAGTGCTGCAGTGAACATTGCAGTGAATGTGTCTTTGAATTATGGTGTTCTCTGGGTATATGCGGGATTGCTGGGTCATATGGTAATTCTATTATTAGTTTTTTAAGGAACCTCCATACTGTCCTCCATAGTGGCTGTATCAGTTTACATTCCCACCAACAGTGCAAGAGAGTTCCCTTTTCTCCACACCCTCTCCAGCATTTGTTGTTTGTAGATTTTCTGATGATGCCCATTCTAACTGGTGTGAGGTGATATACCTCATTGTAGTTTTGATTTGCATTTCTCTAATAATTAGTGATGTTGAGCCACTTTTCATGTGCTTCTTGGCCATCTGTATGTCTTCTTTGGAGAAATGTCTATTTAGGTCTTCTGCCCATTTTTGGATTGGGTTGTTTGTTTCTTTAATATTGAGCTGCATGAGCTGTCTATATATTTTGGAGATTAATCCTTTGTCCATTAATTTGTCTGCAAATATTTTCTCCCATTCTGAGGGTTGTCTTTTCATCTTGTTTATGGTTTCCTTTGCTGTGCAAAACCTTTTAAGATTAATTAGGTTCCGTTTGTTTATTTTTGTTTTTATTTCCATTACTCTAGGAGGTGGATCAAAAAAGATCTTGCTGTGATTTTTGTCAAAGAGTGTTCTTCCTATGTTTTCCTCTAAGAGTTTTATAGTGTCCGGTCTTACATTTAGGTCTCCAATCCATTTTGAGTTTATTTTTGTGTATGGTGTTAGGGAGTGTTCTGATTTCATTCTTTTACATGTGGCTGTCCAGTTTTCCCAGCACCATGTATTGAATCGACTGTCTTTTCTCCATTGTATATCTTTGCCTCCTTTGTCATAGATTAGTTGACCATAGGTACATGGATTTACCTCTGGGCTTTCTATCTTGTTCCATTGATCTATGTTTCTGTTTTTGTGCCAGTACCATATTGTCTTCATTACTGTAGCTTTGTAGTATAGTCTGAAGTTGGGGAGTCCGATTCCTCCAGCTCCGTTTTTTTCCCTGAGGACTGCTTTGGCTATTCGGGGTCTTTTGTGTCTCCATACAAATTTTAAGATTTTTTGTTCCAGAGCCGAAAAAAATGTCATTTGAATTTGATAGGGAGTGCATTGAATCTGTAGATTGCTTTGGGTACTACAGTCATTTTCACAATGTTGATTCTTCCAATCCAAGAACATGGTATATCTCTCCATCTGTTGCTATCATCTATAAATTCTTTCATCAGTGTCTTATAGTTTTCTGCCTACAGGTCTTTTGTCTCCCTAGGTAGATTTATTCCTAGATATTTTATTCTTTTTGTTGCAATGGTAAATGGGAGTGTTTCCTTAATTTCTCTTTCAGATTTTTCATCATTAGTGTATAGGAATGCAAGAGATTTCTGTGCATTAATTTTTTATCCTGCAACTTTACCAAATTCATTGATTAGCTCTAGTAGTTGTCTGGTGGCATCTTTAGGATTCTCTATGTACAGTATCATGTCATCTGAAAACAGTGACAGTTTTACTTCTTCTTTTCCAATTTGTATTCCTTTTATTTCTTTTTCTTCTCTGATTGCCAAGGCTAGGACTTGCACAACTATGTTGAATAATAGCTGTGAGAGTGGACATCCTTGTCTTGTTCCTGATCTTAGAGGAAATGGTTTCAGTTTTTCACCATTGAGAATGATGTTTGCTGTGGGTTTGTTGTATACGGCCTTTATTATGTTGAGGTAGGTTCCCTTTCTGCCCACTATCTGGAGAGTTTTTATCATAAATGGATGCCAATTTTGTCAAAATCTATTGAGATGATCATATGGTTTTTATTCTTCAATTTGTTAATATGGTGTATCACATTGATTGACCTGCATATATTGAAGAATCCTTGCATCCCTGGGATAAATCCCACTTGATCATAGTATATGATCCTTTTACTGTGTTGGTGGATTCTGTTTGGTAGTATTTTGTTGAGGATTTTTGCATCTATATTCATCAGTGTTATTGGTCTGTAATTTTCTTTTTTTGTAGTATCTTTGTCTGGTTTTGTTATCAGGGTGATGGTGGCCTCATAGAATGAGTTTGGGAGTGTCCCTTCCTCTGCAGTTTTTTGGAAGAGTTTGAAATGAATGGGTGTTAGCTGTTCTGTAAATGTTTGATAGAATTCTCCTGTGAAGCCATCTGGTCCTGGACTTTTGTTTGTTGGAAGATTTTTAATCACAGTTTCAATTTCGTTACTTGTGATTGGTCTGTTCCTATTTTCTATTTCTTCCTGGTTCAGTCTTGGAAGGTTATGCCTTTCTAAGAATTTGTCCATTTCTTCCAGGTTGTCCATTTTATTGGCATAGAGTTGCTTGTAGTAGTCTCTTAGGATGCTTTGAACTTCTGTGGTGTCCGTTGTAACTTCTCCTTTTTCATTTCTAATTTTATTGTTTTGAGTCCTCTCCCTCTTTTTCTTGGCTAACGGTTTATCCATTTTGTTTATCTTCTCAAGGAACCAGCTTTTAGTTTTATTGATCTTTGCTATTGTTTTCTTTGTTTCTATTTCATTTATTTCTGCTCTGATCTTTATGATTTCTTTCCTTCTACTAACTTTGGGTTTTGTTTGTTCTTCTTTCTCTAGTTCCTTTAGGTTTAAGGTTAGATTATTTATTAGATTTTTCTTGTTTCTTGAGGTAGGCTTGTGTAGCTATAAACTTCCCTCTTAGAACTGCTTTTGCTGCATCCCATAGGTTTTGGATCATCGTATTTTCATTGTCATTTGTATCTAGGTATTTTTTGATTTCCTCTTTGATTTCTTCAATGATCTGTTGGTTATTTAGTAACATACTGTTTAGCCTCCATGTGTTTGTGTTTTTTACATTTTTTCCCCCTGTAATTCATTTCTAATCTCATAGTGTTGTAGTCAGAAAAGATGCTTGATATGATTTCAAATTTCTTAAATTTACTGAGGCTTGATTTGTGACCCAAGATGTGATTTATCCAGCAGAATGTTCTGTGCACACTTGAGAAGAAAGTGTAATCTTCTGTTTCTGGTTGGAATGTCCTATAAATATCAACTAAATCTATCCTGTCTGTTGTGTCATTTAAAGCTTCTGTTTCCTTATTTATTTTCATTTTGGATGATCTGTCCATTGGTGTAAGTGGGGTGTTAAATTCCCCCACTATGATTGTGTTACTGTCAATTTCCTCTTTTACAGCTGTTAGCAGTTGCCTTATGTATTGAGGTGCTCCTATGGTGGGTGCATATATAATTGTTATATCTTGTTCTTGGATTGCTCCCTTGATCATTATGTAGTGTCCTTCCTTGTCTCTTGTAACATTCTTTATTTTGAAGCGTATTTTATCTGATATGAGTATTGCTACTCCAGCTTTCTTTTGATTTCCATTTGCATGTTATATCTTTTTCCATCTCCTCACTTTCAGTCTGTGTGTGTCCCTAGGTCTGAAGTGGGTCTCTTGTAGACAGCATATATATGGGTCTTGTTTTTGTGTCCATTCAGCAAGCCTGTGTCTTTTGGTTGGAGCATTTAATCCATTCACGTTCAAGGTAGTTATTGATATGTATGTTCCTGTTACCATTTTCTTAATTGTTTTGTGTTTGTTTTTGAAGGTCCTTGTCTTGTCTTGTGTTTCCACTTAGAGAAGTTCCTTTAGCATTTGTTGTAGAGCTGGTTTGGTGGCGCTAAATTCTCTTAGCTTTTGCTTGTCTGTAAAGGTTTTGATTTCTCCGTCGACTCTGAATGAGATCCTTGCCAGATAGAGTAATCTTGGTTGTAGGTTCTTCCCTTTCATCACTTTATCATGCCACTCCCTTCTGTCTTGTAGAGTTTCTGCTGAGAAATCAGCTGTTAACCTTATGGGAGTTCCCTTGTATGTAATTTGTCGTTTTTCCCTTGCTGCTTTCAATAATTTTTCTATGTCTTTACTTTTTGCCAGTTTGATTACTGTGTGTCTCAGCGTATTTCTCCTTGGGTTTATCCTGTATGGGACTCGCTGCGCTTCCTGGACTTGAGTGGCTATTTCCTTTCCCATGTTAGGGAAGATTTCGACTATAATCTCTTCAAATATTTTGTCAGGTCCTTTCTCTCTCTCTTCTCCTTCTGGGACCCCTATAATGCGAATGTTGCTGTGTGCAATGTTTTCCCAGAGGTCTCTTAGGCTGTCTTCATTTCTTTTCATTTTTTTTTCTTTACTCTGTTCTGCAGCAGTGAATTCCACCATTCTGTCTTCCAGGTCACTTTTCCGTTCTTCTGCCTCAGTTATTCTGTTATTGATTCCTTCTAGTGTAGTTTTTCATTTCAGTTATTGTATTGTTCATCTCTGTTTGTTTTTTTCTTTAATTCTTCTAGGTCTTTGTTAAACATTTCTTTCATCTTCTCGATCTTTGCCTCCATTCTTTTTCCAAGGTCCTGGATCGTCTTCTCTATCATCATTCTGAATTCTTTTTCCTGGAAGGTTGCCTATCTCCACTTCATTTAGTGGTTTTTCTGGGATTTTATCTTCTTCCTTCATCTGGTACATAGCCGTCTGTCTTTCTGTGAATGTGGTTTTTGTTCCGCAGGCTGCAGGATTGTAGTTCTTCTTGCTCTGCTTGTTACTGAATCTTTAATCCTAGGATTGCCCTATATATGGAATACTTTGTTAAACACAGAGTTTTCTTTTCTTATTCACTTCACTTTTCCCAATATAGTGGAAAAGAACACCATTAAAAAACTTTTTTTTCCTCAACCTTGAGTAATATAAATTCCATGTTAAGTTAAAAAGAAAAATAAAAGTTATGACATCTCTTAATTTTGTTATAAAGTTAATCTAATACATACATAAGTAAAAACTAAATTGACAAATAATATTTAACATTTGGACAATTATAAGGGAAGCAAAAGTTATAAATGACAGTATTCTCGTATTACCTTTGTTTGCTTTAAATACCTGAACTCTTCTTTGTATGGCAATGTTGATACATTTATTAGGCCTTCACTTGGGACAAATCATTTCTACATTGCTTCATTTTTACATTGTCTGCCTCATGTTCTGTTCTTGTTAGCACACAACAATAAAAACAGTATGATATCTTGAACATCATTAAAAATGTAAATGCAGGTTACCTTATGTTTGATAAAGGAGGCAGGAATGTACAGTGGAGAAAGGACAGCCTCTTCAATAAGTGGTGTTGGGAAAACTGGACAGGTACATGTAAAAGTATGAGATTAGATCACTTCCTAACACCATACACAAAAATAAACTCAAAATGGATTAAAGACCTAAATGTAAGGCGAGAAACTGTCAAACTCTTAGAGGAATACATAGGCAGAACACTCTATGACATAAATCACAACAAGATCCTTTTTGACCCACCTCCTAGAGAAATGGAAATAAAGACAAAAAGAAACAAATAGGACTTAATGAAACTTAAAAGCTTTTGCACAGCAAAGGAAACCATAAACAAGACCAAAAGACAACCCTCAGAATGGTAGAAAATATTTGCAAATGAAGCAACTGACAAAGGATTAATCTCCAAAATTTACAAGCAGCTCATGCAGCTCAATAACAAAAAAACAAACAACCCAATCCAAAAATGGGCAGAAGACCTAAATAGACATTTCTCCAAAGAAGATATACAGACTGCCAACAAACACATGAAAGAATGCTCAACATCATTAATCATTAGAGAAATGCAAATCAAAACTACAATGAGATATCATCTCACACCAGTCAGAATGGCCATCATCAAAAAATCTAGAAACAATAAATGCTGGAGAGGGTGTGGAGAAAAGGGAACACTCTTGCACTGCTGGTGGGAATGTGAATTGGTTCAGCCACTATGGAGAACAGTATGGAGGTTCCTTAAAAAACTACAAATAGAACTACCATATGACCCAGCAATCCCACTACTAGGTATATACCCTGAGGAAACCAGAATTCAGAAAGAGTCATGTACCAAAATGTTCATTGCAGCTCTATTTACAATAGCCCGGAGATGGAAACAACCTAAGTGCCCGTCGTCGGATGAATGGATAAAGAAGATGTGGCACATATATACAATGGAATATTACTCAGCCATAAAAAGAAACGAAATTGAGCTATTTGTAATGAGGTGGATAGATCTAGAGTCTGTCATACAGAGTGAAGTAAGTCAGAAAGAGAAGGACAAATACCGTATGCTAACACATATATATGGAATTTAAGAAAAAAATGTCATGAAGAACCTAGGGGTAAGACAGAAATAAAGACACAGACCTACTAGAGAATGGACTTGAGGATATGGGGAGGGGGAAGGGTAAGCTGTGACAACGCGAGAGAGTGGCATGGACATATATACACTACCAAGCGTAAAATAGCTAGTGGGAAGCAGCCGCATAGCACAGGGAGATCAGCTCGGTGCTTTGTGACCACCTAGAGGGGTGGGATAGGGAGGGTGGGAGGGAGGGAGACGCAAGAGGGAAGAGATGTGGGAACATATGTAAATGTATAACTGATTCACTTTGTTATAAAGCAGAAACTAACACACCATTGTAAAGCAATTATACTCCAATAAAGATGTAAAAAAAAAAATCTAATGCAAACTTCAGCATTTAAATAGTACTATAGTACTTTCTCATAAATACTCAACCCTTTTAGAAATGCTTATATTTATTTTTTTTAGATTATTATTGAAAGGAAAACATAAACTGTTTCAAAATGAATTCCAAGACACATTCTGAGAATACAAGTTTCCCAGTTTGGGAAAACCTAAGTTATAATCCAGTGAGAGAAGAGGTATTAGAGAGGTATATACAAAATGACATTGGAATATAAGAGGAAGCAATTAATTCTCCTAAAGGGACCCATGGAAGGCTTCAGAAAGAAAGTGTCAATATTTAAATTGGACCTTGTTAGCAAAGTATGAAATGCCAGTGGGCTAAGTTTTGGTGTATTGCCAGAGCAGAAAATTCCAACAGAGGAAGTAACTTTAGCAGAAGACCGGGCATGAGAGCAAGTGGTACGTACGAGACAGCAACATGTAGTATATTTGGGAGAGTAGCTGGAGGTATAAATAGAGAGGTACAGAGGGCCAATTTATGAGGGACTTTGGTACCATACTTAAGGATTCTGAACTTTAATAGTAATATGGCATAATCAAAGACGATTACATTATAGGGAAAGGTTGATCATATTTCTGTCTTAGAAATATACTAAAAAAGAACTACATAAAGACAGGTTTTATAGCAAAGAAAATCGTAGCTGCCACCAGGAGTTCCCAATATACCTAAAAGATTTGTCAAGGCTGAAGGTAAATTAATGGCAGTTACTTCATTTATTGTTGAGGAAATAATTAAATATTTTTTTCTTAAAGCGGGACCAAAATTACAAAAGAAACTTGTGTATTGCTCTTATCTGGTTTTTGAAATATAGTGAATACCCCATAAAACTCTTTAAATAAATAAACTGAAATTTCAAACTAAAAGGACTGAGAGGAAGTCTTCTCATATTTATAAATATTTTTCAAGTGAAAGCAGGTCACTGAATTACAGATGTGAAAGAGATGAAGTGCCCAACATTTTTATGACTCCCAATGCTGTGTTTTTACCACTGAGTAAGATTCATGCTTCCTTCAAGAGAAGTGAGATCTATCTTTTTGTGATAAGCCACGTTGAGAAAAGTGCAGGTATGGGCATTTAGGTGGGGGTCATAATACATTGATTTTGGTTACTACTTGAGTTGGAAAGAGAACAGATGAAAGAAAGATTCTCACTCATTCTTGGTGTGATAAGCCATCACTTAGTGAGAATTTAGAACAGTCATTAAAAACACATTGCTAGCCTAACATCCTGGATGTCCACAGATGATTTTAATTCATTATTTCAAATATTGAACTCCTAAACTTCCCCCTCTCAAACACTGTTCCTTTTTCTGTGTTTTCTGAATTTTACTTTTGGTAAATGGATGGCTATTCCTCATGGACATTCCCTCCTGCTTGATGAAAATATAACCCTGGGAGTCATGCTAGAAGCTTCCCTCTTCCAAATTCCCTTACTTCTGTGTTTATAGAATTTATTCATTCTGCTTCGTACTCACTGCAAGCAGCTTCCTGTATGTAATTCCTTATTATCTCCAGTCTCTGTTCTTGGAATATTTTTGTCTTTGGTCTTGCCTCCTCCTTAATTCATCTTTCACAATCTACCAAAATAATATCCACCTAAAATGTAATCATTCCTTTATAGTATATTGGGACAATATGGTTTCGTTCTCCTGCAGTCATCTAATGTATGTAAATATCGAGCACAGCCCTTTCTGGCTGAGAATCGTGAGACAGTATTAGTTACCATTTGTGTCTCAGTTTTCCTCAGAAAAGCTGTGAGGATTAAATAACAGAACAATGCCTCATACATAATAAATGCTCAACAGTGTTGTGATTATCTTCATTAAATTCCTTCTGGCTCTCCATCTTCATATCAAGAATATCCAACGTGATAATCAAGGTCATTTATAATCTGGCCACTGCTTACATTCTCCTGTGAGGTTAGGAACTATGGGCTAAAAACGTACAGAGAGCTTTGTATGTTCCTGAATGAACCATGGGTTCTCAACCCTCCAGGACTTTGCACATACTGTTCTCTTTGAGTTAAATGCCTTCTCCCCTGTCAAAAACAATTTAATCTCTAGTTTCCTTCTTTGTTCATATTAAGGGGAGCTTTCTTAACAGTTCCTGAGCCCTATCAGAACACAGTAGTCCTAATGCCATACTCCTGCAGCTCCCAATACATATACCTCTACCATGACCGTTTTCTATGCTGTTTGGTTTCTTTTCTATCACATCAACCAAGCTGGACCCCCAAAAGATAGGATTCTAGGCCTTACTCATTTCTAAAATCTCAGGATGTAGGTCATTTGTATCTTGAATGAAGGTGACATGGATTATGTTAAAAACAGTCCAAAATTTCATGAGATCCTCAGACGTCTTTCTGTGGAGAAAAAACCCATTTCAGTGATAAACTGTTATTTATTTACATAATTCAACATTGTGAAATTGATGAACATGTATGAGCTATTAAAAATTAGCCTCATTATATTTTGCCTGTTTTCCAATTTAATGCTCTAAATTGCTCACTGAATATAGTTTGAACAAGTTAAATATAATTGACAAAGTGTAGTTTTTTTAAATGAGAAAAGATGGACGTATATTTTAAAAGGAAAGTGGCCACAAAATATTTGAACACAAAGGAAATTTAGATCAGAGGTCTCTTGGAGGCTAGCTAAAGAAACTGAAATGATCTGGTAACTGGAACAATTGAGATTAGGTAAACTAATTCCACGGTTCTCCTTTCTCAAAATGGTCTATTATTGCTTTAGTTCAGTTTACAAAATAATTTTTCATTTTCAAAGAAAGCATTGTATTGATATTGGCAGGGGAAATAGCTGGGAATTGTAATTAGATTGTGGAGAAGAAATTATTATGATGATGCATCTCCTCTTATTCAGTATGTTAGATTTCTGTTTTCCATTTTTCTTTCATTCTTTTTGGATTATCGATTTGTTTTCCTTAGCTCCCTTTTCCTGTTTTTTTAAACTCTAGTGTTCAATGAAATCCCCCAAATAGTCTATATTCTGGTTAACTTATTTTCTTCTGAAAGAAAAGGTCCTAAGAACAAATTGGAACACTGGCATTTCTTTACAGCCCCAAACTAATTCCCAAAGTAATACTGAAATCATTTGTGACCTCCTAAAGACTATGTGTTATAAAATGTGGACTCAATCCTTACTCTAGGGAAAAAGTTTAGCATGGAACCCTTTACATTTATTATATGTGTATATATGTGTGTGTGTGTGTGTGTGTGTGTGTGTGTGTGTGTATACACACACATTGTATCTATATAGATACAGATGTATACACACAAGTATATATTGTGTATATATATATGTGTGTGTGTATGTGTGTATGTAACATTATATATATATATATATCCATATATATATATAGAAAGGTGGGGAGAGGAAGGAAGGAAGGAAAGGGAGGAAATTAATCTATCTCTCCCTGCAGGGGAGCTGGGCAGGTGATTCAGGCCTGTCCATGTAGAGCATCAAAATCCACTAACTCCTGTGACTTGTTTAGAGCCAAAGAGAGTAAATGAGCATGTGGGGTTTTTTAAGCACTCCTCTTAGTAACAATATGAACAATCTTGAGAAGATTCATCCAAGTTGCCACCACAGGGCAAGAGTCAAATTGAAAAGAGAACAAGTTGAATATTAGGAGAACTGAGACAGAAAGACAGAAACCAGGATCTATTTGAGCCCCTCCATCACTTCATCCTGCAGCAGGCACAGCCTGAACCTTGAACTGAATTTTCAGTTATATGTGCCAACATATATATTGGATTTTCTGTTGCTTACAGTGAAAGGAATCTACACCATTACATGAGTATTAGGTAGCTATTCATAGGTTCTAGAGTTTTGCAGCATGTAAAAAGCCCTCAAGGAACTTGATTAAAACATTCTCAGTCCACAACCACAGAGTCTTTGATTCATTTGGGAGTGGGGAGAGATGGGGGGGGGGGAAGCACTGGATTCTACATTTTAAGAAGCATATCCTATTATTCTAATGCTGATAGTCTATACCCTACATGCTGGAAAAACTAATGTAGTGATGACCTCTTTCCTTTTTCAGAATTGTACAAAAGCTCTGTTGAGGGAATGTTTTAGGCTAATATTAAAACCAGAATGAAAAGTAAATTGTATTTATGTCCCTTAATTACTTACCTTTCAAATGTCCACTTTTTTTGGAGATAACATCATCGTGCTCACAAGGGGCTTGAAAAAATTAAAAAATATCATTAGCTCTACTGTAAGTTATGAAAATCACCTGTACTTTTAATTTAAATTAAAATAATCTAAGACTCAAAGATTATTTTTTTCTTTGCAGTTTTGAAGAGCAATTTATTAATTTACTATCACAGTTAAAACCTTAAGTGAACCATCATACTCAGGACAGTTGACTGGCACATTTGTTCAACCAACAGAGCAAAAGAAAATTTTACTACCCAAGGTTCAGGTAAAATAGTTTGAAAAGCTTTCACGGTTTTTTTTTTTCCAATTCAGAGAAAAAAATAAAAAAGAGAAAATGGAAGGCAGGCAGGAGGGAAAAATTAATTGAGGAAGAATTAAGACAGCTATTGAGAATTCATTATATTGACAATGGAGTCTGTCAAGAAGGGTAGATAACTATTTTTCTAGTAATTACATTCTACTAATTTCATTTAATTTATTGACTTGGTCAGTGAATATTTACAGAGTGCTAGCTATGTTCCAAGCATTGCCCTAGGAATTAAACGATGAATACACACTGTGCTGCCTTCAAGTAGTTCAGTCTAATAGAGAAGTCCAAATATATTCAATGACTAGCATATATGGATTCCATAGGGCTAGACGTGGTGGGGTTACAAAATGGAACTTTACATTTATAGGAGATATGCACTACTACTTATAAAGATGCTTAGAGATAAATAAGTGCTTAAAATAGTTACTAATTGGGCACACATCAAAGAATGAAGGAATTAATCAGTGAAAAGATAAATAACTACATAAATTATGAATCATGTCACACGCTGGGGTTGGCTCCCAGAAATGATCATTTCAAAGGATAACAGCAAAGAAAGCAATTTCTCTACATTGGTTTTTAAAAGGAGGGCAAGCTGACACATGCTTAGCATAATCCACTGACCCACTTCTGTGTCTAGGAAAAGCTGTGTGAGTTCTAATAGTGGTGCTGTTGTTTACTAGTGGTCACTGAACCTTTCTAAACCTCAGTTTCCTCATTTGTAAAAGAGCTGTGAAGTTTATTGCATAGGGCATTTCAAATGCTCTTCATTCCTCTGTGTAGATCCATATTTTCATCTGGTTTTGTTTTCCTTTTGCCTGAGGACTTTCTTTAGCATTTCTTGTAGTGTAGGTCTGCTGGTGATTAATTTTTTCAGTGTTAGTTTGTGCAAAAGTCTTTATTTCATCTTCAGAGAGGTGTATTTGCTGGGTATAGAATTCTAGCTTGACATTATTTTTCACTTCTTTAATGATACTGTTCCATTATCTTCTTGCTTGCATTGTTTCCAACAAGAAATCTTCTGTCCTCTTTATTTTTGTTCCTCCATAGGTGGGGTGTGTGTGTGTGTTTTCTTTGCTGGTTTTAAGGGTTCTCTTTATCACTGGATGTTGGAAATTTTATTATGACATACTTTGATGTAATTTTCTTCATGTTTTTTGTATTTGGAGTTTGTTGAGCTTCTTGGGACTGTGGGCTCAGTTTTAATCAAATTTGGAAATTTTAGTAATTATTTCTTCAAATATTTTTCTGCCCAATCAGAGTCTGGAACTCTGATTGCATTATATTAGTCCCCTTAAAGTTGTTTCACAACTCATTGTTTTTTTAGTTCACGTTCAAAATTATTTTTACTCTGTGTAGTTTTATAGAGCCTTGTTGTTCTGTTTTCAAGTTCGCTAATCATTTTTTTTTCTAACATCCAGTTTGCCATCAAAACCATTCAGTGCAATTTGATCTCAGACATTGTTGTTTTCAGCTTTAGAATTTTGATGTAGGTCTGTTTTTGTATCTTTCATGTCTCTATTTTTGGGGTATAGAGTGTATAGTAACTCTTTTAATGTCCTCATCTGCTAATTCTGACATCTATGTAAGTTCTGCATCAGTTTCACTTGATTGATTTTTCTTCTCCTTATGGTTTATATTTTCTGCTTCTTTTCTTACCTATTATTTTTTAATTGGATGTCAAACATTTTGAATTTTACTGTGTTTAGTGCTGGATATTTTTGTATTCCTATAAATATTTTTAGGTTTGTTCTGAGTGTAGTTGAGTTACTCAGGAACAGCTTGATCCTTCAGGTCTTGTTTTTAAGATTTGTTAAGGACACTAACAAGGCTATAGTCTTGTTAGCCTAGAGCTAATTATTCTGCACTATAGAAGTAAATTCTTCTGGGTCCTTGACCTAATTCTTTGTGACTTTTGAGGTTTTTCCAGTTTGCCTCTTGGGAAGAGGTACTTTTCTCTCCCTGTCTGAGCACTGGATATTATTCCCTCTAATAATAGGCTGTTCTTTTCCTGGCCTCAGCTAGTTTTGTTGCATGCACGCACTGATCATCACCTGCCAAATACTTGAGGGGGTAGTTGCTACAGATTTATGGAGTTTTCTCTCTGTGTAGCTCTCTGTAGAACTCTGACTTGCAGACTCTGACTTCCTTAGTCTCCCTACACTCTCATCACAAACTCCTTAACTCAAGGGTTCTGCAAGTTCTAGTCTGGTTTCCCCTTGCTGTGCTACAGTTGGGACACTTTCTCAAAGCAGAAAGCTGGGCAACTGTTGGGCTCACCTTGCTTTCAGGAAGCATTTTCCTTTATTACCTGGTGTCTTAAAAATCATTGTTTAATGTATTGTGTCCATTTTGGGGTGTTTTTAAAGGGAGGGCAACTCTCGTCTCCATTACTCTATCTTAATTAGAAGTAAACATTCCCTAAGGATAATTTTTAAATACCAAAACATGTTTACTCTCAGGGCAGGATAGGATACAATTTCATATTTCATATTCCTAGAAGGGCAGACAGTATTCCCCTGTTCATTTGCTCAGGAAAGGTACACTTGCAGAGGGAGATCTCATTATTTTGATAGACTCTGGAGAAGGTCGCAACAGCACAATATTTGGTGACTTGTTTGAGCTTGCTTCTTACCAAGAATAGCACACACTTTGGGAATCTTAGCCAAGGCTTTAGTGTTGTTTTGCACAGTGCCCTGCTGATTGCTGGAATCAGCTGAATTGTCTTCTGACTGCTCATATGATTCATTCAAGATACATATGAGGAATGTTTGTTTTGGTTTTACATTGCTCTACTAGGTACTGGCAGGATACTGAGAGAATGGAAATATCAGCTGTTGATTCCAGGAGATGAAAGTATGGTGGACAATGGAATTTATTTCACTGAAGAATAATAGAAAATGAAGATAAAGGCTACATTACAGTTTGCCAGAAACTTCATTTTAAAAGTTGTATTAAAATACCTTACTTTTGGGCTTCCCTGGTGGCCCAGGGCAGTGGTTGAGGGTCCGCCTGCCAATGCAGGGGATGCCCGTTCATGCCCCGGTCCGGGAAGACCCCACATGCCGCAGAGCAGCTAGGCCCATGAGCCGTGGCCGCTGAGCCTGCGCGTCCAGAGCCTGTGTTCTTCAATGGGAGAGGCCACAACAGGGAGAGGCCCGTGTACCGCAAAAAAAAAAAAAAAAAACTTTACTTTTATTAATGTCTTTCTTTGAATATATTAACTTAAACTGGTAGGACTTAGGGTAAAATTATTGTAGTTTTAATGTTTTATATTTATATCTGAATGAATATATGTATATACAGACACATTTGTGTGTATATATGTATAGATAAATATGGATTATTATTAAGATAAAAATATATGTGTGTAAATTTTAAAGTTTAAGTACCTCCACACATTCACCCCCACATCACACAGTGCTGTATATTCTAGATGGCCCGTAATTTATTTCCCAATACTCCTCCTGATGACATTCATATGTCTCTACTCTTTATCTTCTGCAGTTAATGCTTTGACACACATCCTTGGTCATATATCTTTATGAAGATATCTTTATGAAATTGAATGAATATTCTAAATATTTCTATGAATTAGATTTTTAGAAGACATAGAATATATACAGTTTTTCTCTGATTGTAACTGCCAGACTGCCTTCCCCAAATAATTGTTCTTGGTTTATATTACAGTGGATATAATAATAATAATAGTGCTTGCCACTTGGATCTTGGTATGAAAATATTTACTTGAGATATAATCATTGTACAACATAATCCACTATAATCTTTAGTTGTTTATTATTATTATTATTAAATATATAAGGATAAGGTGTCAATTACTAATTTAGAACTACTCCATTAAGTTGGCAGTCTAAATAATCACTGTCCATTATGAATCCATAATCACATGTAACCAGTTTATTACAAAATAGATGTATGAATCTTTGGTGTCAATGTCTTAAGAGACCAAATGAAAATATTAACCTTCATAAATAGATTTGTATGCTAATGATTTATATTAGCACACAAATAATTACTCTAATGATTTATAGTAAGTATTCCATTGCTTCTGGTTTTGTGCTAAGAACTAATATCATACACGATTCTTTCCATTTTGAGAGGTCTGTCCTATAAGTAGGTGCATTCCTGTATACAGCCGTTTCCATATTTGTGTCAGGAGAAATATTCAGAATTAGATAAAATTATATTGTAAACTCACAAGAAAGGAAGCTTGTAGGAACAAAATGAGAAGTTGTAATATAATAAAAGCAGAGTTTCCAGACTAGCCTTTTAGGGTGTGTGAGAAGAATCCAGACCATATTTCTTTTCAGTGTAAGTGTGGAGAACTAGACATTACTGACCATAATGTGGACAAAACATGCCACTAGAATCCATAATATTGCTACAGATCCTTCTGGAATTGTTACCCAAGAAGCGTTTTTCATTAGTGTTACTAAGTTAACTATTGTGCAGACAGCACCCTCAGGGACCATGTCTTTATTTACATCTGTTATTCTTATTGCTAATCACGGAAATAGCAAATGGAGAAAGATAAGAATAGACCCATTTGCTCTCTTTACCAACGGTAATACAGATAATAATCTGAGAAATATAGGGTTATTGCAATTTATTGGACATTCTGCTTCCTATGAGCACAGAATGAAATAAACCAACAGCCTGCATTTTAAATGTTCAGTTTTCCTAGTAATGGCAGATGTGGGTAAATAGATCATATCCTCTTAATGAGGACATATTAAACTTTAGCCTTCTGCCTGATCTACACCATTGTGAGCCCATATTTTTTTTAGCATTGACAAGTGCTACTTATGAGGAAACCAGTTGTGAAATCATCGAAAAGATCTTTTGTTTGGAAGCTGACATGAGATACATAAACACTGAGAATTAACATGGAAACTTCAGGAAACCTATACTGTATATGTTAAAATCTACCTCTCTTGAACAGTTTGTTACACTGGAACTGCCTTAAAAGAAGGTAGCATAAAATGTTCAGGTTACTGTTTTTCCTCCCTGCACGGAACAGTTGTCTTTTGGTATTATGTCCGAATTTCAGTAGGTAAGAATTCTGTTGAAGTTGAATCCCCATCAGGAAGTAGTCTGAAACCCAATTTTATATACATGTTCTAATCATGATAGCGGAAACTTGTGATGACAGTAGACTCTTGAAGCAAAAATCAGTCGCATGCATTCAACTGCCATTGTGATATTTATGTTGCTATTTATTCAGGGTACTGGAGAACAGACTGCCTACCTGTAATTCAATCAGGAAAAAAATGGCCAATCCAGGAATTATCAAGCACGCCCACACTTCCAGTACTAATTTGTGATGTAAAATAATCTCTGCCTTTTCCTTTGAATAAACTTAAGAGAAAAATTTTAACATACTTTATACTAACTAAGATGCAGATATCATCATGGGATGCTTGGAAATTCGTCAACACCAGTACATTTGGTTAGATGGAAGCTTTTAGATGCAGACTTGGGTGTGCTGTTTCCACTATGCAACATGAAATCATCCATTTATATTCATTAATAATTAATGAATCCTCCCCTGGATTTTTTTCCCCCAAGGCTCTCTTTTGGCTTCTGTATTTTAGTGTTTTATAATAGTAAACTATTACATGTATACATCCCTAAATCCATTCAGACATCAATGCACTTGGCTAGGAAAAAATCAAGGGAGAGAATCCATTGAACTGGGAGACTCTGGAGCTTTGTTTTAAGTATTTTCCTTGGAATAATTGAAAACACCATTTATTTTTTCATTAACTTTCACATAGTGGTGAGTTTTTAATGAAAAGTCTGATTTCCACTTTCTGAGATGTATGTTTGGATGTAAGCACTAGGAAAACAGTAAGTTGTTTCCCAAACATCCAGTACTGTGTATTCTTTTCAAGAAGCCTGAATTCATGAGACCCAGGCATGATATACTTGGTAGGTAAATACATTGCAGCCTAAGAATTGAAATTAAGCTGACCAAAAGGTATGGACACATTATAGACAAGTTGATGAGGAAAAAGCATTCTGAAAATTATTTTAAGTCAGGAAGGAAGGAATATGAACAACTTTAGAAATATGTGGCAGTCTCTGTCATCAGCAAACCAATGAGCAAATACTGGTATCAAGAAAGCAAAGTTACCACCACTGCCCCAAGTTGGGAGAATGGAACTTCACATTTATTTAAAACCACATTAATTAAACTTTTAGAGACATGTTATGCTTTCTTTGCATAAATGATCTCGATTTAGATTCTGTGGTCTGTAGTCCTCTGAAAAATATCAAGAAAATAATTGACAGAAACTAAGTGGTGTTGGATCATATGAATTTGCCTTTAGAAATAAAATCATATTTATAAATCTTAAGAAAGGCACTGAAAGCTCGGTTTTACCTTTCCACAGAAATTTGAGGGGAATCTCACTTAGGATAGCGCGGGGACTGTTGATTGACTTAAAATTGATCTCTGCCCGTATAGGTTGACAATATTTATGGTGCTATAAATTAATTATAAGATGGATTGCTAGGGTCAGACTGTGAGGGGTCTATATGTCTATCAGAATGAGGGCTGATGAGGTAGACTTAGATGAAAAATAGAAAGCAGTTTTTAAAAACATTTCCTTGGGTTATAAGTTGCCTGTAGTTTTTCATCTTTAAATGTCCTGTGTAAATATCTTCCAAAGAATGACTCCTTTTATTTCCTTTGAGATGGGCAATGAGTGCATATAGAAACATGAACTTTAGACACTTAGAGGACACTCTCCATTACTCAACTGCCTTTTGATTTTCTACCTATATAGGGTTTTGTTTTCCCTAATTCTCATTTTTGATGGTAAGTAGATAACCAAAATATTTTGACCTACCAAGGCATGTCTTTGCAATATGCTGATGTTTCCATGAATATAAAAAGACATTCTCCTACAGGCATTGGTTTTAAAATGCCAGAACCATCCATTTTGAATGTAATTATGCAAAATAAATGAAAGAAATCTACCCTGCTGATATTTATGTAGCAACTTCTAGAATAAATCTTCTGATTTACAAATATACTGGGACCATTAGCTAGAAGCCACACCACATCATTATTTAACAGAACTTTAGGCAATTGTGTTGACTTTTTTCAAATCAGCGTTATTTTGCCAAGTAAAATAAAACAGAAAACCAATTGACTTTTTCTCCAGCATTTTTGAAGAAGAAATAAAGCTGCTTAAAAATCAATGAAGGTTGCACTTTCAGAAATATTTTTAGAAGTGCATTTTTTTTTTTTGAAACTAGGATTCTTTTTCCACAATTCATCTTATTTTTATCGCCACTTAATATTCTTGAACCGTATTTAACTTCCCTGGGAAACTGTAAAGAGTGGATTGAAATCCATAATTGTATTAGAGCCGTGGGTCCCAGTAACAATAGCTATTCCACAAGTGCTGGCAAATGCCTGTCATAAGAATACAAAAGCAGAAAGAAAGTGAGATTTTTCTCTACTTACTTTTAAGTAGTACTGATCCAGAAAAGGAGGTTGAAGGATTTTGGAAAAGAGATAGATGGAAAGGAGAGGTTTCATCTAGAGAAGAATTGTCAGTAGTCAAGTTTGTCTGTAGTCACAAGCATCTAGACTTGCACACACTTAATATACTATATCAGCATTCCTGAGGAGCTTTCATGTGTGTCTGCCCATTGCACACATATCTGATGTCCTGCCCACTTCACAAATGAACCTTTCTTTTTTCAAAAATAGAATTTTGCCTTCTGAATAAAATGGGTTCATGTCTCTATATCTGTTTTGATATCCCAGAGTTTCAAAATAGCACAAAAAAACACAGTCAAAACATTAAGGCTAATGTAGAAAGGGAATCGAAGAAATTATTATTTACTTCAAGTATCCAAGTTCTCCTAAGTCATAACAAAGAATATGTAGAAATAATAATGATTGTCAACTACATTAAATGAATTCTCCAGGCTGCAAAGCTAATGAGAATAGGTAATTTGAAAATTAGAGACTTACTTGTTTGAGTAGCTCTTTAGTTATTATTATATGTGCTTCCTATATGCCAGATTTTATTTTGTGCACTTCACAAATGCCATTTTATTTAGTTTCTGAAATAACTTTCAGAGCAACATTCATGACACACTGAGATTGGTACTATTACTGTCCTTTTTTTTTTTTTTTTTGAACAAATGAGAAATCTGAGATACAAAGAGGTTAAATAACTTGGCAAAGACCACACAGCTGATAAGTAGTGGAGCTGAGCTGGGGTTGAAATCCAGACGGTCCTGCTTCAAAAATCTTGCTTTTACCCACCACAGGGTGAGGTCTAAGGTCTAAGGCAATGGTTATCAAACTTTTGTGTGCTTAAGAATGGCCCAGGAAACTTGTTAAAACACGAATTCCCCAGGCATTGTGATTCTGTAGGTCTGGCTGGGCCTGAAGATTTGTAGTTCTATCAGGTTCTCAGGTGATGCTGATGTTGCCCACCTGCAGACCACATTTTGGATACCACTGACCTAAAGAACTATGCAAATAAACAAAATAGAGAAGGTTTGCTAGTGGGTTATAAGTATCCAGGCTTAGATTCTTTACAGAGTCTTGTAGTTTTGGCTTTAGCTACAAAATACAACCATGCTTCCCTTTATAAACCCAAGTGATTGTGGCATGAGTCTCTACTAGTCTAACTCCTGGCAATGGTCCCCTACATTTCCTACCTCAAATCTTAGCTATGACGAAATAAAAGTTTTCTATGACAAGTGTACACAAATGCTTAGGAAAAAGTTCTTCACTGTGTTCCACTAGGCCAGTTTACCTTGCTGTTAGGCCACTGGTTTTGTTGCAGATACCTTGGCTTCCTTGGACATAGCTAGCATCTTCAAGGGGCCCTGATGGCCCCACACCTCAGGCTCCTGGGAAGCCCCCAGCTGCTCTTTCCTGTCTCTCTTTGCTCAGAGTGGATGCTCAGCCCTTTTAAGTACAACATATGGGTCTCTGCCCACTAGCTCTCACAGTCCCTTGCTGGCTTGCACACACAGGACCAGATACAGTTTCCCTCCAGCCACAGCGATGGCTCCATATACCTGCCTGGTCAGGCTGGCTTACTTCCCCACTATTGTTTTAGGTCCAACACTTTTTCATTGGTTTCATTTGGAGTTGAGTTTTCCTGAGATGATTGATGGTGGGGAATCTTTTCCTTTCAAGAGAAAATGTTCTCTTACCCTCAGGAGTGTTGTGTGACCCTAATGGCCTTAACAAGACGAGCTTAAAATACTCTAACGTTTATATATCTCCCCTAACTGGAGTTACTCAGCCATGTTCACGATAACCTTATTAGGGAAAAAACCACCTTCTGAAATATGAGATGGCTTTCTTCCCTACCCCCCACATCTGGTAGAAATTTCTGATGATTTGCTGTGATTTCTAATCTCCCACCTCTAGGATTCTTCAACCAGTTTAGGAAATAGAAATTTAAAAAAAAAAAAAAAAAAGGAAAAGAAAAAGAAGAAAACCAGAAGAGCTCCCTAAAGTGAAGAAAGTGACTTCTTGAGCACAAAGAGAAGAAAAACAAAACAAAACAAAACAACACTATAATACCTTTAACATTTTTAGAAAAAAAAAAAGATGTTATTGTTTAAAGCAATTTTATAAATTACACTTTAAATCTCTGTAGCAACAAACTTACTAAACAGATTAATTTACAGATTCTATTCCAGGGAGAGTTTACTTATTGTGTTTGTTTTGTTTCTGATATACAGCCATAATAATAAGACATGCATAATGTTAGATTATTAAAATATCACAATGTCTTTGTACCCAGTCCTGAAGCATTAGGTAGAACTATGTTGATATCTAATCCACCCATTTCCTGATTAATTGCATAAAGACAAATGTCATTTTCTCTTAAAAAATTAAAAATCTCATCTAAAAATCTTTTTTGGGGGGATTTATGTAATCAGTGGTATTTAAAGGTGTTTTCAGAATTGTCATAGTATTAAAGAACACAAAAACAGACAATAATTAAGCCCTCTAAATCTAAGGAACACATGGTCGTGGAAGATACCTGTGGATCCTGTTAACATATACATTCTACCTGAGCTGTTTTCTCCTAAGATTTTTTTTAACATATTTTTTCTATGGAACAGAATGAGAGTATACAATGGATCTATTCTGTATTCAGAGGACGTTTTTTGTAGCTCCTCCATTAAAATACCTAGTTTCACCTCTCCAGGGCTGGTTCTTAGCCTTGGTAAATAATACAGGTCAGACAACTTGATTCACATCTAGCGAAAATGGTTGCTACAAAAATCACCTTCAGAGTTATCCGATTTGCCTGCTTCTCAGGATGGTGTCTGAGGATTACTGTAAGAATTGCAGTGGACCATCCTTAAAAATTCTGCCTAGTGTAACAAAGAAGAAAAAAAAACTTAGTTTCTTTCTTTCTCTGGCTGCCCATTGGAATTCATCATTTTGAATATCTTGATATATCCATGTATTCATCTGTCCACTTGTACAACAAACTTCAAGTATCTGCCATCTTACCTAACCAATTATGGCTCATATGCAAAACCCAGAGGAAATATGTGGCCCACATCTTCCATTTCCTCTATTTTCTGGCTGCAGGCTCCATTACCTGAATCTTAAAACATCACCTTCCCTCCCCTATCCCAATCCAAATGTAATTTTAAACTGTTTCTGTTAATGATGCCATCATTCTGTGTGGGTATACAAGTTCTTGATCTACAACTGTCCTTGACAATTCCTAAATACAATCCAACATATGAACATAAAGCCTGTGTGTGTGTGTGTGTGTATATATATATATATATATATATATATATATATATATATATATATATATATATATATAGAGAGAGAGAGAGAGAGAGAGAGAGAGAGATCCTCCAAATGTCAAGAGAGGTAATTTGGGAACCTGTTCCTGAACGTTTGCAAAATTATTAATATGGAGCAAGGCTTTCTTTTTACATCAAAAGCTTCATTCTGTGCTAGCTGATTAAACTAGTTGTTCTTTCACTTTGCATTTCTCTTCTACCAATGACCATAGGGGAGGAGGAAAAAACCCTCATATAAAACAAACTCAATATACAAGTACTAATGGACTCAGTAACATTTAGTATTAGAAAATTGCTGAAAATTTTTCAGGTAATGTGATTTTGTTTTCAGTTTATGCCACTGAAAAGTAATGTAATGTCTAATGCCAAGAAGAAGAAAAAAACACCCCTACACTCCATAAAACTGTGTTACTGTATATGGGTTTGACATTTGAGAAGCAAATGAGAGCAAGTTGTCCTTTTCTCTATTTCTTAAACAGTGTGTAAAGTTGTTAGATTATACTGTAACATTTTAAGAAATCCTTTGTGCTATGAGAAAATTGCTTTCGAGAGCATGGCGATGTGTACCAAATGTAAAGCGTGTGAGTGAGAACTCAAATGGCAATACGAGGAGCGAAAGACCTGGAGCTGAGTGCGGAGAATAGGGGCCCCAGCGTTCAATAATTATGTCAACGTGAGATTTTAGTTTCTTGACTAAGAAAGAAAAATGGTTCACCTCCAGATCCCTCAATGAAATTCTTACTAATGTAGATCTAAATCAAGTACCTAGTTAGGGCAATTTTATATTTTAAAAAAAATACTACAAATGCAAATGATTCAGACTGAGGTGTTAAATGTTTTGTTTAATAATCGAATATGCTGCTTTGAGAGATAGAAATGACTACATATTGGGAGTCCGTTATTTGGGGATGTATGGAAGTTCTAGAAAAAAAAAAAATCTAGGTTTTAGTTTTTACTGCCGGGTACTTTATTAACTCAAACAGCTTTCTTACTTCCTAAACCTATTTCCTCTTTGGAGATACTGGGATAATAAGATCTTCTCTACTTACAAAGTTGTTAGGAGGATCAAATTAAATGTATGTGAGAATGAATGCCTTGAAAATAAGGTATTAGAGTCCTCTGTTTCTAAAATGTCATTTCTTGATATATACAGTTGTCTAGACTTAGGGCTTAAGGGATGATCTTCACACTTATTGCCTAACTTCATACGTGTTAAAGCAGAGGAAGGCCTGGAATGAGCCCACTTGGGTTCTAGTCCCAGCTCTGTCCTAAGTTCATCGTGCCAAAATGACCTGGTGGGCATTGAGAATAACTCTGATTAAATGATAACAAAAATATGGTTTGACTCAACTCCTCAGGCAAATTTCAGAAGGCAAATCCTATGTTCACTTAATAAAGATTTCTTCAAGGCCTGTAAAATTCAAAGATGGCTTTTAGCAGTTTCTGCCAACTCTTGATACTGGGTAAAAATGGTGACCTCATCCCATTGAGGAACTCTAGACAGGCCATATAAACGTGTGAAAAATGATTCCAAATGATGCTTGTGTACTTAGAGATATAGCCCTGCATCATCTCAGGCATGGTTTCAAACCATCCTTTACTTGCCCATTATCACCCTTTCTTATTATCAAACTAATATACCACATTTCTTTTGATCTTCTGCTTTTCTTTTCCTTCCTATCTTTTGTGTTCTTTCCTTAGGCAGTTTTTGAATGTTTGATTTCCACGATCTCAAAAAGTTAACTTTCCAAACTGACTTCAGTATTTTCTAAGCTATATCTAAAAGAACTGTCTTGAATCTAACAACTTTGTTAACTAGTTTTGAATTTAACAAAATTTAGCAAAGTTTGAAAGGTAGCTTTGGTATTCAGCTTTTCTCCTATTTTTTTCTCTATAATATCTCTCAGGTTTATTTTCTCCTCTTATTTAGCAAAGCTTTTTTGGTGAATATTTCATCAAATAAAAATAAATTATTCGTGTATTTGTTTCTTTAGTTTCCCAATTTTTAAAATGTCCATGTTAGTTTATGTAAATTTCCTATATTTTACTATCTCTGTATTGCCTCATAGTATAATCATAACAGTAAAGGAGTTTAAAGTCCAGTCCTGTGTACTAGAGTGGGTTTGTGAAGTAGATTAGCATGCCCCATCCCTCACAGTACCAGCAATTCATTTTATTTTATATTTTAAATATCCAGTGTTGAGTAGACATATCAGGTATGACCAGTGACTGGTCCAGATTTCTACTTGTCTCAAATTGTGACACAGTAATATTTCAGCATTCTGTATACATAGAATTCTCTTTAGCATCTGATTCTCTTTGTACTTGTTTATTGCTCATATTAAAAAAATTCTTAAACTTATTAATCATGTTTTATATTGTTTCCTATTTAGTACCAGTGTCTTTGTACCAGCATCTCATAACAAGTTACTTCAGAAAGCCAATAAATAATTGAGAAAGGTGCCCTTCTCTGCAGTTCCTTCTCTCAGTAAGCTTTTTTATTCCCCTAGTTCCTTTCAGCTTTCTCTTGGCCTTTTATCTTTTCAAAAGCATTTCTGCAATTTCTCTGTTGCTCTTTGACCTACCCATTAAAGCAAGCATTTGTTTCCATGTGTTTCTTTTTGGTTTTTGAGCAAGATGTTTATCTCATCTTATTCAGTTAAAAAAAAAAAATCTTCCTGAAGCTTTTCATTACTCATATTCTTTGTAGAGTTCAATCACTTGTTCTCATTTGTGTGTTTCAACTTATACCAGTGCATTGTTAACTTAATTCCTCAGAATCACCCAAAATCTTTTCATCTTTGCCTTGTTTTTAACCATTTTGGGGTTTTTTGTCCTTTTGTCATTTGCCTTTTCAGAATTTCATATTAACCTTTTGCCATGTTTCAATTTCATGCTACACTGAAGTTGTGATTCTTCTCAAGTCTATTTTCTTTTTGTCATTATTTACTTTCTTTTATCCGTTCCTGTTCTATTTTCAGCTTTTCATCTTATACCATTCCAAAATTACATGGACATTTTCACCATTGTATAAGTTTTTGTTACCTTTTTCACCTTCTTTGTTCTTGATATGAGTTCTGCTGCCACTTTAGTTACCACACTTATAATTTAGAGTTTTTATGGAATTATACTTAATAGTTACTAGTTATAACTTCACTTACTTGCACTTTAAATTCCCACTTATGTCTCAGAATCAAATTTTATATTTTTTTCTAGGACTGTTTGAAACTAATTTTACTGTCCTGAAAATTCCCATTTCATTTATATCTCTTCTTTTGTTTAAAATGGAAACTTAGTCCCTGATCTTAATGTTATTTTAAATATTTCTGCATTGATTCCATCTATTTTTGTCTTTCAGATGACACACAATATTAACAAGCGTAAACACATTTTAGGTTTGAATCTGTCTAGATCTTTTATATTTACAGTATAGGACAATGAAGACAAAAGAACTGTTTATACTACCAATGCATTAAAAATGTTTCCACAATATAGCCCCTTCCATTGCATGTTATGTTTTATATGTATCTCTGATCCCTTTACCTCTAACAAGAGTAATTCTACTAACCACTTAGCCTTCCTGTAACAAGCTACCAGAGCAAACCTGTTGTAGAAGAACTAACACTTGTAGCATTATTGATATTTTCCTCATGAGTATCTTTAAATTAATTGTACTCCCCATGAATGTTTTGATGGGGAGGATCATCTTTTCCTGAAACCTTGAGATAACAAGGTTGGTTTCAAACCACTTTATTGAGCGCATAATTCATATCTGGGCTGTGATGACATATATGGAGGAGGAATCAAAAGTTTAAGAAATTCAGTGGTTCCACATTTGTGTCTTAAGTCTTAGCTCTGTAGATATTTCTTCTTTGAGTACCTTTCCTTCTCCTAAGATCTAATTATTATTTTCAATATTGGTTTTTTTTTTTTTTTTTTTTTTTTTGGCGGTACACGGGCCTCTCACTGTTGGTGGCCTCTCCCATTGAGGAGCACAGGCCCCGGATGCTCAGGCTCAGTGGCCATGGCTCACAGACCCAGCCACTCTGTGGCATGTGGGATCTTCCCAGACTGGGGCACGAACCCGTGTGCCCTGCATCGGCAGGTGGACTCTAAACCACTGCACCACCAGGGAAGCCCTCAATATTGTTTTTAATGATTTTTCACTTTTATTTATAATTTTGTCATCTAGCTATCTCTGTTGTTTGGTTTTGTCTGCTTTTGAGTTTTATTTAAAAAAATGAATAATCCTGTATGTAGTCTTCTATGACTTGCTTTTTCCTCAGAGTAGTATGTCCAAGATTGATCCATGCTCAGGTATGTAGCAGTAGTTGATTTGTCATCAATACTGTGTAGTATTCCAGTGGATAGAAATATATACAAGTCTGAGTGCCTTTCTGATTTCTGTCTTTAAGATACATTCCTAGAAGTGAGTTTGTTAGATCAAAGATCAACTTATTTTAAAGATTTTTGATGTGTATTAAAAACTTGTCCTCCAAATATTGTACTCTAGTTAAAATCATTTGAGCTGCCTCTCAGAACCCCCATGTCTCTGCCATCTCACCAACACTGATTTTGCAATCTTTCTATTTTTTTTTCATTTTAAATTCCATAGCCATTCCCTTAAGAATTAGTTCATTACACCGTGAATGAAATTTTATTCAAGAAAATGGTGCATTTAGGCATGAAGATAGAATGTTAAGGTTGTTTGATAATGTGTGCCTCTGAGAAATACTATTTAGATGTGACCAATAAGTCTACAGTATCTAGCATATCGTCATCAAAAGGAGAAAATCAGACCTTGGGCTTTTATTGGAAGGAAATTGCTGCCACAAATCTAGTTTTGAGAGATACCAATTTTGTTCAATTTTAAATCCGTGCATATAAAGCTCAACTGCAGTGTGTGACTGGCATCTCTTTTCTGGTTAGACCTGCCTCTGCTTTCCCTTATCACACTGTGACCCTTGTTAAGTAAGTGGCATCTTTCCAGAGGAAATTATTATATCAAAAGGCTGCTTTGCCATCAGAATCATTCAAAATAAAAGCTTAACACTCCTGTTACAAGCTAAAAGAAAGGGTAAAAAAAAAAAAAAAGAAAAAAAAGAAAAACCCTGTTGATGATAAACTAATATTTTGGGGGACTTTTTTCTCAAAAACTTGGATTGATAAAATGTATCTACCAACCTTATATTTCAAGACTTAAATATGTTTCCTCTTCAATTCCCCTTCCTCCATGTAAAATTTAATTATATCCTAAATTTTGCATTTATTAATCCTTTCCTTGTAACTTTGAGCCTGATAGTCAAAAGAGGATTCAATGATAAATTCTCTGAGGAAAGAGAATTTGAGATGTCCGTTTTTTCTCACCCTTCTTAGAAATCTTAGGAAAAAACAAAAAAGGTTGTATGACAGCAGCAACCAGCTTAGACCTTTCTATAGGTAAGGATGAGAATGATGTTACAGATCTTGATCTGCTTCGACTATTAGATTTAAATTTTCCCTTAATCTGTGGTTGACATGACTGAAAGAGAAAAGCCCTCTATGGATAGCTCTATCATTGACTCCATCTGGCAAGTAGGAAAGAAAAATGGCAAGTGATTCTACCTCTAACCTCTGCGAATTACTTCTCTCAAATTAATGCAAAGAAGTTTACATAAAACTGCCTTTTAATTAATATTTTTATTTTAGACAAATAGTAAGAGGCTTCAAAAATTTTAAATTATATTCATATTTTTAAATTTATTAACTTTGGATAAAATAGCATTTTATGTGTGGAGAAATCTCCAACAACCCTGTATTGACCAAATTATGTTGGAGAATATATATAAATTCTCCAACATATGTGTATGTATATATATATGTGTGTGTGTGTGTGTGTATATATATATATATATATATATATATATATATAGAGAGAGAGAGAGAGAGAGAGAGAGAGAGAGAGAGAGAGAGAGGGAGAGGGAGAGGGAGAGATGTTTCCAAGCACCTAGAATATAGCATGCCACATAAGAGGCACGGAATAAATATTTGTTTAATAAATGAAAGTAGGATAGAAGTTCAAACTATATTCTTCCTTTAGGGCAATTCCTTCAGGGAAATTAATCGATTTCCTCCCTTAAACTTTTAGTTCTTTAAACCAGGCTCTGTTAAACTACAGAGGACTGCATAATACTAAACATTATTTCACACTGATCTTTGGACTAAATGAACCAATTCAGCCAGGGCTGGAATTTCTGTAGTATATATATGCCCGCTTAGTTATCTTATCCCATGGCAAACTTTGATTCTTAATTCTGGCTCTGGCCTCTTCACTCACATACTTTGTGATTTTAGGCAAGTTACTTATCCTTATAAGTCCCAGTTTCCTGATCTGTAAAATAGGGATAAGAATTCCAAGTCTATGATGAAAATTAAATGATACAACTTATGAATATGTAAAACTGTATAACATAGAGCTTAACACATGGATGTCCAAAATATGTTAATTCATCATTATCAACAAATAGACAGATCCACTGTTAATATATTTTCCCCTAAATATGTAGCCAAAGCATCTGGTTTGATTAAAATCAGTAGGGTTATTGAATGTAAGCCTTGTGCTAGGTTCAGTGGTGAGACATAAAGACCAACATGACATCAACTCTACCTATAAGTGACTGACAATCTGCAAGTGGGGCAAAACAGAGATGGAAAGATTCAAATCATTTGGATTTTTCATAATCCAAAAATTTATGAAAAGATTTGCAAGTGGGGGTATATTTGGGCTGGAATTGGAAAAATGAGTAGAATAAAGGAGGAAAGAATTTTTGATGCAATGAACTATTTCAAAAACTATTCAGAGGCATTCATATGTGCGAGGTCTTTGGGACTGGCAAGCCAGCAAGTATAGCTGGACCATAATGTTTATGAAAGATCTAGAAGCACCTTACTCTAGAAAACTAGTTGGTGCATATATGAGTTCAGAAACTTTGACTGCAAGTAAAAGTATGCTCAAATCAACTAAAAAGTAATGTATTGGCTAAGTACACTGTAAGTAAGGGTTGATTCACGGATTCAACAGTATCAACAAAAAAAAAGTTTTATATCTCTGTTCCCTGCCACATAGGGTATCAGCTCCCATGAGGAAATTTTTTTTGGTCAGAGAATGATTGTCAGGAGCAACAAGATTCAATGCTTTTTCATTTTTGCCTTCTGAGAGAGAGATCCTCTTAATTCAGTGATCATAGTTACATGTTTTATCTTGGTTTAGCTGACTGTATCACACAGTCATCCCTGAAACTAGCAGGGTAGCTTGGGTATTCCATTCTTATTGGCCTGATTGCCACTCCCATCCTTAAGCCAAAGCTGTGTTGAGGGAGGTAGAATGACACTGGCCAACAAAGGCCTTGTCCGGAGTTGGGGGTGGAGGCAAACCTGCCAAATGTCCAGGCTGCTATACAACTGGGAAGTTGACCTGAGATGCTGCTGAAGCAAGCATCATATGCTTTCCAGTCTTAACAATGAGGGCCTTGAATGCTGTATTAAAGAGCTTAGAATTTATTCCATATGTAAAGAGAAAGTATCATTTCAAGTGAGATTTTTATCTGGGACTGTATATAGCCTGCTGTGGTGGGCTGTAAGGATAGAACTAGGCATCAATGAGCTGTTGTCCCTGCTTTCAAGGAAACAACGTTCTCACGTTTCTCATGTGACCCAAACTATGTAGTTTGAGGTGATATTAAGTCTAAACTATAGAGCAAGTGTATGCATTCATCCAATTTTTCATATATTGACATTAGTGAGATTTTTGCTTGACATTTTTGGAAATGATAAGAGTAGTAACTAACATTTATAGCTATGTTCCAGATGTTAAATTCTGTCCATAAGTTATGTCATTTAATTTTCCTAACAACCTTATAGGCTGGTATTTTTCCTTTGCAAATAAGAAAACTGAGGCTTAGGGAAGTTAAATAATTTGCCCAAACAGGTGGCAGATTCACAATTCAAAGAGAA
Organism: Lipotes vexillifer; assembly: GCF_000442215.2. Classification (NCBI taxonomy): domain Eukaryota; kingdom Metazoa; phylum Chordata; class Mammalia; order Artiodactyla; family Lipotidae; genus Lipotes; species Lipotes vexillifer. The sequence continues at coordinate 499,779 of NW_006780679.1, read as the reverse complement.
GCTTTCTGATGATCTAAAATCTATACACTTAACCTCTAAATATGGTGATATTTGATGAGAAATAATTCATACTAGCTGCTGTGAATGATTATCAGACTCACATTTTGGGGAAAAAAAGAAAATGAACCATGAATCTCTCTCAATATGCTTTTGAAGGCTCATGCCTTCAAATGTGTCTGTAATCTGTGTGAAATTTTCAAAGGTGTAGATGAGCAGTGGCTAGTTAGGTTAGTTCTCAAGCATAAAGAAATTTCTAATATTTTCTCCAAATATTGAAAAATACAATGATTTGGATTGAATAAGTCCTGGAGAAGTGGGGGAGGAGTCAGGCATGGGACAGAGTGAGGAGGTAGGAAGTAGTTTTCTTTTCATTAGTCATTGCTTTCTTGAAAGAGGCCAAGGAAAGCTAACAAGTGATGTTGGCGTACTCTACCAAATTATTTTGGTTGATAGAAACTTGGAATTCTGGGAAAATTCCAAGTGGATGTAAGCACTTTAGGGAATTGGATAGTACGTGAAATATAACCTAGAATAATGTGAAAAAAGAATGGATATTGGCCAAAATAGTCTCAAAACCCTTCTCTTCTCTGATAGGCTCTGATTTTGATAGCTCCTTTGAGGAAAAGTATTTAGGAGTCATTCTGTCTAGAGAGAGCTCTTTGCACTTGATGCCCAGTCCATGTCAGCAGTTAAAGCCAGAAATAAGATGCCAGGTATATTAAGAAATGAATAGAAAATACTTAAAATATTATAAATTAACGACATGATCGAACAAATGCAAACTGTAGTATCTGGAATAGAGTATTCCATTCCAGTCACTTTGGTTTATAGTTGCCTAAGATTATATATATTTTTTTATAAGCACATAATCTTTCAGACAAAAGAAAAACTTTAGAATTTGCCTCTGGTATTTAAAGTTGGTAAGGCATAATATATCAGTCCAATTCTCTTAGCTTTTAGAAAGAGAGTGTTATTTCAAACAAAAGACCCTTATGTTATATTTTTTAAAAATAGATTTACATTTTCTGAAGCTTTGATTTTTCAGACCAGAAATCCCAAGTTTATATGTAAAAGGGGTCTATTAGTGTTCAACTTTGCTTCACTTTTCAGGCCAGAAGTACTATGAGTGATTATCCTTATTTTGTATAATGTATATCTTAGTGGAAGATCTTTTTTTCTTTACTTCTTAGGGGTTGCTTTCTTTTTCTTTTAAGATTTAAAATATTTCAGTCACCAATTTTTGAGTGATTTCAACTCTACATTCCCAAAGTTGAGTGTGTCTGTAAGCATAGCCTCTAATAAAATTGCCCTTAGTCCAAATTAGAATCAAATTGAGCAGTATTTTCAGAGTCATTTAAAGGTTTTGGATTTCATTTTGAACAGTTCCTAGTCTCAGATACATGTCTAAATGATGTGCATGTATCTAGACAAAATGGTAAACATTTATTGTATGTCTTAAGATTTTGTTGACCTGACATTCTGACATTCAGATAATTGAATGAATTTCTCTGATTTCATTGGCATACTTGGCATTAAGCATCCATAGCCTTGCTCTATTACGTAAAGACAATGACTTCACCATTATCAGGTGTCAATCTGGTGCTTTTTCATGAGGAATAAATTATGTACTGTTAGAGGTCAATATGACAAATTGTGTTGCTTTATTTTTAATGAGTGTAATTCTAAGACCACTAGCAAAACTAGTAATCTTGAAAGTTGATATAATGCTAAGTGTAATCAAATCTTACATTTATGGTAGATCATAGCACTAATATCTCAGTTCATATCCTTGCTTCCACGTATAGCTACTATGGCAACAGAAAACTAAAAATATCCAACTATGTAACAGACCTATATTATAGAGTTGGATTATTTTTTTCAATGGAGTTTTTCAAACTCATTAATGGATGCTGTCATAGACTAAAGGTACTGGTATCTACTGGCTATAGTCATAAATGTGTCTTAAAGACAGAGATCACAGCACCAGAGTTCAAAAGTCCACTGAGTTAACAATTACCCACCTTGTGCATTTACCCAGTTACTGGTTTCTTAGCCAGGAAATCAGTCAAAAGGACACAGCACTCTGGTGTGTACGTACATGGCCAGAGACAGAAAACAGGGTTCCCCTTCATTCAGGTTTATTACTCTTTGGTATGTATTTTATTTCTCTCAGCTTTGAGGTCATACCCCAATAATAAAAAAATAACAATAAAACCAAACAGAAACAAAGATCTGTCACTTGTTAAGCACTTGTTTCTGTGGAAAAATGAAAAGCTTCATAGCATGGTGGTTGAGAGTAATGGCTAGTTTTATAATCTAAAGATGGTCTCCTAACCTCTCTGTGCCTCAGTAAAATTGTAAAATGGGGATATTAACAGTTTGGGTTGTTGGGATAATAAATGATAATGTCTAAAGTGTCGAGCATATGCTAAGTTCTTCATCTATATAATTATTATGCTTTGATCATATTTTTAAATCTAGTAAACCTTGAAAGGTAGATACTATTAGAAAGGGGGTTAGTTGACTTCATGAAGACCCGTAGCTGGAATGCAGCTCAAATGCAGACCTAGCTGATGTATGAGCACACCTGTTGCTCCTACATCACATGCAACCAAAGCCTAGAAAACAGGGCACCTGTCAGCACCATCCCACAAGTTGACATTTAGGTGCTTACTGGAGGAAATAATTGGTCACTATCTTGACTTTTTTCCCCCCTGTTTTATTTTCTTTAAACAAATATTACATATCTTTATTCTAAAGGAAAATTTAAAAGGACTTTAGCAGGGTGTTTGCAATGTGCTATCCATTTTTCTAAAAGATTTATATGGATTAAATTGTTGAATCCTCACCCCACGGAGTGGTTAAGTAAATATCCCCAAATCATACAGGAATAAAAAGACAGAGCTTGCATTCTGTACTACTACACTTTAAATAAATGAAAGGGCATTATATCTCTGGATATGAAGAGTCAGTATTAATATGAATCTATAAATTCAGTAGTCTCAATCTATATCCCAACTCTATCAGTATTTAAGTGGAACTTGAGAAGATGATTTTAGAATTTATCAAAAAAAAAATGTTCAAGAATTGAAAACAGCCAAGAAGAAAATGGGGAAACTTGGTATTAAGATAGGAAAACATACTATAAAAACTGTCATAATTAAAACATCTCTTACCTGGCATGATAACAGACAATAGTTAACAATGGCAGACTAGAGAGTTAGACATGTATAATTTTGAAAATCTACCATATAATCAGTGTAACATTTTAAATCACTTCAACTTGCAAGAAAAGGGAATGGTGAGTTCTTCAATAAATAGCGTTGGTTAAATAGCTGTATTTTGGAAAAAATGCTCAATTGCGCATTCACAAGATATAAAACCAAACTCCTTATGAAAACTAAACATAGGAAACTATGAACATACTAGAAGAAAAATTGGGATAATATTTATACAATTTTGGCGTAAGAAAGACTACCTTATGCAAAATATAGAGACTATTAAAGAAAAACTAATAAATTTAGCTATATATTTTCCATTATATGATTTATAATTTCAACAAAGTGTACATTTACAGTGCTTACACTGAATTCAGTATACTGAACTATTCAGCCACCTCATACAGAGACTACTTTTATATTTATCCTATTTGTTCAAATATAATTATATTCACAGTAATAAGGCATTTTAAAAGTAGCTAATTCTTGGGTGTAAAACATAGAAGTTCCCTCTTTTTATACTTACCTGGATAAACAGCATAATGAAATTGATTCTCTCTGTCACAGGGTGCATGGACTTACTTGGGGAGAATGAGGAATTATTAGAATGATAATATGTTAAATATCTTTATGATCATCTAGTCTAGCCATTTTTCTAGGAAGTTTAGCTTCTATGTAGTTACCTTTTTCAGAGTTCTTTATTTCTTATGGCTTTGAGTTACTGTCTAGTGTCCTTTCATTTCAGCCCGAAGGATTCATTTTAGCATTTCTTGTAGGGCAGGTTTACTACCAATGATACTCTTTCAACTTTTGTTTACCTGGGAGTGTTTTCATTTCTTCTTCTTTCTTTGAAAGATAGTTTTGCTGGATATAGTATTATTGGCTAACAGTTATTTTTTTGGTTTTTTTTTTCATTAAAAAAATATTGTATTCCCTCTGGCCTCCATGACTTCTGATGAGAAATCTGCTATTAATTTTATTGAGGATACCTTGTACATGATGAGCTGCTTCTCTCTTACTGCTTTCAAGATCTTGTTTTATTTTTGGCCTTGGCTTTCAACAAATTGACTATAATGTGTGTCCATGTGGATCTCTGCATTTATCCTTCTTGGAGCTCATTGAGCTTCTTGAATGTGTAGATTTGTGCTTTTCTCTAATTTGGGGGGTTTGGGGCCATTATTCTTTCAGTCTTTCTATCTCTTTCTCTTTTTCCTCTCCTTCTGGGATTCCCATTTTAAGTATGCTGTAATTTTCTTAATAGTGTCTCATAGGTCTCTTAGGATTTGTTCATTTTTGTTCTTTCATTTATCTTTCTGCTCCTTGGACTGGATAATTTCAATTGACCTACCTTCAGCTTTGCAGATTCTGTATTTGGCCTGATCAAATCTGCTATTTGAAACCCTCTAGTGATTTTTTTTCATTTTGGTTTTCAGAATTTCTATTTAGTTCCATTTTATAATTTTTAATCTCTTTATTGGTATTCTCTGTTTGTTCATACTTTATTCTCCTGTTTTCTGTTGCTTTTTCTTTTTTTGCTGAAAACGAGCATTGTGAATATTATAATTTAGTAACTCTGGAAATTACATTCTTCCCCATCCTCACCATTTGTTTTTGTTTTTTTTTTACAGCTGTAGGCTGTATCTTTTAGTTTAATGACTTTTCTAAAATATTTTGTTAAGTAAGTATCCCTTGTCTGTAATCTATAACACATTTTGTAAAAACTGTATTCTTTATATGAAATCTGCATTCCTTTTGCTCGTAGCCAGGTAGGTTTTGACCTACGTACTTGGAGGGCAGAAATTGAGAGAGAGAAAGAGAGGGAGAGAATAAAAAGAAAGGGAAAAGTTTCCTAGTCTTTGCAGGTTGTGTATCTGTGCTGGGGCACTCCTTTAATGTTTAGCCATGCCATGGACAACTCTGTCATGACCTTCCCCTCCAGCTTGTGTTGAGTCTAGATATTCAGTAGAGGTGAAAGTTCAGGGTCTTCTCAGGTCTTTTCTGAGCATATATCCTATCCAGTGGATGTGAATGGCTTTTTAAATTCCAAAGTATACACAGGAGGCTATCAAATACTGTAATTTCTCAAAAAAACCCTCTCTTCCCAGATTTTCCTCCCAGGTTTTCAGTGCTCTGTTGTATAGCTCAGTCAGTCTTTTGCTTCATTCAGATGGCTGTGGGTTGTTTCATTTGTCTTAAAAATTTTCGAAGATTGTCTGCTGCTTTGCTGCCCTGAGTGAGTTTTGATTTAGGTGACACAAAATCAAGCTGCTTGTACTAGTCCTTCAAGCAGTCTCCAGACATCTGCAACAAACACAATTCTTTGTTTATATGGTCTGCTCTGCTTCCCCTGGAATCAGAGATGGGGTTCCACACTGGGAATATTGGCTGCCATCTTTAATACCACCACCGAGCCGGAGAAGGAGGTAAGGCAAGACCAAATAAAAATGCCACCAAACTTTTCTACCAATTTTTATTTGCCATTTTCTTGATTAGGGATTCACTTGGTTGCTGTACACTTTTGAATTCTTTACAGAGATCTAAGTTGAGTTCCTAACAGAAACTTTTGGCTTGATTTTTTTGGTCTTTCTTTGGAGGGATGGAGCTTCCTGCACTGCTATTTTTACTGACGTCACTCTGGCTATATAGATTTCTAAACTTACATATGGTGGAGTACAGTATAAAGAACATTACAAGGTGAGAAACACACTGAATGTATTTGTAAAATATTTGATAGACAAAAGATTAATATCTAAATTCATAAATTCCAGTTAGAAAAAGACAAACCAATAGAAAAATTAGGCAATGGATGTGAACATGCAGCTTACAGAAAAAAAAAAAGCACAGAAGGTTAGAAGCATATACAATCTTAATAGATTAGAGGGTAATTCATTAGTTTATGGGATATCCATTCTCTAGAATCCTCTCTGTAAACACTACATACTGAGAAGGAATATCAGAGAGCAATGCATACAATGCGACCCCACCTTTGTCAGTCAAGTATTTGTTTTACAACTTTTAAAAATATTTTAAAAATTAGCAATATAAGAAACCAAAATTTTAAAAGCAATCTGTATACTATGCTAAACTTATCTCATGCCCATAGAAAAGAAGTGGTGTTTAGATCGGCCCAGTGGCCATAATAATTATTTAATTGATATTTATGAGCACCTTGATGGATCAGTTACTTCGAAACCTACTGAAAATGATAAGACTTCACCCATGCCCCTACACTATTTTTCACACTTCTCTGTGCAAAACTTTCTTTTAACTTTCACCTTACACAGCTTAAATGTCAGATGTCATACCATGGCTACAGGGCCCTAGCCATGATGCCTCTCTGACCTTCTGCTCTTTCTTGCCTCTCTCCTGCTCTGCCCCAGCCATACAAGGGCTCCTGGCAATTCCTCGAGCACTTCAAGTAGTCTCCAGCCTTAGGGCTCTCATACTTCTTTCCTCTGCTTAGGATACTTTTGCCCCAGATATCAAAGAGCTTGGTCCTCTCTTTTCCTTCAAAAGTCACTTTATTACAGAAGCCTTCCCTGTTCACCATATATAACATTCCAGCATCCCACCTGCAGTAACACGCATACTCCCTCAACTCATTATCCTATTTTATTTTATTGTCCTAAAGTCATTATCCTGCTTTATTCTCCTTCTTACCATCTGATGTGCTATATATTTGCAAGCATACTTGTTTGTTCTCTATGTCTTTCACTAAGATGTACGCTTCTTGAGGACAGGAATTTTGTCTGTCTTGTTAACTGCTGTATCCCCAGCATCTACAATAGTCACTGACATACAATAAAAAAATTACTCAATAAATACTTCTAAATAGCTGCATTAATATTTCAATAAATTGAAATATTAATAAGACAGGCACTCTCTAGAAGACCAGAGATTGGTAGAGTATACCTGTGTGAACAAACACAATATAAACATGATAAGATGTCTAAAGAGTTATAAAGAGGAAATGATGCAAGGCAGAGGGAAGCAGGGAAGGCTCGAGTTTAAGGAAGGTTTTAGAGTCAACATACCTTCTCTTTTAGATGGTAGAAATGTCTGGGGCGTAGGGAGTTAGTGTGAGAAAAAGCCAGTCAAAGCATAGAGAAGAGCATGTGCAAAGGCACTAGAATGAGAAACAGCTAGTAGATAGTTCAGTTTGACTGACTTATGGAAAGTGATAGAAAAGGCTAGAAAAGTAGGTACTGACCAGATTATAAAGTCTTTGATCGCTGTGCTTATGCTTTTAAATTAATTCTATCCTGAAGGCAGTAGAGAATTCCAAAGGAACCTTAAGCAAGGGAATGATGTGTTCAGAATTCTGTGTTATAAGGGGAGCGTAAGATATGTTGCATTTATGCTTTGGAAATTTGAGTGGCCAGCAGTCTACTTAGGCAAGGTAGACCAAACCCTTTAGAGAGAAGATTTGGATGCAGATGATAAATAAGGTGTTTAATTCTGATCCTGTGAGTTTGAGGTACTTTTAGGCCATTAGAAAGATCTGAGCAAGAGGCAGTCAGAAATACTTGTGTAACAGTGTAAGGGACCTCAGTATAATAAAGGCTGGAGGCTTTTGGGTGGGATAACCCAGAAAGAAGTTCTAGATTGAGAAAACAGAGCAGAAGACCAAAGGCCTGAAGGGATTGAGAATGTTTTACCTGACAAGAAACAGAAAGATTTACTGTCATCTGGAATTTGCCATCATATGAAAAGGGAATTTCATTGATTTCTTAAGTCTTCAGTGGGTGAGTGAGGAATAACAAAGTGCAATCTATGTCAGCCATCTATTAATACATATTCTCTATAAAAATGATCTCAAACTTAATAGCTTAAAACAATAATAAACATTTGTTATCAACAATTTCCATGGGTTGGAGTTGGGAGTAGCTTAGCTGGGTAGTTCTGGCTTGAAATCTCACAAAATTGTAGTCAAGTTGTTGGCCAAGGCTGTAGTCATCTGAGGGCTTAAGCAAGGCTGGATGACCAACCCCCAAAGCTGTCAGTTCACATGACTGGCGAGTGGCTACTGGTTGTTGACAGGAGGCTTCAGTATCTCTTCACAGGTGCTTCCCCACATGTGGGCCTCTCCTCAGAGCTGTTTGAGTGTTCTCATGTCTTGGAAGCTGGCTTTCCAAAGAGCTATTGATCCAAGAGATAGCAAGTCAGAAACTGTAGTATCTTTTATGACTCGGCCTCAGAAGTCGAATCTCATCACTTCCACAGTATCCTGTATGTTACTAGGTAAGCCTTATTCAGTGCCAGGAGGTGGAGACTACTAGGCAAGAACACACATACCAAGAGGCAAGGATCATTGGGGGCCGTCTTGGGGGTCAGCCACCATGATGGAACTGTCCCATGACAAAATGATAAGTTCCTGGTTACTGGAGATACAGAAGCAAAACCTGGGCCAAAACTGAGTAAATGAGGAAAGGGGGTGGAGGAATTCCAGAACATGTAATGATTGGACTAGACAAGCTTCCTCCTTTCAGAACTCATGGTTCTCTTAGGAGTATTTAAACTGACTTGGAAAAAGGAAAAGAGAGAGAGAAATGAAGTGAGTTGAAAACACCAAAACAGTTTTCATTTTTATAGTGAAAATATTTGATAAATTATTTGAGGGTTACATGTATTAAGTGAGCCTGGAGGTGAGGGCAAAGCAGAGCAATCCCCCAAGATGACATGATTGGCAGTATACTCTGGAGAAGGTAGCAAGAATTTAAACACTGAGAATTATTTAATTAGCCTAACTTCATTCAAGACCTCTCAGCCTAATTTTCATTGTTTGTCTTACATACCATAACATCCTTTGGTATCAGCCCATCTTTTTGCAGCATCAAGCCCCAAGACTCCGAAACAGTGTTTTAGATAACCTACTAGGCATTTCATTCTCTAAAGAAACCAATTATATATGAAATTAATAATTAAAAATTATAAATAGAAAGAACAAGAAAACATGCATACTGTATGTCCTGCGGGTAGATTTTTGCATGGTGAGTAGGGAATTAGGTGCAAAAAAATCCATTTATGTTAATGGGCATTGCATGTCTAATTTCTCATGCACCACACTGCCAATTTCCCCCTGTGCCTTTGTCAGTACATGGGACCGATGGAGGGGGAAAGAGAAGTGAATGGTTTATTTGATGGTCTGTCAATCATAACGGCAACCAGAGAAATTCCAAAGCCATTTTTAACCTCTATAGAAACAGTTAGTTAGACCATATGCTTTTTTCTTCTTGCCAGATGCTGTCATTCATCAATTTCCTATTAAGAAAATGGGATTCTGCAAAAACCACTGAGGTTCTTTCTCATTTGTACTAGATATGCCACAAAATCAGATTGCAAACATATTCTGCAGCTTCCACAAAATAACTTCTGACACTTGCTAATCTCCATATTAATTCTGACTGACCTTTAATGGTGTTTCTTATGTGTGGTCAGAACAGCATCCAAAAATATTATTTTAAAATTACCCTTACCCTGAGTTTAAGCCTAGAGGTTAAATAGATTTGTTTGTGATTATCCAGTCTATAAAAAAGATAGAAATTAAATGGTCATTTAAAAATACCAGCAACCTCATAAAATACTCTTTAGACAGTAAAGAGAGATAATAAAATGTTTGAGAATTAAAGGAAGCAGCATGAGTCAAACGTTGATTACCCAATGAGGGGGGGAGGGAGATGCAAGAGGGAGGGGATATGGGGATATTTGTATATGTATAGCTGATTCACTTTGTTATAAAGCAGAAACTAACACACCATTGTAAAGCAATTATACTCCAATGAAGATGTTAAAAAAAAGTTGATTACCAAAAGATGTCAAAGAAAATGAAAAAAGTAAAAAAAAAAAAAAGCTATATTGACCCTCTCCCACTACACCAAGTAGAAAGATCATTTTGTTTAGAGCAGGTGGATACTTAATTGCTATAAAATCCTGGGTGGATTTGTTTGCTTGTTTGTTTGTTGTCAAGGATGAAGACACCTGGGAAACCTAAGGGCTCCTTTTCTTAGGGACAGTAAAATCCTTTCATCCTGTACAGGGCAGCAGTCTGTCTTCAGGCTTCGGCACATGGCTCTAACAGCAATTGGATTTGGGGTTTTAAATTTGAATGCTCTAGGTAGTTGGAATGTATTGACACTTGCCTTGATTTCTAACACAGATTTTCTTGAAGTATTCTTATGATAGCACTGGTGGCTTTAAATGTTTGCTTGTCATGCTGAATTCACTTAGCAAACCAACTAACACGAAAGTTTAAGGGAGAAGAATATCATTGCATAACTTTCGATCTGCAGCATTTTGCATTTCTTATTAATAGGAACTGACTCTTTGACACCCCCTGCAAATAGCTTATAGGAGAGAGAAATGCTCTGAAATTCAAGGCAAATTTCTTTCAAGAGTTAGGCACTGATCGAAATTCTGAATTTTCTCTGGCTGTCAGCCAGCGAGAAACATGCAGGGTCTCCTTATTATTTAAGATTTTGGTAGAAAGCCATGCAGAAAAAAGAAAAAAAAAAAATCTATGACTTTACAGACTTTGTTGTATCCACTTCAGCCTAATATTCTCAAGTCTAATTTTTTTGAAAAGGCCACAAACGAGCTAAAATATAGTTTTTTAACATTTTAATTTTCCCTTTTCTTCCCCCACTGTTTTTTTCCCCTGCTGGGACTCTCCATTCATGAAGGTCAAGGGAATGATAATGCTGAGGTAGCTCTGTCTTTTTATTCATAGACCAGGTGTAGAGAGTGCATAGAGCCATAAACGTGTGCCACCATCACACGGTGCTGCTATTGACCCCTGCCCTGAGCTGAAGATTCTACCTTCTCAGGGGATAACAAATGATTCACTTCGCAGGTAGGCAGAGGCCTGGAGCTCCCTCCACCAGACACTGCCAGTTTTCCTGAATGATCTCTTGTGATTGGTTTTCTCATAGGAATAGACTGTGAGTACACCACTGAACTCTGTGTATTTAGGAATATGTCTTTGACAAGAACAGCTGTTCTAGAGTTAAAATGATTAGTACTTTATCTGCTAATGCACGTTCCCATTCGGCTGTTGGCTAAAAACACATTTTCATCCTGGGAAAACATCGCTGTCCCTTTTTGGCACCAAAACAGATTTTTGGTGTTTGATCAAGTTGAGTCATTAAAAAAAAAAAAAAAAAAAAGTCCTGTTCAAGGTCACTTTGGCTTGACCTCTACTTGCCAACTAAGGTTCCAGTTCTGTAAGGTGACCTAGAAAAATGAGCTAGCTCTATACATATAAATAGTAGCCAAGTTTCCTCTTTCTTATCCAGTCTCAACCGGGAGCATGGTTCTAATAAGGAGAGAAGTGAGCACAAAGAGCGACCACACTTTGATTCTGACCTTGACTTAGGGAGAAAGGCCTTTGACAGGTCCATGGGGAATGAGAGTAGATGGAACTAGAAGCCCACCGCCAGAGGATTATTTAACCTGCAGCCAATATTCTTTAGAACTTCATATTTGGGAGTATTATGCTATTTTTAAACGCAGTTTTACAAATACATATACATTGTTAGATACAAATATACTTAGTCTGTTAAATAAAATATTCAAAAACCACTACTTTTTGAAATATTCTGTCATTTTTTTATTTTTTAACATCTTTGGGTGCCTTAATTTTTTTAATGGCATCTGCCTGAGCCCACTTAAAGACATTGGTCTTTAAGATTGGTTTAAAATAAAGCTAAAATAACCCACTAATAGCATAGCCCTTAACAAATTAACAAATTGTCACAAACTGGGTGGCTTAAAACAACAGAAGTATATTCTCTCACGGTTCTGGAGACTAGCAGTCTATAATTAAACTGTCAGCAGGGCCGTCCGTATTCTCTCTGAAGGCTCTAGGCAAGAATCCTTCCTTGCTTTTCCTTTCTTCTGGTAGCTCCCAGCAATCCTTGGTATTCCTTGGCTTGTATTCAATAGATGCATCACTCCAGTCGCTACCTCTGTCCTTACATCATCTTCTTCTCTGAGGCTCTGTCTCCTCTGTGTCTCTCTGCATGTCCTCTGCTTTCTTATACATCAGTCATTGGATGTAGGGTCCACCCTAATCCAGTAGGATCTCATCTTAGGTACATCTTCAAAGATCCTATTTTCAAATAAGGTCATATTCCCAGGTTCTGGGTAGACTTGAATGTTGAGGAAACACTTCAACCCAAATGTCTCTTTGTCTAAATGACCTACTGGGATAACTGACATAGCTAGAAAAACAGCAGGAGCAGTGGCCTGCCTTTTTCTTTTCAAGGTATTTGATGACTTGACAGCTGTGGAGACCATAACAAAGGCACAAAGAATAAATAATGTGAAAATGAGACTGAGAGACACAGAGACAAAGTAGTCTCTGCATGCTTTTCTTGTAGCTTCCACATATTCCCCAACCAAAGTTTTGGCTGCACTTCACACTTGCCCCCAACAGAGAAACTGCCTTCACCATGACCCAAGGCACAGGAAAGTGCCATGCAGGGGCTGGAAGCCATTGTAGATGTGCCACATCTTCTTGGAGCATCAGTTGTATTCATTTGTAAGTTACTGAAAACCATAGTTTTAGGTTAAAATACACAAGACAACTTTTTAAGCATTTCTTAATTTTAATTTTTAATTACCAGGGCTTCACATTTTTAAAAATTATTCAGGAAGCCCATTCACTGCCTTCTGACGTGAGGATGATTTCATTGGAAAATTATTCTGTATGAGCACAATCAGCTTAATCTCAAAATGATGGTCATGTAGTAAAACTTCAACAAAGACTTGTTAGATTAGTAAACCACTCTAAGAAACTGCTCTGATTCTGCCAGTCCTAAACCAAGACACTGTTCCAGAGTGTCTCATTTTTTGTAACGACCCAAGTCTCTTTCTTGACATCTGAACCTCTTTGTAATCTGATCTTCCATCATTTCCCCTGAACTCTGAACCATTATTCCACTGCCTAAATCAAGCAGGA
>NW_006780679.1:466800-486593 GCF_000442215.2 Lipotes vexillifer | reverse complement strand
GCAGGAATGAGGTACTTCTGCTTGAAAGAAATCCTATCTACCTAGAACTTGAACACACTCCATTGTTGAGTCTGATGGTAGAAGTACCTTAGAGAACTACCAGGTAAGAATGATTTTATCATTTACTGTTTTGTCCAAAATCTAGTAACTTCCTCTCTGCAAATTCAGACTATAAATAGAAAAAGTTGCACACAGTGGTCTCCTCAATAATTCTGTTACTACCAACACCTCCTCCCCCTGTTCTTTTTCTCTCTCCACTTCCTCCACTTTGTTCTCTCTCTTACTTTTTCTTCTTCCAAGCCAGAAGTCTATAGATCTCCTGGCCAATTCATTTTGTCCTATTTACTAGTTTCTTGTGGTATTGAGTTTGTATTTCAGCTTGAATTAATGAATTAATCATTTCACTAACTCCTTACTCTTTCCTTATCTAAATACAAACCAGGGAGCGTTAGCTGAGTGCCTCATCCCTTTATCACTTATGGTACAACCAGAGTGAAGATAAACCAGAGGTACACCAATGCACTCTAACAATACAGAAGTTGTATTTATCTCTCCTGTAGCAATCTGGAGATGGGAGAGTGGTTCAGGAAGTTGCAGTTCTGTGAGATCAGGAACCAGGGTTACCCCCATCTGATACCCCACTACCTCCTAGAGGTATTGTCTTTTCTGCCCAGTCAAACCAGCTTATCAGCACCAGATCCACATTCCATCCTATTGGATGGAGAAAGAGAGGAAGTGGTGGACAAATAATATCCTTTTAAAGCTCAGTCTGGTGAGAGTTCCCTGGTGGCCTAGTGGTTAGGATTCTGGGCTTTCACTGCTGTGGCCCGGGTTCAGTTTCTGGGCAGGGAACTGAGGTCAAATAAATAAAAATAAATAAATAAAGCTCAAGTTGAAAGTTGTGCGTACCTCTTCTCAGTAACCAAAATATAATCATGTGACCTAGCTTTTAAGGGAAAGTAGGTCTCTAACTAGGAATTTTCTTTCTAAAGGAAAAGGGAGCTATTGGATCCAGGGAGCATTTAGCAGTGCCCGCCTATTCCCTACTCACTTTGACAGTCACAATCTGGTCTCATCCCCATCAAGAATTCTTCTTGATGATTTCAGCAATAGTGTATACCCTTCACTTGACACTTACTGTACCGTGCATTTAGTTGCTAATTAAAATATCGTTCCTAATTCTTAACCTTAAATGAAATTTTAAATATTAGGGAAGGAATTATTATTCATTTCTTATACTGCACTGCGATTAGCACACAGTAGGCACTCATCAGTTATTTCCTGGTTCAGATAATGTATTGCAATACAGTTAGGGATCCTTAGGCATCCTTGATCACTTTTTATGACACTTACCCTAATGTGTTTCAAACTTGAGCTTCTTCATTAATATCCAAGAGAGAGAACTGTTGTCTTAAAGTAAACTAAACTTTGCTGGCTTCAAAAGAAGAGATAGGGCTTCCCTGGTGGCGCAGTGGTTGCGAGTCCGCCTGCCGATGCAGGGGACACGGGTTCGTGCCCCGGTCCGGGAAGATCCCACATGCCGCAGAGCGGCTGGGCCCGTGAGCCATGGCCGCTGAGCCTGCGCGTCCGGAGCCTGTGCTCCGCAACGGGAGAGGCCACAGCAGTGAGAGGCCCGCGTACCGCAAAAAAAAAAAAAAAAAAAAAAAAAAAGAAGAAGAGATAATAAACTATGGAAAACACTAAGGGTGGGTGTCTTTGAAATGATTGTATAGGAAACGGGAATTAATGGCCAGCATTAAATGTTTCTTGGAGGGTTAGAGAAAGCGCTATATTTGCAGAAAAGAGTCATTCAGTTAGGAGAATGATAGAGAGATTTGTTAAGAGAACCGTAGAGGTCAGTAGCTTGTGCAGTGAGCTCTGGATACTGAGGTTTAAGAAGGTGTGACCCAAAAGACCTAGAGACTGGGAAGTTGAAGGGCCACTGCACAGGAAATGGCGAATATGAATCTGGAGGTTATGAGCCTTCATCTGTGTGAATGATGAGAGGTGGGTCATGCGGTAAGAGGTGCTTTTTTAGACTCTATTTTTTTCTCTATACACTTAAGACTTCTCAGAGTCTGCTTTATTCAACTTCCCTATAGTTGTGCTGGTAGCACATGGACAGTACCCCACATTGTAGTCATCATAGTGGCTGGTGTATCTAAAGATCAAATGTGTTTCCTGACCTAAAAGATCAGGCTACCCTTTGTCTCTGACAAAGAGAACCTTCTGTGAAAGCGGAGTAAATCAGAGAAGCAATTTCTGCACATTTGCAATTGTTTTAGGTTGACTTATTAACCGATAAATGGGAATAATGTTCTAATAGCACTGTTAACTCCTATTACCCGGAAGATGCAAAGACTAATGCTATGGTGACATTCTCCTTTTCTGGTTTGATAGCATTCTCAGCCAAAGAGGGAGTCCAAGAAGTAGAAATGGTTCTCTCCATGCTCGACTATGGGAGACAATGTAGTACATAAGAGCCAAGGTTCTGGAGTCAGACTGATGAGGTTCTGATCAGGGTTCCCCACCCTCATAGCTGTGGAACTTTGGGAAAATCACTCTAAAGTCTCAGTTTCCTCTTATAAAGTGGGTCTAGCAATAGGATTTACTTCCAAGGTATTGCCCTCAAACAAGTCATCATCCTCTCATGGAAGTCCATTCTTTTGGATTCCCTCCTCTACCCAGCTCTCATTTTTGCAGCCCTCCTTTTCCTCAGCACGGGGAACTATTGAACAGCTAGAATGATTTTTTTGAAATGGTAAATCAGATAATGACACTCACCTGCACAGGACTTTCTCTTGATTTTCTATTTACTGAGAATAAACTAAATCCCCATCCAGGTCTGTAAGGCTATAGAATGATTTGTCCCTGGTCCCCTCCCTGACCCAGCTTCAACTGCACTGGCTTTCCGCCTGTTTTCTAACACATTAAACATATTAAAATTATACTCCCCTTATGGCTCTGTGCCAGGAACCCTCTTCTCTCTTCTTTCTGTGGTTGGCTCCTTACAACTTTCAGACTTGAGCTCACACCTTACTCAGACCATCCATCTAAACAGTCCCCTCACATGGACTGTCTAGTGCATCACCTTATTTAATTTCTCCCAGAGCAAATATCACTATCTTAAATTATCTGGTTTACCTATTTGTTTACTTGTTTATTTTCTGCCTGCCCCGTGTAGAAAGAAAGCAAGAACCTTCTCTAGCGTATTCACTCCTGTTTTCCCAACACTTAGAGTGCCAGGAACATACTAGTCACTCAATAAATATTTGTTCAATTAAGGAATGAGTGAATGGCTGAATTGACCTCTCAGAGTTGTATTACAAATTAACTGAGACCATGCATAAGAGGCATTTTTATTGGTGTCAGACACAGTGCTGAAGAAATATGAGTGACTCTTACATTATGGACTGTCAGTACTCTACCACCTACCAACCCCCACCTGCAGGCACTTCCCACCCATAGTTCCTTCCAATCCTCCTGACAACATTCTTTCCCTGATTCTAAGTATTCACAAAGCAAAACAGAGTCCTGGCTTTTTGGAATTAAGTAGCAGTGATAGTTATCCACACTTATTAAACCAGTCATGGTGGTGGTGGTGGGTAGGGGGTGCATGTGTAAAATCATTTTCTTGGGGGTGAGGTATTGGTGTGAAGTAGGGAGATACGAGCTTTGGAGTAATTTAGGCATAGATTCTAATCCCTGCTGTTTCAACACTGGCATTTTCTATCTGTGTGGGCTCCAGAAATGTACTGAACTTTTCTAGTCTTTATAATGTTCTCCTTTAGGCTTACTTTAAAAGGATTAAATTTAAACAGCTATTACGTATAGATTATCAGTGGCACACAGTAGGAATACAATAACTAGAGCTATTAAGAATACTAAATACTGACCTTGATGTGTGTAGCCAAACGTCCAAATCTCAGGCGTGGTTTTTGTTCCAAATACCTTTCCAGCTTCAAGCAGCTTCAGGGTCATTCTCCCCAGAGTAAGTGACCGGTGGAATTAAGTGAAGGTGGAAAGACTCCCACCCTCTCCCCGCCCCCCACCCCCAAAGGATATTGCTTACTTTTGACAGTCTTACTGACTGTGAGGCTAAACCACCAAGCTGGTAAAGAATGAGTTTCCCCTTGAATCGCAGTTGATGCAATCCAGCATTATGGTCCAACATGTTTCTAAGTCATGGGAGATAAAGACATTGCCATTTTCATGTCAGAAAACTGTCCCCCTGACTGGGAAAGATAGTAACTGAGATAGTGCATAAAATGAAATAATCACCTCTTTAGGTCTCCTTTGTGCACAGTTTACTACAGGCTTAGTTCTGCCTCCATGATGTAGAATGTGCTGAATGGGAATTAGACACTAAGATCCCCCTAGACCTTGTTGTAGGGAGTGTGATCTGATTTTAAACAATATTCTTGGCTGTGCTGATGTATTTGGGAATATTTTAAGACTAGCTCTGTATTGAGGAAGCAAGTGCTGAGTTCAGACCAGTGTTTACACAATCCAGGATTTAAAAACTCAACCCTACTCTTGAGGATAATTGGGACTTTAAAAACATTCTGTTTAAGGATCCATAAAGAACAGAGTCCATCTATAGGATGTGAAGAATGGCCGTGTTGGGGAAGAAAAAATTTCCCCTCTACCCTTTCTGGGTTCTTCTGGCTGGTCTAAGAATAAAATTGACATGAGACAGAAAAATAAGAGAAAATCAAATTTAATTACATATATGCAAGAACGCCATAAGAATATGAGGCCCACGGACAAGTTAGGCAAGTGAGGCTTATAAGCCACCTGAGAGAAGGAGAAAGGGGGTAGGGATTTGAACTGCAGAGCCTGGAGGAAGGCAACTCACATGGAGATGGAAAACAAATGTTTGATAAATGTATGTTTTCTGAGCCCTGCAGAGACAATGGGACATACAAAGGACTTTGGTGTCCAGCTGCTGCAGAGTTTCCCCCACCACACATAGCCCATATTCTTGTAGATATCTCTGTTGGTAGTGCTCTTCCGGGACCAGGCCCTTTGTGTAAATACTTTCAGGCAGTTAAGGGAGAGGTAAAGAGAAAGACTTCTGAAGTGTTCTGTTTTTTAAAAATAATCATCCTCATGCCAAAGACACACATTTTGGGGTAGTGAATTTTGTTTCCCTACGGCTGTTCCAAACATATTTATGAGTGGTCACCCTGGGCCAAGATAAAAAGATGACAAAGACATGGAGAATGCAGTCGGTGGTGGTGATGGTGACTGGGAGAAAAGAGTTATGAGTTAGACAGACGTCTCAGTAAAAAAAAATAAACAGTAGAAATCAGAGGTTGTGTAAGCATCCATTAGATTGATTCACAGCATTCATGGAACAGTTCCTTGAGTGCCTCCTTTACTGGGGCTAGGTGGTAAGATGTCCATCCCAAATGGAAACAGATGGACTAACAATGAATTCCGTCATGGGAGGTGTGTTAAGGAAGTTCTGTGAAGGAAAAACAGGTGAGCTGTGAGGACCTAGGCGAGCCACACAGTATTCAGCTGCTTACCTTTCCTTCTGTCAGTGATGACCATAGAGCCATCCAAGTAAAGAGCATGCATTCTTTAGGCAAAGGAAAAGAAAAATTGGTGATGTTCTGGCTCAGACAGGAAAACCTGCCTCCTAGATCCTCCCTCCACCCTCCTATTTTGTACAAGAAAGGTGTAATCTGGCCCCAGGTGGGTTTTTTTCCCTCTTGATGCCAAAAATTGATGAGCTTTTATTTCTTTTTCATAAAAATTCATGCTTAATACAATTAGGCACATTTATATTTTTTAAAAGATTTTTAAAAGATCTTCACTATCACCTACATACCTAAGTATTCTCTAGCTATTCAATTTTAAATTTATCCTTTTTTTTTTTTTCTTTTCAATTGAGTCTTTTCACAGATAGGCAATTAAGGAATGGTTCAAAGTGGCATTTGAAACCCACTGTACTTTTTTCAAAATAGAATTCATCGTTCCCTCAGCTAATGTGTATGAGACATTTAAATTTTAAAAGATGGCCTTGCTGGTTGTACATGACACTAAGAACAGGCAGAAGCTGAAATCCTGTAAGGTAGCATTCCATGTTATCAAATGCTCTTTTCCATACTGGTTAGTATTACTTACATTGTGCAAATGTGTTGTGCAGAATAATTGAAAAACTGATTCTGCATCTTCGCCTCAGGTTCATACAATATTCATTGAAAGCTTTACAAAAAAAGAAATTAATTTAGTATAAAAATCAAGCGCTTAAAAATGCCCATGTATATCAATGCAACAACATTCCAAAGGGAAGCTTGGAAAAAGGAAGAACAGCTCAAATCAGAATTTCATACATCTTATTTAATTACCTGTGCGTATATATCTATATTTATGTTTCTAGCACAGTAAAACCCCATGGAAACCTGAACATGAGAAATTCTCACTCATGCTGGTTTCATGGCCTTGGACAAGTCGCTGTACATCAACCAGATTCGTTTCCCTCAGTCATTTAAATGGTGCTGCTAATGTTAATCCCAGTTATTTTATAAGGTTGTTTTAAATATAAAATCAAATTGTGTCAAAATTAAACATATTTTACACACTGAGAAAGTGCTGTGCAATTCTAACTCACCTAAATTATCATGAGTCTTCCTTTCTGACCTGTGGATGGAAGTTTGGAGCTTCTGATAAACATAGTTTTGTTATTACATCTAAAGGCAAAAGCAAGTCATATATGTAGAGTGTAGGATTTTTGTCATTTGGCTGGGCCAGAGAATTAAGTTAATGTTTTCATTTGTGCAGAGTAATGTATATTTACCAAAGTTTCTGCAACTTTAGGAGTTTTTATTCTAATATTTATTAGATAGGTATATAGTAGGCCCCTGAATCTTCTATAATTTTAGTATTTGAGACCTGTAAGCCTAATATTTCTAAAATTGCAATTATATGGGTTGCAAAATATTACATGATTGTGAATCACCTTATGTAAGCAAATTTTTAGATGAATTTTCATTGTGTATTGTATCTTATAATCCTGAGATACAAAATTACATCAGATGCCTCATCTTTTGGAAGGAGATTTTTTTTTTAATATTAATCCCTTGTGCAAATCATAAAATGAAATTCTCTCTTTTTTTAAAAAAATTTCAACTAAAGCTGCTTTGCTCGTTGACTTTTGTGCTTTACAAGTTAGTTTCTATTTTTCTTTTTTTTTCTTTTTTCTTTTTTTTTTTTTTTTTTTGCAGTACACGGGCCTCTCACTGCTGTGGCCTCTCCCGTTGCGGAGCACAGGCTCCAGACGCGCAGGCTCAGCGGCCATGGCTCACGGGCCTAGCCGCTTCGCGGCATGTGGGATCCTTCCAGACCGGGGCACGAACCCGTGTCCCCTAGCATCGGCAGTCGGACTCTCAACCGCTGCGCCACCAGGGAAGCCCTTTATATGGTTTCTTTTTATCAGTTAGTGAATTTATGTTCTTTGTCCAAAGTATCATTGAGCGATCATTCCACTGGGAAGTCTTGCAGGCCCTGTTTATTCTTTCTCTCTTGGGACCTGATTTTATACGAATAGATTATTCTTCCCTTTGGCAATTAGACATATTTTGGTCTGAAGGCAAAATTGTCATTACATAAGTAAACATTATTTATCAACCACCATTACTCCCCATTTATGTGGGGAGAAAAAACAAAACAAAACACTTTACCCTTCTAGATTCTTCCAGCTGGTCTAAGAATTAAGTGACATGAGGCAGATTAAGGAGAGAAAATCAAATCTTATTAAGGACTTA
The DNA here is from genome assembly GCF_000442215.2 of Lipotes vexillifer. Classification (NCBI taxonomy): domain Eukaryota; kingdom Metazoa; phylum Chordata; class Mammalia; order Artiodactyla; family Lipotidae; genus Lipotes; species Lipotes vexillifer. Next base: position 478,818 of record NW_006780679.1, on the reverse strand, counting down.
CAAGGGTTCCATAAGAATATGGATCCCAAAGACAAGTTAGGCAATTGAAGTTTATATGCCGCTGAGAGAAGGAGAAGGGGGTGGGGGCTTGAGATTTCAAAGGGAAGGAGGGCAACTGACTGGAAGATGCAAAGAGCAAATATTTGGTAAACAAATGTTTGCTGGCCCAGAGACAATGGGACAGAGAGGACTTTGATAAACAGGCCTTGCTAAGTTTCCCCCAGTCTACCACACCTACTTCATATTATGCTTTAGTTATCTATGGTGATAGTTCTTTTTTTTTTAGAGTGAGCCCTTTATCTAAATTCTTTTAGGCAGTTAAGGGCAAGAGGTATAAGCTCCTCCTGAACCTTTTATTTATTAAAAGCAATCAACCCCCAAAATCCTGAAGCTGAAGAGATACATTTTGGGGTGGGCAGTTTTGTTTGCCTACATTTGCATCAACGTTTTGTGATGACAGCCAGTGACTTTGCTAATATAAGTATTTCATAATAGGTTTCTTTTTTCTGACCTACATGAGCAGCAAAATAAAGCAGATTTAATTTACACAGTGGGGATAAAGAGAAGTTACACAGGGAAAATTAAATATTTTGGATTTCTAATAAGACTGCCAGAATCTAAGGGAAAAAGTTATTTATCCATATAACTTGCTTTCTTAAAGACCACTCTTTTATATACGTTTATTTGTATCACTAATTGACACTCATATGCAGATGACTCAACAGTTTTAGGATTCATTGGCAAAAGGAAATGCAGTAATCCTCATGCCTCAGGTACCAAAGTACCTAATTGAAATGCACTATGAGGAAAAGTCAAGTTTATTACACTTGCCTACAACGTGCAGTGTGACATTTTGCTTTATAGCATTTGGAATCTCTCACCTCCCAAGAACAATGAACTTCAAAAACATAATACAAGTGGGAAAATTGCCTTAAAAATGTAATTTTAGAAATGATTATCTGAAAATACTGTTAAATGAAAAAGTTTGGTGAAAAGATGAAACTAATATTTCATTCATCTTCTGTTGATTCATATTTAAACCCAATGTAAAGTTCAGATGTTTAGGGGAAAGAGAAGAAAAAATAAGCTGATTGAATAAGTCAGGATGACTCCTTAAAGTTTAACTCAGATATTGTTATTTGAGAGTCTATGGTGTGTGGCTTATGACTTTTTTCTTTGTTGTTGTTGTTGTTTCTATAGGTAAAACATCTTTTCAAGGAAAATATACAATTGTTAAATCTATAATTTCTTTGGGGGGATTCCATTTTCATTTAATGTGGACAATTTACCCATAAACGGCACAAAAATAATCAAAAAAACTCTGTCGTGAAGGAGGGGTAACCTGATTGAGCATATGAGTAGTGGTAATCCTAACTGTTAGTCTGGGGCTGCAGATGGGTCTTTCATCACACAGTACTTATAATAGGTAATAGTTCTTAACCGTGCCAGGCACTAAGGACTTTACACACATTAAATCATTTCATCCCTGCATCAATATTAGGAGATGGATGTATTTATTATATTCATTTTACACATGAAGAAATCGACATTTGCACCTGTGACTGCTCCGTGTTTCAGCACAGACTTCCTCCCATAGGGTCCATCAATTTATACCCCAAGTAAGCTTCCAACAAACGACCTCAAATAAGTATACAATCTAAATAAAAGCAGCCTGTTCTCTATGCAGGCACTATTTTCAAACTCCCACACTCCTTGTGGCTCCCACCTACCCCCTCCTCCAACTTCCAATCAACTTTTATTTACTTCCCATATTCACATGATGGAGCCAACACTAAAGAGGAGTTGGTCTAATGTTTCTCATTACCACAGCAACCTGCAAGTTCTATAATTTATGCAGGATTGGCTTCCAAGTTTTTTTGTTTTTTTTAAATAACCTGTGAGAATTTTAATCTTTCTTTCTGCTTCTTCTACTGAGAACAAAAGAGAGAAATCAAAATTCTGAAGCTCACCTCTAAACACCCTAACAAAAATTGACCCAAGCTGTGGCACTAGGTCTAAGTTCTGAGAAGCACAGGGATTAAGAGAGTGCCACCCGGCCAACACCAGAACCCCAGACAATTTTCATAAATTGATTATGTGAAAATAAAACAAACAAATAAATGCTCAGGGAATCTGTCAAATTACTTCAAACAACATTTATAGCTTCCCGCCTTCTCCTGCTACTTTATTTTTATATGTGAAATTGAAAAATAAACTGAATTCTGAAAATGCCTAAGGGCCAAACATTCAAAATGGAATTGATTCAGGGAGGCCACCCTTTCCTGCTGTTTAAAGAAATTGTTAATGGTGGAGCCACTTAAAAGGTTCGTGAAATGAAAGACCAAAGAAATGTTATCAAGAAATCAAGACTGAATAATCTCACCATTTTCATTGTTTAAAATCTCAAAACTATAAGCCAGAAGTCATAATCAAGTCCATAAAGAAGCTTATGGATTATAGGGAAGTCATCCAGAGTTTGAATTCAACTGTTATGCTAGTCCCCAGGAGACAAAATTGCCTAGGACTGTCTGATAATTAAAGGGATCCTTTACTTCTATAAAGATTGGAAATACCAAGCTGTTTAACTTTGAAGTAAATAATATCCCCAATCTAGCATTTTATGTGTTCTTCATACAAAACCAATATAAGTATCTCTACAATTCATGGAGTACCTAGATACGATTTCAGGGGGAAAGGTATTTTATCTGAATTATGTTTCAAGGAGAATGTTTTATTTAGTGAAGAACTGACACACATGGATCTATGGGAATGATAGAACTTAGAAAGTTAGAAGAGCTATAGAATATTGTAATGGATACCATAAAAATCTATTCAAAGCCAGGCATGCATTTCTATAAAGAAATGAACTGTGCAAATAATGTGACCCATCACAAGCCTGCTACTTAAAGCCCCAGATGCCATATTCCAGAGAGAATAGACATCAGCCACTGAATTGGATGCCTGGACTCAACTTGGACGTGCATGTTTCATAGCAAAAAGCATTGGTTTGTTTAAGAGTCAGCAGTCTTAAAAGTTCATGAAATGTGCGCATGATTATTATTATGTACCAGCCACTTCCCAGGCACTGTATTAGACTGCGGGGACAGATTGATATGGAAGATAGCCATGGCTGTGGCTCTCAAGGAGTTTCCATGATAATGAGAGAAATGAACAACAGTGAAGTAATAATTCAGTTAGTAAGTGTTGTGAAGAGAATCAAATAAGGCTTACTCACTGGGGACCTACTTGAGATGGAGTGATAACTTTCTGAGAGGGGACATTTGAGCTGTGACTTGGGTGACAGGAAGTGAGAGCATGAAAGATCTAGGGAAGAGACTGTTTGGCAAAGTGATCTGCAGTAAAAAAATTCACACAGAAAGACACTTTTCTTTAGAAACAGGAGATAGAGACATCCCTCTCCCTGCCACCCCCATCTTTGACCAACATTGAAATGGAGGTGCATATCTGTGGGTAAGACGATAAGAAAGACCAGCTCCGAATTTAGCCTGGAAGGGGTTTGCTTTCTTTTGCTTTGGAAAAAAAAAAAAACGTGGGTTAACAATGATAATGCCCTCCTCAACTTTCTCTGGAGCGTTGCTAGGGTGACACTGTAATTCAAAGGACAGAATATCAATAAAGCCAGGATGTACAGGAATGTAAACAAGCTTTAAAAAAAGTAGTCCAAGTGTTTGTTAAATAGACCACAACGGGACAGGTCCATTATCATTGCAGAAAGCTCTGTACTTAGTATGTCCAATTATCTAAATAGCTCAAAAACATAATCAATCCATCAGTAGTATTCAGCTTTCTAGCTCTGATATCTGATTGTGAATTCTCTGTGTTTATTCATACTTCTGCCAAATGTCGATCCAGAAATGTATTAGCATCTGCCAGTGATGAATAAACATAAGATTGTGCCCCTCCTGGAGTTCTTAGTTGGGCTGATGAACAAAGGCTAGTCCCATCCATACCCCATGGATGTTTCTTCACATCACATCCTTTTCTGTACTAGAGTCAGCATAGTCAAGGATGAGTCTGACCGCGAATCCTTGGCCTTTAGTGGCAGCACCTCTCTTTTTTCCCTTGCTCAGCCTACCCAGAGTTATGCATTTTAAAAGACCAGCTCTGCTGGCTTCCTTGTCCTTCAGTTTTCTTAACAGGCACATACCTGTGGGATTCCAAAGGTACTGGGTCTGAAAACCCTGGGGAGCTGAGAGCAATCCACCCGTGCTTGGGCAGAGAGGAGCGTGCAGGCAAAGGATGAGGCCAGCAGCATTCCCAGGCTTCTGAGTGTGAACGTGTTCAACATCTCTGGGAGTCTTTCTTTTCTTGGGCGACATGCAATGTGGTGTGCTGAATGCCTGTTAATTAGTCCCTTATGTCTGTAAGTTGTGGGATCCGATTGTCCTGGTGATAATTAAAGGGATCCTTTACTTCTATAAAGATTGGAAATACGAAGCTGTTTAACTTTGAAGTAAATAATATCCCCAATCTAGCATTTAATGTGTTCTTCATACAAAACCAATATAAGTATCTCTACAATTCATGGAGTACCTAGATACGATTTCAAGAGGCAGACGACTATGGGAGAGCTGAATGAGTCACACACAGCCCTGTGTGGACATACCCCATCATTCATTTTCTTGAAGCTCTTTGCATGGCGAGTATCAGCAAGTCTTCACATCGCCTCCAGCCCATGCCATTTGCTGGGCTAAAGCGAGCCATGCACCCTTCTTAATCTCAATAACATTGTTTTTATGGTGTACATCCTGCAGTCCAGATTAAAATGTCACTGAGGAGAATTGAATTAGAAGCTCCATCTCTCAGCCTGTTTTTTGCTAGTCTGAGTGGCCAAAGGCTTTTCAAAATCAGTGTCAAAATAGGTGCTTATAGCGGTGCTGGGGCCCTGACCCTGTAAACATTGAGGTCTCCAGTTTATGTAGAAAGACCTGACATAGTCATGGTGGTCATCCAGCATATTCGAGAAAAGGGCATTCTTAGTGGCATTTCCTCATCCATGGGTGTGTGTGTGTGTGTGTGTGTGTGTGTGTGGTGTGTGTGTGTGTGTGTTAGGAGGGAAGGGTTTTCACTTCACCAGTGCACCAACTTGCCCATTGTTACTTACCTATTAATGTCTATGATACTGAGCTACCTGCTCCCACCTATTAAGAGAGTGTGAAAACCCATCATTACCATGATAACCCTTTCACTATGGTCATAGGTTAGTAGTGAATTCTCCCTACTGAGCATTCTAACTTCTTTTGTATCTTTTCATTTGCATTTCCATCTACTAGTTATAGCCCTTTTCCAAATAATGAACCTCTTCTCCTTGTCTTTTCAGGCCAGTTTAAATGCCATGTCTTTAGGAAAGCCTTCCAGATCCCCAGACCCAGATGATTTCCTTTTCCTGGGAGTCCCTGGTAGTTTTTTATATACCACTACCAAAGTGCTTAATACTGAACTTCATAACTATTTGTTTACATATCTGCCTCATTTATAGACTGCAGCCTCCAGAGTCAGTCAGCAGGCAAGTTTGTGAAAGGATTAGGTAGGAACTGTCTAACATTTTATGCTATTTAGCAAGAAAGCTCATTTATGAAGAATCAGAAAATGTTGTTTGGCTAAATTGTTTTCCATTAAACTTTCATATCCTCAAGTGCACACATTGTATCTTTTTCATCTCATACACTCAGAGACCTAGCACCATATCTGAACAGTGCTTGGGAACTGTTTGGTCAATGAATAAATGGTTGTCACTTTCTAGCTGCAAATATTCCAATGACACTATACTATGTGCCAGAAGATATTCAAATACATTAGGTCCCTTATAGTCAGAGGTTAAAGAAAGTAAAAAAATTTGTTAACCTGGAAGGAGAGAATGCAGTCTTTGCATTTTCACATATTTGCAGAGCTGTGTCTTCTAAAAATGACAAAGTCTGCTCTTTCTCAAAGACCCAGCTCAGGGTTGCCCTCTCTGCACCTTCACTAAATTCCTGCAGTCAGAAGTGTTCATGAGCATGTTCTCTCTCTCTCCCTCGCCCTCTCCCTGTACCCTCCACTCCTCCCTTCTCCTTCTCTCTCTCTCTCTGTCCCCCCCTTGCTCCCTCACTGTCACTCTTTCTTTCTCTCTCCATTGTGTTATCACCATTTCTTAAATGTTTCTTAATGATCAACATTTTTACATTGTATTACAAATATTTGGGAGCACATTTGCCTTCTCTGCTAAACCAGTGATTCTCAACCAGGATTGTTTTTTCTCCCAGGGACATTTAACAGTGTTTGGAGACATTTTTGGTTGTTAAATCTGGAGGATGTGTAGAGCTTTTGCAATCGAGTGAGTAGAGGCCAGGGATGCTGCTAAACATCTTAGAATGCACAAGACAGCCTCCCACAACTAAGAATTATGCATCTCATAATGTCAGTGGTGCTGAGGTTGAAAAATTCCGCACTAGACTACCAACTCTTTTTTTTTTTTTTTTTCCTTGCGTTATGCGGGCCTCTCACTGTTGTGGCCTCTCCCATTTGCGGAGCACAGGCTCCGGACGCGCAGGCTCAGCGGCCATGGCTCACGGGCCCAGCCGCTCCGCGGCATGTGGGATCTTCCCGAAACGGGGCACGAACCCGCGTCTCCTGCATCGGCAGGCGGACTCTCAAGCACTGCGCCACCAGGGAAGCCCTAGACTACCAACTCTTTGAGGGCAGGGAATGTGTCTGAATTCACTGCTAAATTTTTTGGATCTCCGGAATTTAACATGGCTTGACCTATCTATGTTCAGATAACGTTCGATAAATTAATAATTGAATAAATGAATGAATGGTTGGTGGATGGATGAATGGGCAAGCAGATGGATGAATCAGTTGATCAATCTAGGACCATCTTTCAGCCCTTTAAATTCTTGGCATCCTTTTCTTTCCAAGTCAGAATTGCTATTTATTATCCAAATTACAGAGTAATCAAGTCACCAACCAAGATGTTGACCTGACCAGCTCTAATTTTGAGCAAGTAAGTACTTGACTACAGATCTTGAGACATTCATTCTCAGCAAATATTACATGTCTGGTTGTTTGGTAACTGGGTCATTTGTATGCTGTCCTTTTGTGCTGATCATGTGTTTCCCCTATTTTATCATCTGTATTACTTTTGTAATGCTTCTTATAACTGCTTTATTCTCTGAGGCTGTTGAAGAGTCTGATGTGGCTCTCACTTTAAAAACCCTCTGAAAGGTCTGCTCTCTGGGTTTCTCTTAGGCAGTAGGGCTTGGTCACAATCTGCTGTAGAAAACAAATGCATTTTCTTTTGGGCAGTCTCAACAACTTATCTTTCAGTCAGTTGCTCTGTGTGTGTGTGTGTGTATTTGTGTGTGTGTGTGTGTGTGTGTGATTTTTAAAATAAGCATATCTAGAGATGAGAAAATATTACTTCACTGAGAAGGTCCCCAAACAAAAGCGATCCACGTATTCTGAAGTCTTTACACCTTTTTTTCACTTGTATTATTTTTGCATTTGCTACAGCTAGCGCCCTGTGGATTTTAGGTAAAAGAGTATGTGAGTTGCATGTGATTTTTCTTTTGGGCTTCTGAAGTGGTTTTCATCTGTGCATATGCTCACTGCATTATGAGCTGGCTCTGGACAGTGAATACAGAGACATTATCCAATACATTTCAATACAGAGACATCATCCAATACTTGAGTCACTACCCTTCCTTTCAGGTTGGTTCTACTTAAAACAACAAATAGGAACTTTATTTATTTTTGGATTTAAACTTTAAGTAAAAACAACACTGGACACACACACACACACACACACACACACACACACTCATACACACACACCCCTTCTGTGAAAATAAAGAAGTCACCAGGAATTATTTGGATTGATTGAAATTTTTACTACGGAGTAAAAATGCTGGGGAAAATTCTCCTCCAAGGGAAGCTATGTTTAGATTGACAAAATATGAATTAATTACATTGAACATAATTTTTCTTTTAAAAAAGATGAAGGAAAAGATTGGAGTTTAGATATCTTGGCAGATTTATACTTCCTTTATCCAGCATGCTTTACCTCATTTTTTTTTTTGTTTCCATTGTGAGATACAGTATACATGAACTGTTGCATGAAAATGCAAGCATATTATTTAAAGGACAAAATTAAATGATTACTTTGTACCCACTACAAGGCTAGAAAATAAACATTATCATATCTGAAACATCATTATGTGCTTCTTGAATTGACATTTTTCTTCGCCCCCCCCCACCACCCCTGTCTCCTGTAGTAAGTGCTACCCTGAGTTTTGTATCATTTCTTTGCTTTTATTTGTAATTTTTACCCCCATGTATGTATGTTTCAATAAACAGTACATTGTTTAGTTTTACCTGCTTTTAAAAAAATACATGGAACCATACAGTATATTTTCTTCTGTCTTAATTCCTTCACTGACTGTTATATCTTTGAGACCTGTCAGTGTTGAGGTGTAGTTCTAGGTCATTATCCCATTGTGTGAAAATACCACAACTTACTCATTTCACTCTGAATGAAGATTTGAATTGATGATTCTTTTTTTTCCCTTTTACAAACAGTGCTATTGATACTATAAATATTTTGAACAATATATCCTGGTGTACCTTTGCAACAGTTTCTTGAGGATGTATGTTTAGTAATTAAATGGTCGAGTTGTAGAGCATATACACATGTTGTGAGTCAGAATATGTTGGATGTGCCAGATTGGTAATTAAGTAGCAACCAGAGCAGCAAATCTCAGAGGCTCACACTAACAGAGGCTGATTGCACTCTCCTGTTGCACACGCATCATTTGTGAGCTGGGGGTCTGCTCTGTGTCCTCTTCAGTCCAGGACCAGCTTCGAAGAGAAGCCCCAGATGGTAACACTGCCAGAGTTGTGCCAGAGAGGAAAGACCACAGCACACAACAGCTGGGAAGTAAAATCTTCTGCTCAGACGTGATACACATCCTTCCCATTTATATTTTATATGCTAAAGTAAGTCAGGTAGCCTAGTCTGAATTCTACAGGATGGGATTTAAAATGCAGGGAGGGGCACTGCAGAGAAATGTGCCAGTACATTTGGTGACAGTAATACAGTCTACCACAATGTGTGTTTAACTTTACGAGTAATATCAAACTATTTTCAGAGTGGCTGCATTATATTGCTCTTCCACCAACAGGATCAGAATTCTTTTGTCCACATCGTCACCAGTGCTCCCTATTATCTGACTTTTAAATTTTTATCAGTCTAACAGGAGTGAGTGATATCTCATTGTTGTTTTAATTTGCACTTCTCTGATTATTAATGAGGTTGAACATCTTTTCATATGTTATAGGCCATTTAAAAAATACTCTGAAGTTTCTGATTAATCATTTGCCTATTTGTTAAATAGGACGAGTATCTATCATTCTTTTTCTTTTTTTTTCTTTAATATTTATTTATTGTGACTTCGCTGGTGGCACAGTGGTTAAGAATCTGCCTGCCAATGCAGGGGACACGGGTTTGAACCCTGGTCCAGGAAGATCCCACATGCCATGGAGTAACTAAGCCCGCGCACCGCAACTGCTGAGCCTGTGTGCTGCAGCTACTGAAGCCTGCGTGCCTAGAGCCTGTGCTCTGCAACAAGAGAAGCCACGGCAATGAGAAGCCCGTGCACCACAACGAAGAGTAGTCCCTGTTCACTGCAACTAGAGAACGCCTGCGTAGCAACAAAGACCCAGTGCAGCCAAAAATAAATTAAATTTTTTTTTATCTTTTATTTATTTATTTGACTGTGTCATGGGATCTTTGTTGCAGCATGCAAGATCATTCGTTGTGGCTCACGGGCTTCTCTCTAGTTGTGTTGCAAGGGCTAAGTAGTTGCAGCCCATGGGTTCTTTAGTTGTACTGTGCCGGCTCCCGAGCACACAGGCTCCGTAGCTGTGGTGTGCATGCTTAGTTGTCCTGCGGCATGTGGGATCTTAGTTCCCTGACCAGGGATCAAACCCATATCCCTTGCATTGGAAGGCAGATTCTTAACCACAGGACCACCAGGGAAGTCCCTCTGTCATTCTTTTTCTTACTCACTCATCAGAATTCCTTTTCTGGTTGTTAATCCTTTCTCAGTTGTGTGGTGCAAATATCTTCTCCCAAACTGTAGCTACAGTTATGTCTTGTGATAAGAGAAGAACTAAATGTTTCTCAATTATTTTGAAATAAGTTTAAATTTAAACTTAAAAGTTGTAGAAAATATGTATAAAGATCCAATATGCTCTTTGCTCAGAATTCATTTTTCTTTCTTCTGAAGCATTTGAGAGTAAGTTGGGACACGTTGCCTCATTGCCTCTCAATACTTCAGTGTGTATTTCTTATTTAAAAGAATAATCACAGTACATCCATCAAGATCAAGAAGTTAACATTGATTCAATATTGCTATTCATCCAAAGATACTATTCAGGTTTGGCTATTTGTCCTATTCATACTTCTTATAGACCCAGGATCCAGTCCAGCAACACATTTAATTCTAACATCTCTAGTTTTCTTCAATCCAAGAACAGTGTCTCTGTCTGCATTTCTCTCATACCTTGACATTTCTGAAGAGTACAGATTACTTACTTGGTAGACTATCCCTTAATTTGGAATCTGATGTTTTGTCATGGCTCATGCTTTTTGCTAGGAATTCCACAGGAGTCATATTGTGCTATTCTCAGTGCATCATATCAGGAGGTACACAACACTGACTTGTCCCAATTACGGGTGATGTTAACTTTTATCACTTGGTTGGGATGCTGAATATCAGGACCCATACTCTTACATTAATTAATTAGGATGTTGTATGTCAATGGATAAGTAATTCATAAGTATAATTGGAGGAGATTCTTAGAAGTTATGCACGTGTCCTGTTCCCCCTTCACCAACCGGATTTATCATCCATTAATGATTCTTGCCTGGCTTAGTTGTGACAAAAGTCCTTGGCAAAGGGTGATTTTCTAATTCCATCTAGATTTGCTGGTTGGTCTTCCATTGGAAGGTAGAGCTTTTCCCTCCTTTCCAATTAATTAATTAGTTAATTAATTAATGCATTTATTTACTTATATCAGTATGGACTTGTGTACTCCTATTTTACTCAGAGGTTTACAATTCTATCATCATACCATCCAAGATGTGGCCAATGGAAGCCCCTTCAAACTGGCTTCTGTGACTTTTGACATTTCCCTGATTCTTTGAGCACTTTTCTTACTTTCTGGCTCAACTAGTTGTAGGCTCATCTTATATTTCTTCTGTCGAGTCAGACATTTCTCTAGGGAGTCCAAGTTCTTTTAGTGGAAAATGGTATTCAGAAACCAAGAGCAAGTATGTCACTGCTACTGAGGTGTCATTGCTTCTAGTTCACTCAGACAGCACAGATAGAAGATGTTAAGTCTATATGCACATACAGACACACAGACACACCTGTATGTTTCTGTATATAGATAGACAAGTTCAAAACCATGGGTTCACACTAAACATTTCTGAAGCTAATCAAATACCGCAGAGTTTATTCAAGTCTTTTCTGCTCCATGTTCCTAACTCCCTTCTGCAGCAGTGAGAAATCTGGCTCCATTACTCTTTACTTATTAGATCAGCCTCCCCCGTATGTAAACAAAGTTGTGGATGAGTCAGACCAAAGGTGAGCCCTAACAACCTGCTAGCTATTCTCCACTGACACCCACTCCTTTCAGGCGTGCAGACCAAGAAAGGAATAAGGAGGAAAGGCCTGTCAGAAAGTTCAGCCCTGGACATGAGCCCTGCCTATCCGGAGTGCCAGCTGAAGGCCTGGCCCCAGTCGTAGGCACTGTTCAAAATCTCAGCCCCCCATAAAGGAGGAGAGCGTGGAAAAGAAGTGCTTAATTATAATGTAGGCAAATGAATCAAACTTTTCCTTTTATAGTTTCTACTTTATTTCTTTTCCTACATTTTGTTCAGGAAATCTCCTACACACAAGAACATTAATATATTCTCAAATACTGCTTTTTTTTTTTTTTTTTTTTTTTTTTTGG
>NW_006780679.1:404325-466526 GCF_000442215.2 Lipotes vexillifer | reverse complement strand
GGTACGGGGGCCTCTCACTGTTGTGGCCTCTCCCGTTGCGGAGCACGGGCTCCGGACGCGCAGGCTCAGCGGCCGTGGCCCACGGGCCCAGCCGCTCCGCGGCACGTGGGATCTTCCCGGACCGGGGCACGAACCCGTGTCCCCTGCAGCGGCAGGCGGACTCTCAACCACTGTGCCATCAGGGAAGCCCCTGTCTTCTTAATGTTATATATTTTTGCCTTCACGTTTAGGTCATTTAATGTTCCTGGAATTGATTTTTTATTGATTGGTGTGAATTTGGTTCCCAAATTATTTCTCTTTTTCCATATGGATAACCAGTTGTCTCAGCAGCATTTATGGAACTGTCCATCCTTTCCCCACTGACCTGAAATACTATCTCTGTCATATTTTTAGGATCTATGTACTGTTTTATTAGTGTATTCACCAATTTTTTTACTAGTACCAATGTTGTCTATTTATTGCCAGATCCAGGACCAGCTACATAATTTGAAGGCCCACAGTGAAATGAAAATGCGGTGACCTTTTTAAAACTTTCTCAGTAATTTCACAACAATGACAGCAGAGTGTTAGCCCAAGCACAGGGTACTTCGAGGAACAAGCATGTGTGCTGCACAGGTCACACACCCATGATGCCACTCCTCTCTAGAGCTTTATAATATGTCTTGTTGTTTCTGTTAGAGAATTGTGTTCCCAGAGTGTCTTTCTTCTTTGAAATCACTGCAAATTTATTTCCTTTCTCTAGGAATCCACTAAATCTCAGATGTGAAGATTTTACTCCTAAAAATAAGTCTACCTCTCATATTATGCTCTTCCAGAAAATCTTTTTTTTTTTTTTCCTTTTCCAAGGGCTACCTTAGCAAAGTATCACAAGCTCGGTGGCTGAAAATGACAGAAATGTCTCACAGTTCTGGAGGCCAGAAGTTCAAAATCAAGATGTCAGAAGGGCCCTGCTGCTTGTGACATCTTCAGGGAAGATAAACCCCTTGAACTTTCTGAGCTTCCACAGGTGGCTGTACGTTCTTGGCATTCCTTGGCCTACAGATGCTTCTCTCCAACCTCTGCCTCCATCTTTGCACGGTGCTCTCCCTACATGTCTCCTGTCTTCACAGAGCTGTCTGCTTATAAGGACACCAGTCACATTCAATTAAGAGCTCAACCTACTCCAGTTTGACTTCATTTTTACTAATTATATCTGCAGAGACACTATTTCCAAAGAAAGTCACATTCTGAAGTGCTGGGGCATTAAGATTTCAATGTATCTTTAGTTTTGTGGATGAGGCATAATTCAACCCATATCAGATACCAGGAAATTCAGAGCTAAATATCAAGCTCAGTGTCAACAACTTTGATTTCCATAGCTGTATTTTGTCCTTCATCCTTATTTACTAGTTCTTACTTATATTTTACCCAGACCTAATTATTTATATCCATTTCTGTCTATCATGTATCTTTTGTGTATATCTTTGTAAGAACTATCCTCAGTCTTTTGTGGAATGATACAGGTGGTGAGTGGATATTTAAAATTTTACAGTGAAATCTCATGGTATGGTTCAGTCATCACACAAACCTACCAGTCTATCCACAAGTTTCATTTTGAGGAGGAAGACTATGTGATGGTTACCTGGAGACTGCTTGATTATGCACATGTTTAAACTTTTTAAAGTTTATAACCTTCTTAGTTCTCAGGTTTCCTAAATTTACAATGAGAATAAAAGTTGAAAGTACTTCAAGTGCCCACCACGACCTAAGTACTGAATAAACATTAGCCTTCATTTGATGTTTTTGTATACTTGCTATGCTTAACAATAATGGATATATAAATTGCACAAAGTATCACCATAATTCTGCTCCAACTGGTTTAGGGAACTCATTCATTTATTTATTCAACAGGTATTCATTGAATACCTAGTATATGAAAGGCATTTTCCTAAGTAAACTCATTTGTCTTCTAATCCTAGAACAGTACCTAGCAAGCACATAGTAGGTGTGTGCTTCAAATCACTGTTGAATGAAAGTCCCTGATATCACAGAATTTATATTTAGTTAAAAGAAAGATGCATGAAATAAATACATAATGCAAAGTGCTATATTATATTCTATGAAGAAAAATAAAGCAAGATGAGTGAAGAGCAATGGAGTGGAGATAAAAAATAATTTTACAAAGTGTTGGGGAGAAAAAATGTTTCCTCTACCCTTGTAGGCTCTTCAGATTGGTCTAAGAATCAAGTTGACTTGAGAGAGATTGAAAATCAAATTTAATTTCATAAGTTTGGGGGCTCCATAAGAATCTGAGGCCCCTGGGCAAGTCAGGCAGTTGAGGCTTATATGTCATCCAGAGTTAATGAGAAAGGGTGTAAGGCTCTGGGACTTCAAAGGGGAGGAAGAAATTCACAAGGAGATGGGGAGAGAAAATGTTTGATAAACAAATGTTTGCTGTGCCACATGGAGAAGTCGTTCCTGTGAAACAAAGTTATCTTTAGTGATAGCTGTCTTTCTGGTGCAAGTTCCCTATCTAAATTCTTTTAGGCAGTTAAGGCGGAGGTAAAAGAAAAGCTTCCTGAGTCTAATGTTTCTTAAAAATGATCAGCCTAAAATAATCCCCATGCCAAAGAGATATATTTTGGGGTGGTAAATTTTTCTCCCCTCCAAAAGTGAGGTCAGGGGATGTATTGTTAAAGAGGGAATATCTAAGGAAAGCTGCGAATGACATAACTGCTTGCTGGTCGGCAGGAACAAAATGCAAGAGCTCTGAGGTGGGAATGTGCCTGTGCAAGAGCTCTGAGGTAGGAATGTGCTTAGGGAACAGCAAGAAGCCATTAAGTAAGATAGCAATTGAGATATTTAATAATGTCAAATGCTATTACATAAATGTAAAATTAGCACTGTTTGTATTATAGTATAGGAGATCAAAGAAGGGAGGGAGAATTTATTGTGGTCAGTGAAAACCTTGCAAAGGAGGGAGGATTTAAACGTGGGTGGAAGAGAATCCCCTAGTGTCTTTCAAAGTGTGATCAGGAAAGAGCAGTGTCAGTATCTCCTGGGTGCTTATTGGAAATTCAGACTTGGTCAGAATGGCCATCATCAAAAGGTCTACAAGTAATAAATACTAGAGATGGTGTGGAGAAAAGGGAACCATTCTATACTGTTGTTGGGAATGTAAATTGCTGCAGCCACTATGGAAAACAGTATGGAAGTTCCTTAAAAAACTAAAATAGAGTTACCTTCTGATCCAGCAATCATACTCCGGGCATATATCTGGAAAAGATGAAAACTCTAATTCAAAAAGATACAGGTATGCCAGTGTGCATAGCAGCACTATTTACAATAGCTAAGACCTGGAAGCAACCTAACCATCATCGGTTGAATGGATAGAGAAGATGTGAGATATATGTATATATATATATATATTATACATGTATCCATGCACACAATATACACACAATACAGTATTAATCAGACACAAAAAAAGAATGAAATAATGCCATTTGCAGCAACATGGATGGACTAGAGATTATCCTACCAAGTGAAATAAGTCAGAAAGAGAAAGACAGATATCATATGATATCACTTAAATGTGGAATCTAAAAAAAAATGATACAAATGAATTTACTTACAAAACAGAAATAGACTCACAGACATAGAAAACAAATTTATGGTTACCAAAGGGAAAAGGGGGGAAGGGATAAATTAGGAGTTTGGGATTAACAGGTACACACTACCATATATAAAATAGATATTCAAGAAGGACCTACTATATAGCACAGAGGTCCTACTGTATAGCACAGGGAACTATATTCAATATCCTGTGACAAAAAATAATGGAAAAGACTATGAAAAAGAATATATATATATATATATATATATATATATATATATATAAAACTGAACCACTTTGCTGTATACCTGAAACTAACACAACATTGTAAATCAACTATACTTCAATTTTAAAAAAAAGAGAGAGAAATGGAGACTCTCAGGCCTTACTCAGTTTATTTCCTTGAGATGGGACTCGGGAATTGGTACATCCACAGACTCTCAGGGGGATTCTTCTTCATGCCAAACTTGAGAAGCACTTCTCCAGCTTCTCACGCCTGCACATCACCTGGGGATCAGTTAAAATGTAGATTCTCATTCCGTGGGTCTAGAGTGGAGCCAGAGGTTCTACAGTCTCTCTCTGCTCCCAGGTGAAGCAGACACTATCAGTCCACACACCACACACCAGTGCCTGAGAGTTGAGGTTGGACATCGTTTTCTGTGAAGGGCCGGGCAGTAAATAGTTTAGGCTTTGCCAACAATACAGTTTTTGTTGCAACATGAAAGGTGTCATAGACAATATGTAAATGGATGGACATGTTCCTATAAAACTGTATTTAAGGACACTGAAATTAGAATTTCATAAAATTATTATGCATCTCAAAATAATCTTCTTTTGCTTTTTTTCAACCATTTAAAAATGTGAAAACCATTCTTAGCTCACAGGCTGCAGTATGCTGACCTCAGCCTAGAATAATGTTACATAGGGCAGAGCGATTCTGTTTTCTTGTCCCCCAGTTGTATAATGAGTGCCTAGTGTTTATACAGGGGAAAATTTTAAAAAATACATTTTTCCAAGTGGAAAAAAAGCTTTCAGGAAAAAAGTATGTTCCTATTGCTAATGGCATGCAAGGATCAGTAAATGCTAATTATTTATTAAAATATAATACATACTCGATACAACCATGTAAAATATATGGGTTAAAGGAACTGGAGGAGTGTTAACCTGCATATGACAAATGATAAAAATAATAGTTGGTTTTGAATGTATGAAAGGTTGACTTTGTATTAGAGGAAGGTTACATAGTTTGCTTTTCTGCAGAAGGTAAAACTAGCATCCGTGGGTCCTAGTTACAGGGAAGCAGATTCCAATTCAACCTACAAAAGAACTTTCTTAAATAGTTGAAGTTGTGCAGCAGCAGAATTGGTTTTCCCAGGAGGTAATTAATGTTTTTCCTGTCTCTAGAGGTAGTTTAGAGAAACTCCATCATCTGATGAGCCACCTGGAAAAGGAAATTCTATTTTGGATAAACGACAGATTCCATGTATAAGATTTGTCTCAACCGTATTCTCTTTTACATCCTCTCCAGTTGTCCCTTTGTTATGTCCACTCTGCCTAACTGTTTTAAAAGCCTCTAACTGGGCTTCCCTGGTGGCGCAGTGCTTGAGAGTCCGCCTGCCGATGCAGGAGACGCGGGTTCGTGCCCCGTTTCGGGAGGATCCCACATGCCGCGGAGCGGCTGGGCCCGTGAGCCATGGCCGCTAAAAAAAAAAAAAAAAAAAAAAAAAAAGCCTCTAACTAGCCTCTTCACCTCCAGTCTTACCAACACAATGCAATTCAGCAGTCAAGTGTCAGAGAAATCCTTTGAAATCTCAGCTCTGATTATTCCCCTGTCCCCAAACCTTCAGTGGTTCCAGATGAACTATTCAATAGTTTTCTTGTTCTGACGTTCAATCCCATTCACAGCTCTCACAAGCTTCACATTTCCCAATTGTTGCTCACCCACTTACAATGGACCACTTGTTACTCACAGAACTGCCTTATACACTGTCACCTATTTGCCCTTACACAGGCTGTTCCTGCTAGCTGCTGTACTCTTTTACCAGTCCTACTCTTATTTTTCATCTATCTATGTCCTACCCACCTTTCAAAGCCCATCTCAAATATTACTTCCTCCGTGAAGATGGGTGGTATTTTTCACACAGACACACATACACACACCTTTATTCTCCCATAGCATTATAGCATTTTGAACTATCCTCATAGTAATTAAAACACATTAGTTTTCTGAGCTATTTCTTTGGTAACTTGTCATGATCTGGCTCCTTTCCATCTCAAGAGCTTCATCTCTTATAACTCCTACCTTTCCTATTATATAGTCTTTCCATTCTGGCCTCTGTTGGTTCCTCAAATGCTCTCAGCTCATTTCTAACTCAGCCTCTCTGCCTCTAATGCTCTTCTTCAAGTCTAGACCTCAACATGGCCAATTCTTTTTCTCACTCAGCTCTTCATTCAAATTTTCTCCTTTGACTAGGCCATCTGCTCTCTATACCATTATTCTGTTTTTATTTTCTTATTAAGAGCATTATTACTCTCTGACACTATCTTATTTATATGTTTATTTATGATCAGCTTTGCTGCAACATTACTAGAAAGTAAGGCTCATAAAAGCAGATACTTTTTCTAATGTGTAGCTACAGAAAAGTGCTGGGAACATGGTAGGTATTGAATGAAGGGATGGTTAAATAAATTAACAATTAGACTCTGTGTGCTTTAAGAGCAGGTGAATTACCTGTGCATCTTTTCCTTCTCACTCAGTCAGTATTAGCTGAGAGTGGGCCAAGGGAGCTAGCAGAATGTGATGAATAAACTCTACCATCTGGAATATTGCCATCAGAGTTTTTACCTAAGCAATGAACACCCATGATAAGGAGCCCAAGAACAAGTGAGGTGAGAGATACTTAAAAATAAGTAGTAAAATTGTGTGAATGAGGAAATAAAGCAAGATGCAGAGCAATGTGGAAGAATACGATGTCTTTTTTTTTTTGTGAAGTAAGTAATGATTAAAACTTACGTGACAGAGGACAATGTGGAAAGATACATGTCAGATTACTTTGGCAGGACGGGGAATAGAACATAGTACGGGAAAAAAAGGAATAAAAGGACAAGTAAAACAGTTAAAAAAAACAAACAAACAAACCTTGGAAACGAAAAGCACTGTTGAACAGCACACATGGAAAAAGAAGGTTTTTTTTATTTCCATAACACATGGGTAAAGGTTAGGGGATGTAAAGCCTGGAAGATTAATGCAAATCTAACTTCAGGAGTATAGGTCAAGCAGAGAGGCTGGGAATAGGCTCTAATTTTTCTAGTACTCATCTGATTTGATGTTTCCTCAATAATATATCAGTGACACTTGGGCAGAAATTACACTGCTGGACATCTGCTTCTGCTGAACTTAAATGCCTTGGCAAGGAGAATAGTTCTCTTTCAGTCTGTGCCTTCTGAAAAGTTATGATGAAAGTCATAGCAAGAAAAGAAATAAGGAAAGCTAGTCGGCCACAGTTTCAGGAGTCACTTCCCTGATCACTATGGCAATTTTAAGTACAGGGAAGAAGTCTGAGACAAGGAGGAAATACTGTCAGAAGCAAAAAAAACTATATTTAAAATATAATAAAGACAAATCCTTGTAAGGTCTCCATTGCAAGTCATTCGAGGGCATGTGTCACTGCCAGAATCCTGCGGGCTCTCCAACTTGAGAGGCAGCCGAAATGTCCACATCAGTTCCTGTGGCACACACATCAAGCACTCTCAGCGAATGCCCAGTGGATGGCACACGCCTGGAAGACAACGAGCCATCCACATTATCTCTAATTGCACACCATGTGCTTTGAAAACCACCCACAAAAATCTCACACTGGAATTACAAAGGAGCAGTCCTCATTATCCCTATTATCTTCCTTTTATGGAATTAAAGAAATAACAGCATGCACAGTAATTTACAATTTTTCTTAGTCTTATAAACACATCAAAACCACACTTTGTTGAATCAAGGCAAGTTCAAGAAACAAAGGCAATGTAGACAAACTCTCAGGTACTTATATTTCCACTCTGCCTTAATGTAGTTGGTGTTTAAGAGCGGTGGCTCTGGCCTTGGAGAACCTACATTTGAAACTGTGTGATCTTGGGCAATAATATCAACCCTCTGAACTTCCTAAAAATCACTATAAAATACGCATAGTACAGTAGACACATCGGTGAATGATTATTAGGAATTATATGAAAGAGTGGGTATCAAGTCTTAGCATATGCTAAGTACATGATAAGCAATAGATGTCAGCTATTCTTACTGTTTTCTCATTGTACAGAATAGCACTCAAGTACATCTTTGTTGAATGGGCTAATAGTGACTTTCAGAAGAAATGAAATGCTGGTGTAGGGCAGTCTCATTTTATGCCAAAGGTATATTCCTGAAAAAGTCTCATAATTCAAAACTGACATAAGTCACCATCCATTTTGCCATTGTGACAAATAGAATGTAACTGGAGTGAATTTGCAACATGTTTATATCTGTAATCACTATAGCTTAGGGGTTGATTTTGTGGCCATGTCACCAGCATTTTTTTCCACCTTACTCACCGTGTTACATAAGACAGTTTTTGCAAACTCAACCTGTAGCTAGATTAGAGTTGCTTTTTATTTTGTCACCGTCATCTCCAATAATTTGCACAGTATCCTCTCCTAAATTCATAACATTTTGTATCATGGTAGTTCTTTGGCCTTCGTAGCTTTCATCACACGTAAAGTCTTTCTGAAGTTACTACTTTTCAGCTGAAGCACTATCACTGGTAGAAAATGAACATTTCCTTGACATTATTAAGGCAGTTTAAAAATACAATAAGAATGAATGCTAAAATAATAGTGCTGTAAGCTGCCAGATCTTTCAGAAGTTCTGTTACTCATAAATAACAGCTTGGTTCACCTGATGTTGAAAAAGGATAGTAGGTATTTCCCTTTATCAGCCAAAGTGAAGCCAACGCAAGTCAATAGCAGTAATGCAATTTATAACCCACTTGATCTAAAATTTCTAAAAGATAAGATGATTGACAGTTTTAAAAAATTAGTGAAATATTTATTTCAAAATGTATATATATATATGATATGATTTATTTAAAGTATATATCTTATTCAAATGTTTATAAAAAGTGACCAAACTCTAATAGCTCCACCAAGCCCAGTTAAGTACCATGACTACTACGACCTGTTACATGATTATAAGCCAACATGGTCTGAGTTGCCTGTAATTGAGTCTAGTAAAGTCTCCCAACTCAATAAATCCTTACCGTAATGTTAATGTGCCAGCAGCTCTCAGGGCTTAATTGTTTTACAACATTCATAAATGTGTCTGTTGTCCTAGCTATGTTCAGAATAGAGGTATCACTGCGTTTCCTAGCCTATGAATAGCCATGAGGTAAAGTAGTTGACAAATCTCTTTCCTTCTGCAGTGACATGCGGGTGGGTCAGTGAAACTTCCTTCTAGTGACTGAGTTCTATAGCTCTTCACACTTAAGGATAGAGGCACACATTCCTTGCTATGTGTTCTTTCCATACTCTCTCAAATAATGACAGGAGACCTCTTCCCGTAAGATTCCTTTGGTACCAACCTAGGGCCTAAAAATCTTCTAACAGTGTAGGCTGCCTGTCTCTTGAATATCATTGGATATAGTAATTTTGAAATGAGGTGGAAAATCACATAATTATGTAGCCACATTTTTTTAATAAACCTGTAATGTGTTAGTGGGAAGATGCTTGTTTGTCTAGCAGTTGACGAGGATACCTCTAGAACCTTTCAAGTTTGTTGGTAAATTTCCATCTTAAACTGCAGTGCCGAAAGGTTAAAAGTCGGCAAATTGAACATTTCCGTGAGGGGTGGGTTTTCCACTCTTATTCTTTCACCGTCTTTTTTCTGAGTCCTCTAAAAGCCATTCTCTTTCAGAGGGGTCAAGATGGCCAGCAGAAAACTCCATGCTTTTTGATTCTCTCCATTCTCACTCAAAATGAATTGTTCTACAATGGCCTTCCATTTGAACCTTAATTTCTTTTAGTTGACAATGGTTGCTAAAGTGATTATTCAGATAAAATAGCATATCTCCCCAAAATGTTCCCCCAAACCCTAATTATACAATATACTCTGCAGAAAAAGAAAATGAAGAAAAAAAGAAGATTTCTTTGTGGTTTCATCACTGTGGGAAATGCCTTATACTGCAGCCTCTCTCTTGGAGATTAAAAGTCGACATTCTCATATTAAAAGTTCTAATCAGTATGGAAGCTGTCTTAACTTTGCTTAACCTAATATTTCCCAGAATTTCACCTTGCCACTACCCGTCCCTGCCACCTTTTGTTTTTTGTTAAATGTGACACCTTTAGAAACACTGAGATAACAATCCTTGCTGAGACTCTGGCTCAGGAAGATAGTATAAGCAAGGTGGCACTTGCACATAATGGGTAATTGATAACTGTCATTATTTTTAGTCCCAGATTAACAGTTATCACATCAAACCTTGAGTGTGTGCCTTTGTATCCACCCATATATTTTTATCTAAGACAGGTGTCTCAGATTCTCTACACGCAAGGTTTTATTGTTTTAATTGCCTGGTCAGTGTTGAAGCACCATCTCCGTAGCTGCTAAAATTGCAAGTGTTTGTCTTTATTTTTACCTTTCCTATCCTATACTTATTTTATGTTTTGTTATCTTAATTTTCTAGAGACTTCTTTGTGGTTTCATGGCTAGCTGCCAACATTCTGGGAGTGTGTGTTTTAAAATTATTTTTCAAAGATCCACACACTAAAAACACTGTTCCCAGTAAGAAAAGCCACCTCCAAAGCTGGCATTATTTTACTTTGCAAGAGCAAGTTCGAGTTGAAGGAAGCAGCACTGTTTATTTCTCAGGGGCCTATCTTTGGCTCACCCTTGGGGGAAAATCCTCATCCCTTCAGATCAAAAAAAAGAGAACTGCCTCCCAATGAATTAGAATACAATCTTCATTTGCCCGCCATATCACACAGTGATTTCCGAAATCTGGTCTTGTTCATGTCTGGGGAATGATGGCAGGATGGCCCTAGTTAGAAGGGCTTTCAGAATGAAAGTGATTTTGATTCCCTAAGCCTCATTTTTTCATCTTTGCCTGACTTGATTTCTTGTTCTGTTTTGTGCTTTACTCTTGCAAAAATGTCCTTCCTCTGTCCAACCCTAACTGATTCACGCACACACACATACACACACACATACACACAAATACACACTCAGACAAGTCACAAAGGCCAGGGGGGAAAAAGTGAAAGGTCATCTTCACAATGGGTTTTCCAGGATTCTTTAGATGTAATGAATAAAATTGCAAATTCTATTGAGGCTTTTAGAACTAATGAAAATTATCAATGTGTTACACAGCTGCATTTCAGTTTTGTTTGTCTGAGCCTGGAACAGAATAGATTTTATAAATAGAACTTAAATGTGACCACAGAGCATGCATACTAATCAGTTCATTTTAAGACATTGTTTTTGCAATACTTTTAAGATGCACACATGCTGGGAAAAATTACTTGTCAGAGGAACAATGTGGAGCAATTTCTTACCAAAGTTGCTAATGGAACTACTTTTTTCTTTTTTCCTTTTATTATTATTATTTAAAAAAAAAAACACGAAGCATCTCTCCTTATCCATCTTTCCTTTTAGGTAGATGATAAAATAAGAAGGATTTAGAGAGAAGGAAGCCTTTGTTGCAGGGAATTTCTGTGAGAAATGTGACTTATTTGTGGGAAAGCGTCCACTAATTTGGGAAGGTTAAGATGAACATAATCAAAATATATTGGGTAGCACATGCTGAGTTGTGTTATCCATTACACACTTTCTTGGCTCATGTAAATGCGGAGGGTCTTTTTTCTTCCTGACTGGCTCTAAAGAGGTTGGAAGCCTGTGGGATGGAGTGCTAAGTGGTCCCCCACTGAAAGTATTCTCTACCAGCCACCGATTTCCTCTAAGGAGGCAATCCTATCTGAATACTTCTGATATCTGGATCGCTTCCCTCCCCTTTGACAGCACGCCCCCCTGCGGGAATGCATTTGTTTCACTTGTTTGAAGGTGGAAATCCCAGGGGTGAGTTTTGATGTGGGATGAGGCAGTCAGCCCAGAGCTTCCCATAAAGGTGAAATGCAGACACTCTTTTAGAAAAGGAAAGGTGACTCAAAGGAAAGCTTCACTTCCCCAGTCATTAGCAGAGATGAATGTGAGGTTGTTAAAACTCAAATATATTTTCAAAGCCAACGGTGGCCTCGGTAAAGGTGTGCCTCCTCCAATGCTACACTGGGCCTCATGAAGGGATTCTCAGCTTCTGAGCACCAGTAGAGGCCACGAACCACTAAGAGTCTTTAGGAACTTGTTATACTGGTGGTGAGGTGGGGTGGGCTAGATAAATGACCTGGATAATTAAAATCCGTGGAAAAGTGAGGCATTTCCTGTAAGCCATTCCCCACCACCCAAACTCTCACTAAAGCTGTTGACAACGAGAAGAAAATAGACTTATGAATGCCAATTCCTCTCCAAATCAAACCAACAGATATCTATCGCATGCCCACTATGCCTGAAGCATTATATTTTTACCAAACTCTGCTGGACAAGTCGTTGTACCATCCCAGGCGTCAGCAGCTGTGGCCAGGGGGTCAAATCCAGCCCACAGCCTCTGTTTGGACAGCTTAGGAGCTGAGAGTGGTTTTGACCTTTATAAAGCATTGTAGAGGAAGACAAAGACTGACATGAAGATAAGGGAGGGAAAGGGGACCCCCCACCAAAGTCTAAAATATTGACTGTCTGATCCTTGACCAACAAAAAAAAATAAGCTGCCCCTGCACTGAACAATATTCAGTAATCAAGAAAATCGTCTGGAAAATTGCACAGTCCCTGAATAATTAAATGCAACATGAAGAACTGAGCAAGTAGGAAAAGTTTGTTTGATAAAAAGCAGCAGGGTGGCTAATGTTTTCTTTCCAGAACTTGTAGAATCTTAGGATTGAAAGGAATCTTGGGGGTCCACCAGTCAAAGTTTTCCAAAACTCAGCTCCCGTGTGAGATTGTGCAAAATAATTGCAGCAGTGCCTGGAAGGACAGGTATGTGTTTTAGTATAACTAGCATTTCCAACACATCATTTCCCAGATTTTATTGCTTGGGATGAAGCTAAAATATTATGTAAACAATTACACAAATGGCAGTAGATATGTTAGTCAGCATTAAGGTGGTTTGTGGATGAGTACAGCCTGCAAAACACAGATTTTAGTCTAAACTCTTTCCTATTTTTGAATGGTGAGCGGTAGGATAAGAAAATATCTTCATCTTAAAAAAAAAAACCCAAACATACTTAAGTATACCCTGATTATAAAGCAATGCATGCTCTCTATTTTAAAGATCAAATATTGTTAAAAATATATAGTATAGAAAAAGAGAGTTTCCAATTATCCCTTTGCCAGAATCACCCACTATTAATTTGGTTTATACCTATCCAGATCAAATTTTCTAGGCACAAAATTAGATACTTAGTAGCTATTATATCTAGACCATGATTTTTTTTTTTTTTTTTTAGTTTCTGACATTGCTGAGCTATAAATTATTATTATGATTGACTCTTGAATCATGTTTAGATTTTTAATGGAATGTAGAAGGGGCTTTACTTTTTGGTTTGCAATCCAAGCAGGTGCATATTGGGAAGCAGAGTGCAAATTGGGAAGAACTTCATCCATTAATTCCAGACACAGAAAAGGTTGGGAAGCTAAATGAGTGATCCTGAGTGGCTCATGCAGATCTTCCCTACATTCTTCCTTTCTGCCTAGGCTGCAAGGTAACCTGAAAGGTTAATATCATTGCTGACAGCTTGTGGGCCCCGGCTGATGATGAAATGTACCACCTCTTTGTTAGCAGGGTTCCTGCTTCTCTTCAAGGTCTCCTCACTTTGCATTCACACTAGCAATTCTCCAGTTTTTTAGATTACAATCCAGTTTTAGACAGGGCAAAGAATATGAAGAGCCAGCTGCCCCCACTACCACCCAAGGGTGTTTTTCAATGGAAAAGAAACTTGTGATAAAAAGTTAGTTCAAAAGGACAAAAACAATGACAATACAGTGATATTATTTTGCCAGTGATATAGAAGAATTGATATCATTTACTTGATAAAAAAAAAAAAGTGCAAGGTTATTTACAAATGCAGTGTCCTAGGGGTGTAAACTGATGTCCTGTAAACTTAAAATATGCACTCATCTCTTATAGTCCTTCACAAGTGTCACAAAAGTGTCACAAAGGTATGAGTGACACCTCACCACTGTAACACACCTTCTTTAGTGAAATGTGAATGTTAGTTTTTGGTAAACTGTAACAAAGAAGAAAAAAAGGACACCATTCATTTCTCTGTCTAGATTTCCTGCTACACTAGTAGCTGCCCTACATCCTATACAGAAGCCTTGATTACTTGGTCAGTTTACCCAGAACAGAGAGATTGCCGATAATATGTTGAATATTACTGACCTTGACAAGTTCAGAATCTGGTCACTAGGTCTCCTCCCCCATTACCGTCCCCTTCATATGTCCAAATCAAATTGTCGTTTTTTGGATTAGAACCATATAATAGGGCATTCCCTCTGCCCACATGGCAAAGCATAAACCCCTTACTGGGATAAATGGGCCTCACTATTTATGAACATGCATATTTCTCCTGACTTACTTTCCCGATGATACCTCTGGGGCAGCTGTGTTTAAAAACATAACTTGCAAGTTTTCAAATGCTCACAGCTCCTTCACCCAGCCTCTAGGAGTTCTGTCCTGAGTCCACCTTTGCTGAGTTAACTTGCTCTGTGTTCCCGTGATATACTGGGCATACCTCACGTAAGGTACTTTCCAGAGTGTATTTTCTTTCTTTCTTTCTTTCTTTTTAAACAATTTACTTTTATTTTTATTTATTTTTGGCTGTGTTGGGTCTTCGTTGCTGCGCGCGAGCTTTCTCTAGTTGCAGCGAGCGGAGGCTACTCTTAGTTGCGGTGCGCAGGCTTCTTATTGCAGTGGTTTCTCTTGTCGCGGAGCACGGGCTCTAGGCGTGCGGGCTTCAGTAGTTGTGGCTCACGGGCTCTAGAGCACAGGCTCAGTAGTTGTGGCACACGGGCTTAGTTGCTCCGTGCATGTGGGATCTTCCCGGACCAGGGAATGAACCCGTGTTCCCTGCATTAGCAGGCAGATTCTTATGCACTGCGCCACCAGTGAAGCCCCCAGAGTGTATTTTAATGTTGAGTTTATTTATCTGCATTCCTCACAAGACCCTGAGCTCTTAAATGTAGTGACTATATCTTGTTCACTGCTATATCGCTCAAATTTAGCACGGCCCTGGCGCCTAACAGATTAGCAATAACCATTACATTTAAAAAATGATTCTTTTTGGATGGCAATTTAAAGAATTATGAGTACTAGAAGGTACTAGATAGAGCAATAGAAATCATACTAATATTTATTGTTATATGTACTATCTCAGTTAAACCCTCCAACCACATTTCTTTAAAAAGCTGATGTTACTCAGAGGTGAAATAATTGGCTCAAAGTCACAAAGTAGTGAAAACCAAGCTGGATTTTATCCTATGTTTATCTGACTCAAAAGCTGTGTTCCTAACCTCTCTGCTACCCTAGGCAAGTGCTAGAGACTGCTTCTCTGCAAATTATTTTAACTGTTAATTTTGAGCCCTAACACCCTGACAAATAAATCTGCAGTGCCCAGTGATACAGCAAAACAGATGACGAGAATGAATACTTCACTTCTTCACAAGCATCCCTCCTGTTTTTTGGTTGAAGGACTGTATATTCATGTTTGGCCCTCAGCTCTTCAAGCCCCCAAATACTTGACTCCTTTATCTAAAATGGATTCAAATCACAGTTATTTTAAAGTGGAAAAAGACACCCAAACTGAAGAATCTGTTTGAGAGGTGAGCTGGGTGTTCTAGGAAAGATGACCATTTGTCAGTCTTCTTGGTGGCCAAGTTACTCATTGAAAATAGAATCTTTTCCAGGAGTTTTAGCCCAACTTCAAAGCCTGATTGAAACTTTAAATAAATAATGACTGGGGAGACAGTTATTATTGCAGAACACTAGAATCCTCACCCACCTCACGCTGTTCAAAGCAATGACCTCACCCCTTAACTTCAGAATTTATCCGGAGGGTTCAAAAACAGAAGAGAAATTTTATTTAGCTTCCGTTTCTCTTAGAATCTGTTCCCCAGGACTACATCATGGCTGTGCATATTATGATAAAACTTTATTCCATGTGCTCTTAATCTGTTTTCCGTGAGGGAGGTGTTCCATGGGAAAATCCAATTTGGAAATGGGAGTGTTTAAGAAGTTAAGCAGTGTTTTTTACTGAAAAACTTCTCAGACCTTTCATATGCTAGGCATTGTGACTATCCAAGAAGATGGTGTGATTTGGGAAAACCCTAATCTGGCTGTATAACTTTTATTTTTGGTTTCATTGGTGTTTACTGGAAGAGTGTAGGGATCACGGAATTAAATTTTTCAGTTAACAAAGTACTTCTGTTCTTTCTCAGAACCCTCGCAGCATGTATAGCATATAAGGATGGTTTTGAATTGTTTAAAATGAGGTTCTTTAGCGGCTCCTTAATTGCCATACTTGTCTGTTTTCACGTCAAGTTGGGAAGATTTTAACAGTCACATTTTATCCAATTCTAAACCATCCATATACGGTCTATCAATGTGGACTGCACGGTTGGGACAAAAGGAGGATCTCTTGGGATGAGGATAGAGTAATTTGTCGCAGAAGAATCAGGATGTGAGCTTGGGCTAAAAGTAACTTAGTTTGGGGTGAGTAGCAAGGAGGTAGAGGAGGAAGATGAGGATCCCCTGGGGCATGGGGGGGGGACAGCGTAAGTACAGGTACCGGAGCAAGTGTCAGGAGTGTCCAGGTGAAGAGAAAACAGCTCTGATGTGGCTAAAGTGTTCATTTGGGACTCAAAGACAAAGTGAGATAGGAAGGGTAGATTGGAGTTAAACAGGAGAGGTTAGCTTCAGGCTAATGTCAGAATACTCTAAATATCTGAAGGTTGGGTACGTCACTGAGAAGTATTCTGACATTTCACTAAGTTTTTAGTGCCAGTGCATAAGGGACTCCTAGTTTCCATTGCTGTTCTTAACAGAGAAAAGCAATACAGACCACCAAAAGGTGATGTGAAACACAACTAGTTTTTGTTTTCTTAAGTAGCACTCAGGTGTGGGTCTATCTAAGTGGGAATCAAAAGACCTAGATTTAAGGCAACAAGGAAGAAACACAGCAAAGACAAGATTCTGAGCGCAGACTGGTTAGTGAAGCAGATCATGTCTTTCTTTGCCATTACTCACCTTCTAGTCTTATGTCACTAGTGCTGAGAAGCCTGATTCAAAATGGGCTGCATATGATGCCAGCCAGTTCTGGGTCATACAGCAGACCCCCTGCAATGTGCTCACTCATGGCTTACTGCGATTTTCCTTTAACACCGAATAGTGCAGTGATGAAGACTACAGATCCTAGGCTTGTATTGCTTAGATTTGGATCCTAGTTTCTCTGATACGATTTCATCATCTTGGGCAAGTCAGCTGACATCTTGTAACCTCAGATCTTTCTTTTGGAAAATGGGTACATTCCTGTTCTCAGCCTTTAGGGTTGCTGGAAGGATTCAGGAAGCCCTTAGTACAGCTCCTGGCCTAGGGTAAGGGCTGAGTACATGTCAACGGTTGTTTTGTTTTTGTTGTTACCCCTAGCTGCTTGAAATAATCCAAGAATCTTGTTCCTACTCTTAAAACCCCAGAAGAGAGAATCTTGCAGAAATATGAAAAATGACATGAATGGAATTGTTTTATCCCAGGCAAATTAGTACATTTTTTTTTTTTACATATTTTGCCATGGCCTGAAGTCTTAAAAAATAATCATAGGATCAGCACCTCCAAGTTCAGTAAAAAAGTTATTATTTCCTTTAAATCTCATGTTGCATCAGTCCTGTTAGTAGCCAGCACATATTTAACATGTTCAAACAAAATGCAATCCATAAGTATATTAATATATGTTAGGGTAATTTTTAGAATCTGAGCACAAAGTGAGATTGATGCAGATTTTTACTTATTATCAATATATCTGTTTCCCTATTTCTACTCTATGACCATAATAGTTATTAATCCCAGTATTCCTAATGTTTTTTTTATTCTTGGCTACTTTTCTGACATACTAGTGCTTAGCAAGAAAAAAATGACTCCGTAATAGTAGACATGAATTCCACTATCTCTTCACAGCTCACTACGTCCGGTAATAGTTAATGGCCTAATTACTTTTTGAGTTTAAAAAAAATCCATTGGAATGCCTGCAGGTATATGTACATTTATTTGGTTTGGAACTTATTTTTTTAGCATAGTTCATTTACTGTATTTGGTATGACGGGTCCAAATGAAATCAAGCATCCAGAGGAAATTATTTTTTAATATAGACTCATAACCCAGGTATTTATAATACTTTTTTTTTCTCAATCAAAGGCAGTAAGGCCGTTTTTCTCCTCAAATCCATCATCACCATCCATCAGAAATATTTATTCTTTTTCTTTGTTCCTATGGTGGGTGGTCTGTGAATTGAGGCAAGGCAGAAAAAAGCTATCTGTACCCATCATTCATTTATTCATATACCTCTGTGTACAAGGCACTGCTCTAGGCACTGAGGATACAGCAGTGAATGTGAAACAGACAAAAATCCCCACCCTCTTGGAGCTGTCATTCTAGTGGCATCACATTACAACACTACCACCACGTGATGGCTAAAGAAGGACACTCACATTGTCCCTCTCATACTTAAGCTTAAAAAAAAACGGATGCTATGAAGCATTACAACTTGGCCAGATCTTTTCTGGCCATTCAGTCGAAAGCGTGCTAACTTGTTTCTTATGTGCGTTAAATCAGGAAGCGTGAAGAGTCCAAGAAACTAGGAGATCCCGGGATCAGAGACAAAGACAGTTTATTATTTGCAACAAAAGCAGCGATCAGAGCGACATTATAGAAGCAGTTCCCTGAGACGCAATCCCTCAGAGTGATTCAGTCAGGGCTGGGTGGTACCTGTACGTGCCATGGGGTACGTTACAAGAGGGGAGACTCTGATCTAATTTAGCAGACTCTAATCTCATGTAAGGATTGTTTGCAAATCTGCCCATTCTCTCTCCAAATAGAGATATCATTTTTATTATCATGGAATGTAAGTGTCTGCAAGGAGAGATGTCTTATGCCTCTAAATCTTTCAGGAGAAAAATCACTCTTTTGACTTTGCTTATCCAAGGATGTATATACATATGTTCCACAGGGGATCTTGTTCTCCTTCTTTGCAGAGCTACCTGCTTGTATAGGCATCCCTGAAAAGATAGGCCCAGAGCATACTGTGCCATGTAGGAATGCCATCGATTGATGGAGAAATATCTCCCAACAGTGGTACACTCCAGTCAGATTGTATGCCCCATGAGAACAGGGCTGGTGTTCTATCCCATATGCCTACAGTAGTGTCAGACATGTGGTAGGTACTCAATAAATATTTATTGAATAAATGAATAGGATTTATTTTGAAGATGGTGGTGATTATGATGGTCATGATTTTGTCCCATTTCAATTTTCAGAAGGAAATTATTCCTTTTGTGGCCAAGACAAAAACACCACAGGGACACCTTGGACAGAATGAAGCAGAAGCCTACTAGCCATGTTTGGTCGAAAATATGTCTGAGCAGAGGGTAAATTAACGTCATCTGTACATCAAGGAAACAGTGGTTCCCAAATCTGTAGAGTTTTTTTTCCCCTTATTTTGTGGTTTTATTTTGTTTTTCTGATGAGCACTACACCTATAAAATGCTCAAGATAAATATAGGAATTTCAGAATAATTACAAAACATTAAAATTGCATCTTCCTACTGGAGATGTACAATGTGTGTTGACATCTTCAAAATTCTAAGAATTTCTACAATAAAAAATCAATAAAATCAACAGTAACAAAAATACAGAAAAAAAAGAGTGACCCGATTAACTTTTTTACACCTACCCTTTCCGATGTCCCTCTTTTAAATGTTAGTTTAAAATTGACTAACCTTTTACAGGATATGTACACAACAGAATGTATTTGAAGAAATACAGCTACCTTTTAGGTGCCGCACATGTTTCAATGATCAGATTTCTAGTTGCTCCTTCATCTTGGTTATGGAAATGTAAAATGCCTAGGAGCTCTAAGCCAGGAAATATTGGACTTCATTGTGTGCAATAATGCAAAAAAGCAAAAGGGGATAAAAGTGGCTTTTATCACAAACCGTAGCTTGTGACCTGGCCAGCTATATGGTCTCCGAAGAAAATCAGAGAACGTCGTCATAGTTGTAAGATTCCACATCCCAGGGACAGTGGTGTCATTACCACGGCTCCTCATTGCCTTCTTCCCATTCTTTTGTGGTTCCTGCAAGATTTCTTTGCTGTCAGACGCCGTTTGCAGTTGACAGTGGCTGGTTGCAGAAGGAGTGAATTTTCATCTTAAAGGTCTCTTTATAAGATGCGGGAAAACACTCCCTAGAAGACTTAAGAAGATTCCCATCAGTCAGCTGGAAGAGATGGTATTTCATGTTTAAAGGAATTGTTAGCAAGATGGGGAGGTCACATAATTAGATCAGACCAATTCCCTATAACCCTCTAGGGCCAGGACTCCCTCCCTTGAAGACATGCCCCCCCACTCAGAGCATACAGCAAAATAACAGGGTTCTACTGGCAGAGAAGAAGACAGAAAGACTACTGGTCAAGCTGGTACTTAAGTTGTATGAATAGTGTCCTATGAAAAGGCAGTTGAGGTTGAAGTGTTGGAATTTTCAGTTTAATTCACAAAATATCTCAATACCCAAACATGGAAGCTCTACCTGACAACCTGATATTTCATTTAATGCTTACAAGGCAGGTCAAGTAAGTATTTTTACTGACATTTGATAAGCGAGGAAGCTAAGCCAATACCTCCAGTCCTTTATCCAAAAATCCCATAACTAGCTGATAGTGCGGAATGACTAAATACCCTCGCTTCTAGATACCTTAACCTCATTCTTAATGAACTCTTCTCCGAGATTTGGAACTTTGGTTGTATCTTCTAGAGAAGAGGTGAGGTGTAGGGGTGGAGGTGGGTTGGGGGGGGTCCCTTGTCTCTTTCAGTAGAAATCACGTTTATAAATAGGTACCTGCATCTGCTCAGGGAATCACGCAACGGCTTCAGCCAAAGAGCACAAGTTGATGGCAGCCTGTGTTAGTGGGGTGAGCCCCTGGCACAGCGCCAGCCCTTCCAGCTTGCAAGCCAGTGTGAAATGAAAGCAACTCTGCGTCGACAGCTTTGACAGAAGGCACCACACACGAATTAGAGTTAGTTCAAAAATTAGCTGCCAGATTATTAATTTGAGAGAAAACAAGCAGAGCAGAGTTTCTCCCTTCTAGATGTCTGGCTGAGCTTTCTCTTCTGTTGGTATTGATCTCCCTGCTTCCTCCTGCTCTCCATCACAGCACAGGAGCCTCGGAACGTCCTTGCCAGGAAAGATTCAGAAAACAGCCAGGCAGGTTTTTGCTCTTTTGAAGTTTCCAGCAGGTCTCGGCAATTTATGTGGCTTTCTCAACAATTAAGTTGCTTGTGGAATTCAGGCCAGTCATCTTTTTTACAGATGAGCCCAGATTGCTCATCTGTTAAAAAAAAAAAAAAAAAAAAAAAAAAAAAAAGAGGGATTTTAATAAATAGGATAGGACTATAATCTCTCAGGATACTTCACAAAATCTTTTTTGTTTTCTGATGTTTCTGTTAAAAAAAAAAAAAAAGAGGGATTGGAATAAATAGGATAGGACTATAATCTCTCAGGATACTTTACAAAATCTTTTTTGTTTTCTGATGTTCAAAATAATACATAATTGTTAAATAAGTTAATTCAAAAGTATACAATTTTCAATATGAAAATTACCCATGATTCTGGCTAACTCAGAGTTAGCTCTTATGGATGTTTGGTTGTATATTCTTTGAGGTTTTATTTCTTGTTCACATACTAAATTTTTATATATTATGGTTCTGTGGCTTGCTTTTTTTTTTTTTTTTTTTTTTTTTTTTTCGGTACGTGGGCCTCTCACTGTTGTGGCCTCTCCAGTTGCAGAGCACAGGCTCCGGATACACAGGCTTAGGGGCCATGGCTCACGGGCCTAGCCACGCCACGGCATGTGGGATCTTCCCGGACCGGGGCATGAACCCGTGCCCCCTGCATCAGCAGGCAGACTCTCAACCACTGCGCCACCAGGGAAGCCCTGGAGCTTGCTTTTTTGCTTAGTAATTAGGCATACTTTCATTAAAACAATCTAGATTTTTCTTTTTAATGGCTGTATAGTATTCCACCCCAAACTTTTATCAATCTATATTTGTGTGGTTTCCAGTTATTTACCATTGCAAGTAAAACTGTGGTAAACACCCCTCTAGATGCATCTTTGCACTCTTGTCTGTGTATTCCTGCAGGATAAATCCTTTGAAAAGGAACTGCTGAGCCAAAATCCTTTTCAACACTACTAAAGATGCAGTCACCCAGGACGCCACCTCAAACCAGATCTTGTCTTCTCGTGAGAACTCCCTCTCTCTGTGATGGCCTGCAAATTAGCAGAGTTTTAGACCTGCACTTCTGATGGGGCTTTTCACTTCCTATCCAGCGAGCAGGCCCCAAAATGATTCCTTTCTTACTCATTCTTATGGGTGATAATGTGTTCCTCCCACTCGGCACTTCTTTTTATTTCACTACAGCTATAACAAGCACTTATAAAAGCAGCAATCTAGGTTACCTGAAAACGTTTTCCTTGTTAACTTGGGTTCCAAAAACTAAGACTAGAGATAGAATTGGAAGGCAGTAGCTCAACCCTGGTTACATAAAGCTGCTCTTGGACATATCATTAACGTTTCTCTTTGGTTTATCTGTTTAAAAAAAAAATAGGGATGCAATTCATTTGTTAGGCTTGAGAGGATGAACTCATAGACCCTGTTAGAGCAGACACACTCTCTCACCCTCCCTTCACACGAACGCAAAGCAGTTTACTTTAGAAAAATGCTAAGTGAATGAGATGCTTAATAACAATGAACAAGTATCTTACTACTTTGTGATTAGCACTCAGAAATGACTAATGTTTAGACCTCCTTGTTTCCGTCAAAAATCCATTTTATTAGACACGGAAATGGCCTAAATTGCTTGGTATGCATTAAGTATGAAGAAGACCTCTTGCAGCACTAGATATTCAAGTCTCTGACCCTTCTGAGCTGGAGCAGCAATTAGGATAGCTGTCTATTCCATTCAGGCCCAAAAAAGAAAGTATTCAGTGCCAGCAACACCAAAGCACAGTAGTTTTAAACTTGAGATACTCTCATTTCAATATTGACTCCTCTACCCTCCCTCATCACCTCTTGCCTCCAAATTGCTCTTATTACCCTCCAGCTATCTGGTATTTTTCAAAGACTTCTCAGGACTCCTGCAAAACGACTGCCTACTCTCATTAAATGGCAGATTAGTGGGCCCTACCCCACTCTAAAGAAAGGAGGCTTGGAAATATGCAGTCTTTAACAAGCACCACATCACACACACACACACCAGGTAGCTTAGATCCACTCTTAATATCTGAGGACCTCTCCATGCTAGCCCATGCATCTGAAACATTGTCATGAATAGGGGGCATCTAATTAAGATATAACTCTGACTTCAGAAGATTTGGGCTAGGGCCTGAGAGTCTGCATTTCTAACAAGATCTCAGATGATACTGATGCTGCTGGTCTGTGGACTGCTGTTTGAGTAGTGAAGCCCTACTATGGGACACTTAAAGGGCAAGGCTCTGTCATTCATCTCTGTAACACCAGTGTGTTGTACAGGGCTTGAGTGTAATGCATGCTTGTCTGAATGAACAAATGAATGGATGTCAATATCAGTGGAGGTGAGAACACTGGAAATATTATCTAGACTGTAGCTAACTTTGAAAAAAATTCAGCACAGACGGTGTGATACGTATGTTTGTGTTCCTTTGCCTATAGGACCCAGGAGCGGTTAGTTCCCCTAATCAGGTGTACACATTCCACATGAAAGGCCACTTTCCAGAGGCAGCTGTTACAGGAACAGCTATCTTTATCTGCGAACAACCCTGGAGTTTTGTTAAATAACAAAAGAAATGTTAGTAAGAAGATGTCATTGGGAAATCTGTGATGTTCAAGACAAGTGCATTGATAAAATATTGTAGCGGTCTTCCTGCTCTTGCAAGAAATTAAGAATTGAGAGAGAACAGGAGTCTCTGTTCTCAGGTTACTAGGCTACTGATATTAGTTAGGTCTTCGAACTCTGTGGTTAGCCACATCCTTCTAAAAGCACCTGCCTTAATGATACAGTTTATGCAAGGCAGTCTTGGAGCACCTAGAAGGATGGAGACCTGGCATTCGGATATATGATTTCCCTGTTCCTGCATATGCTACTAAATGCCTGTTTGTGGGGCTAAATTGGCCCTGACACTTGTTTTCACTCTTGCCTATTACTGAATGTATAAGAAGGAGGTCTGTAGCTCACATGTCAGTCTAACAATGGTGAATAACCAAATTGGCTCAGGCCGGTAGGCAATAGGAAGTAGCTGGGTTCAGATCCACTGACATCTTTAAATTTGATCTGTTCATATACATTTAAAATAATTAAAATGACTCACAAAGAGTTACGTAAACATTGGCAACATTAGTTGGAATCCATGTAATGCTCTTTCTCTCTTTAGCAAAGCCTTGACACAGAAAGGCACGTGATTTATAAAGACTAAGAGTTTACATTTAGAATGTCCTTTCTCGGGACATTTCAGATCTGGGCGGGTTGAAGCAACAAGGTCCAAAAGCTGGCTCTGAGCCAGTTATACTAGTGATGTATCCTCCTAGGGTTGGAAATTTACTGTGGCACCAGGACCATGATCTTCATCTTAGCTCTCAGAGAAGAAAGGCAGAGATAAGAGGCAGTGAGTTGGACTTCCCTGGTGGCGCAGTGGTTAAGAATCCACCTGCCAATGCAGGGGACACGGGTTTGATCCCTGGTCCGGGAAGATCCCACATGCCACGGAGCAACTGATCCCGTGTGCCACGACTACTGAAGCCCGCACAACTAGAGCCCATGCTCTGCAACAAGAGAAGCCACTGCAATGAGAAGGCCACGCACTGCAACAGAGAGTGGCCCCTGATTGCCACAACTCGAGAAAGCCCACGCAGAGTAACGAAGACCCAGTGCAGCCAAAAAGAAAGAAAGAAAGAAAGAAAGAAGAGGCAGTGAGTTGATGTAGAGGAGTGAGCTTGGCTCTAACTTGTCCTACTGTCTCGATCCAATTGACAAATGCAAATGTCTCCTTTAACGAAAGACGAAGGTCTGGGAAAGTGCATTTGGGGAATCCTCAGGCTGAAGTAGCAGTGTATTCAAAGCAAACAAATAGTAATAATAATGATGATGATGATGATAACTTAAGTACTAAAATATGAGGTGAAGTGTCACAAACACATTTTATTAAATATTAGATATTATATATCCACTCTTCTGATCAAACCCTGAGTGGTGCATGAGTGATCATTGGGCAGTGTGTACAAAGGTAAGAAAATGTAAAATAAATTTCAATTATGTTGAAGGGGCAAAGGTCTCAAATGTCAGTGAAATATTAGGAGGTTTTGCCTTGTGAGATGGTACAAGGCATTTTGAATGACTGTTAAGAGTACAGAGCCTAATTTAAGCAGAGCTTGAGGGAGAAGTCCCACAGAGGGTTTTTTCCTTCCTTCTGGGGCTTCAGAAGATATGTGGGTGCACACAGGAAGGCAGAACAGTGAGGAGATGGGGGGATTTTAAGGTTAACAGAACAAGTTGCATGAATGCTTTCCCAGATTTACTCAATTACACATAGTTTAAACAAGAAGGCGGAGAAAAGTGTGTTTTGATCATCAAAGTATAAGTTAAACTTTGGTCCTGCTCAAAATTATATTAAATGTTCTATGAAAGGGAGTCAGGGCTTGAAAGACCAGGAAGGAGACCCACTGCTGGTTTCTTTTGCTTCTCCTGAAAGGCCTTTTCATTCCTCAAGTAATTCCTGGCCTTGTGCAATTTAGGCTATTCTTTCTGAGTTAACCAGCCCATGGAGGTCAGCAGTGGTACCATGTATAAGTGAGCGTAGAGGGCTTTAAGGACCCACTTTAGTCATTATGGGCCATCATCAAGTTTCTGTCACAGCTACCCAGGTGTACCATTGTAATGCAAAAGCAGCCATACCTAGATAATATGTAAGCATGTAAGTATGATTGTGCGCCAATAAAACATTATTTACAAAAGCAGGTGGACAGCTATAGTTTACCATCCCCTGCTCTATGTCAATGAAGTGTGTGTCTTTGCCTTGGTCTATTTCCTGTGAGTAAAATATCTTTTATAGTAGACTTGTCTTTATTGATTCTTTAGCACACTTTTCTTTAGCATCAAGTATGTGGTCTGTCTGTACCATATTAGTACTAGGTACTAGGGTGTCGGGAAGTTGGGGATGAGAAGAAAGGAAACTGGATAAAAACTACCTAGAGTGGCTTAAACCTCCCTAGGAAACATGGGTATGTAGGTAAATAGGCAAGTACTGAAAGTAGGTTTAATGTATAAGCAGCCAGGTACAGGTTACAAACTGTGTGGTTGGTTTTGTTTGTTGGTTTGGTTTGGTTTGGTTTGGTATATTCCGTTGACCCAGTGGTATATGGATGGTAAAGAATTCTCCCAAAGCCCAGGGGACATAGCATTGACTGAAGTGACTGTGTATCCATCTATGAAATTCAGCTCATGTGATTTGATGTTATCTACCCCATCCTCTTCTTTGGAAAGACATGATTACTAAGGCTTTCATCTGTGTGACACATCACTTCTTAAATGTTAGTGTTCCTAAGTATCATCAGCAGGGCCTCTTGTTAAAGTGCAGATTCTGGTTTAGTAGGACCAGGATGGGGCCCAAGATTCTGCATTTCCAACAGTGTCACTGCTGCTGGTCACCAGGACATACTCTGAATGACAAGGTCTAAGGATACTTCATCACGTATACAAACAGCATCCTCATTAGATGAGGAGACCAGCCTCCCAAACTAAAAAATTTTCTACTAGAGGAATTTCAGAGTTTAAACATTGAATAGATAAATGATCCCACTTCCTTAAAATATCTTTCCGACTTCCTTCCCCAACAGTAAGTATATAAATTCCTCATTTATTTATTACTCATTTATTTTATTGAAGTATAGTTGGCATACAATATTATATGTTACAGGAGTACTACATAGTGATTCACAATTCTTAAAGGCTATACTCCATTTACAGTAATTATAAAATATTGGTGATAATTCCCAATGTTGTACAATATATCCTTGTAGCTTATTTTATATGTAATAGTTTATACTCATTTTTATAATGTGAAGGCTGCTGTGGAAATGCAAGGGGATCATCTGAGTTGGCCAACGCTTTATGCTAAACTTTAATGTTACACTTTAGGTGGAAATGGCTTCTCAGATAAGCGTGAGTCCCCAAGCAGAAACATCAGAGAATGGGATAAAGGGAAGGGGAAGTTTGATAAGGAGTTAAAGGATCACAGATGCTTATAGGTCATAAAATCTGCCTAAAACAGCTAAAGGCAAGACTGAACCTACTGGAATAGCTGTGCATGCACAACAGGACTCCAGACTCAGGGCTAAAAGAGCAAGATGAGGAGAAAAAAGTCCAGAGGAAATATGGGCTGGGAAAAGACCCTGGAATTTCCTCCACTTAACAGCTGAAAGGGATCTGAGGGATGATCTAGTTCTCTGTTTCCCACCTTTCTGGTCCCTAAGGCATACTTGCCATCAGTAACAGTGACCCATCAAGAGGGTCACTATGAACCCCTGGACCCAACATCATGCCTTCTATCTCTTCCCCACACTTAACCCACAGACAGACATACCAGGATCTCAGGGAGGAAGCTGGGGATTCTGATGGCTGATAGATCCCACTATTTTGAGAATCCATAAAGCTCCCTTATTTTATAGATGACAAAACCAAGGTGCAGAGACAATTGATTTGCCAAAGCTTAGCCAAGTCATTTTTTGACAGTTGGTCTTCGAAGTTGGAGCTCTTGACCTCAAGCTAGTACCACTCTACTGTTGATATGCTCTCTGCTCTTTAGTTGGTTGAGCATTGTGTGGACTACTTATCAATTATTTATTAGCTCATTTTTTCCCCCAACATTATATAGTAATTGATCACAGCTTTTTAAAAGGATAGGTAACAGATAAAATTTGCATTTTTAATTTATAAGATGCTCACCCTCATAACTGCCTGAACTATTGATTTTATGAACTTAAGAAAAGCTAGGTGTATTCATTGTTACTACCTTACCTACTTAGTAGCAAGATTAATTTATTCAAAAATGTTTATTTGACAAATAGGGTGTGATAATAATACAGGAAGCATGCTAGGAAATACTATATATGTCAACACAGGCTCTGTCCTTAAAAGGCTTGCATTTTTAGTGGTGAGACATATATTCATGAAAATCTTTTAAGAAATGCTCCATGATTTGCCAAGAAGAATTTCCCATAAAATCTTATTAAAAATTATAACATGTGTACTGTATTAGAATAGTTTATTACTCTGAATTTTAATTGTTTGCTGTTTGCATCTCTCACCACATTAAAAAAAAAGCAAGAAAGCAGAGGTTAACCATTGCCTAGCATAATGAGTATGTGTATTAGTCATTGAACAATTATTTTGTTGATTGAATATGCATGAGTACATAATCATATGCTTTCTATATATGGTATATGGTGTATATATATAAAGTATACATCTAAGTATACATAATTTATTTAGTATATTTTTATAGTTTATGCCTTATGTATAAGATCAGACTCATTAGGACATAATGTTCTTTTCCATTTTGGAAAAATAATTTATCAGTATGGATAATTTGCTTCAACAACTAAATCAGT
This sequence comes from Lipotes vexillifer, assembly GCF_000442215.2. Taxonomy (NCBI): domain Eukaryota; kingdom Metazoa; phylum Chordata; class Mammalia; order Artiodactyla; family Lipotidae; genus Lipotes; species Lipotes vexillifer. The sequence goes on along the minus strand of NW_006780679.1, from coordinate 437,908 downwards.
GCTTCTGAAACATCAACATGTGCAAAATTATGCTATCAAAATTTGAAAACTAATGTTGAATACCAAATACTTTGCATATACATGCTATATATCTGTAAACAATTTATTCCTCCTACAACGAAGACGTACTCTGTTATAGTAAGTGCTTTGCATAAACTATTTCATTTTTTTCCTCACAACAACCTTGTGAGATAGGAAATAGTTATTCCAGGAAATAGTTATTCCTGCCATTTTACAAGCGAGAGAACTAAAATAGGTTAGCTGAGGTCACAAAGTTACTACATGGTGAAAGCAAGGTACAAACAGAGAGGACAAACTCCAGAATCCATTCTTTCAGCCCCTAAGTACAGCTGGGCTAGGTATACTACACTCCCCTCCCAAGCCAAATCCAGCAGCTGCCTGTTTTTGTAAGTAAAGTTCTATTGGAGCAGAGCCACGTTCATTCCTTTTAGTATATGGCTTCTCTAGAGCTCCAGCAGCGGAGTTGAATTCCTGTAATAGAGCCCATCTAGCCCTCTTAACTTAAAATATTCGCTATCTCATTCTTTACAGAAAAGAAAAAATTTGCTGGTCTTCTTATAATGTATCAAATATATCATTCACCTTTACAAATTAAATGAAGAGTTGTGTCCAACATTTTGAAATATATGTTGTACTTAATATAGTGTATGAAGTGCTTAGGTGTACCCCCCAGCTTTTATCATCGTATTTCTGGTTAGTATATAGATAAAAATTCACCATAATTTGTTAACATTTTCTATCATTTTGATCACTGACTTGTAAGACACATTAGGACTATATTGTATTAACTCTTGCTAGACATTCTAAATGTTCAGAATTTGGTTCAGGATGCATTGGAAATGTGTGGTTACTGTTAAGATGTGCTCTTCTTAAAGAGGTTGCAATATGTTTATAGTTTTGAAATCTAATGAATGTTTGGTGGTATTCTTTTAGGGTAATAACTTCAAAATGTATTTATTTTTAATTATATTTTCTTACCAAGTTCTATTCTAGAAGCTACAGAAAAACATACATTGTAAAATTGCTAATAAATTTTGGAGGGGTTGAGCAGCATATTTTTCTTACTAATTTTAAGGAGGAGTTTTTCAACATTATTGTGAATCATAATTATGTCATTATATGTTATAAATATATTACATGTATTTACACTACATAATTAGAGCTAATTCTAATTATGTAGATTCATGGTAATCAGCTAGAATTTGCTTTAAAAAACCAAGATAATTCCTCTAACAGATGCTACCTTAATAGAATATTAAGTTTGAGACAATCTCATGAAAATAGGAAAATTAATAAGTAATGATTAAACTTCTAACATGCAAGCAGAATAAGATACCATATCATCACTCTCCTAAAGCTTCATTATAAGAAAAAGTGTTTGTTCTGAGATATCCTCAAAAATTTTATAAATAGTGTTTTGGAGAAATCATTTCTTAAATTGAAAAAGAAAGCAATCCAATAAAAAGACCTCCAAGTTTTAAAGACTTGTTTTGGTTATAACATAAATACTCTCTTTTCAAAGCTCTTTATATGAAAAATATTTTAAATTGTTCTAGTAACAAAGAGGTAAATAAAAACACTATTTCCCACTGGAATCTTACTCTCTAGATGCTAAATCTAGCATCATTGCTGTAAATTGCTAGTTGTAGTCTTTGATTGACATGTTTACCCAGATAATGTAACAGTTTTTGTGAAAGAAATCTACTTAGTGTCTGGATGACATGAAACATGTTTCCTGTGGAAGGAAAAGCCCCAAAGTTTTCTTTCAAATGGGAGTCTTCTCTCTCCAAATCTTTCGAGCTGATAATGAATTGTGTAATTTGTTTTACTCCCTCATTTACCCAACATTAGTTCAACTGCAGTGTGCATCTAAATATACTTTAAAAAATCCCTCAGTGGCTCTGTCCTTGACTTTATTTCAGATTAATTTTTGGCACTAAATTGCAGAGAAGCCCGTTGTGCACCACATGATGTTTGACCAAGGAACCCATGTGGTTCTCTTGAGCATGCTCAGTCTTTTTCTACTGGGTTTTAACCCTTTCTGTGTTTTCTGGATACCCAAACAACTTGCCAGCATACTCCAAATGAAAGAAATCATTCTCTGTTATTAAAGTTTTTCCCAGTAAGTGTAAAGTACATTTTTTTCTTTCTCTGTAAAGTATATACTTTCTTTTGAAGCTGCTGCAGATATCAAATTAACATGAGGATGATAAAGGATATTTCCCAAGCTTCTTGAACTTATGCAGTCAAACTTGATCTTTACATGACCTTGAGCCTTAAAGGTGTAAAATAGCAAGTGATAAGGACAGGGGGAGGAAGTAAAACAACTGCTTCTCAAAGAATTGGTCAGAATGGGCAGAAAACAGCTTCATAGTCAACTTGAAACTACTCAGCTGATGGACTTGAGGGTTAGTGATTAGTCTGTGCTGAACTCCTCTACCACCATTCCACCTTGAACTGATAAGCCACTGACTTTAAACTGGCTGGTCACATTTCCCAGTGAACTTTTTTGGCCTTTACCGTTAGAAGCCCAACTTGCCTCTGTTTGGGGAGGCAAGGGGCTATTCTTACCCTTTTATGATCCAGATGCAAGTCATTTCCCAAGGCTTTAACCTGCTTTGAGTTAATAGCCCTTTGACAATCTTAATACCCAACCCATCAAGCCCAATCTCTGCACTGAATCAAGTTTTCCTAGCCTTAGGGGCAGGAAGCTTGGGTTCACATTACTCTGTTTAAGATTTTGTTTTCCTTTTACCAGGGAAATTGAATCAACCCTGATACACAGAAATCAACAAAGCTTTATGTCAACCCCTGTCTATAGCAGACCCTTAGCAGTTAAGGATTTATGCTCTGTGGTTTCACTTATTCATATGTTATTTGCTCTTTTTTGTGCTAAGATACAAATTTGATTGGGCCCTTCAAAGTTGGGTTACCTTAGAGTCATTCCATTGGTCAGGGAGCCTAGAATCCTCATCTCAGAATAGTTTATTAATTCGATTCTCATTATATGTGTAACAACTGAGGAAAAGTGATTAAAAGTTTTCTCTTTTATGAACACTGGCTACTAATCTAACATCTGCTAGTCCTAGCCATAGCAATGGGAAGGTTAAGAAAAGGAGTGGTTTGTAAGTAGAAAATCATTTTGTAAATTATTATGATTATTACGTACCTAGTATTAATCTAAAAGAGTTGTTTACAACTATTTGGTTATCCCTTATTTAATTTTATGGGAGAAATAATAATGAAACACAGTATTATTTGGATGGGAACCTCCCAAAGGATCATTGATAAATCCTTTTGCATGGCTGACTACTTCCTGTTTGCATTCCACAAGAATTATCATATGTATAGCCATTGTTACCCTTAGAGAAGTTGCCTTGTCCTCTCCTTAAAAGCCTTCCCAAAGTCTAAATCCATACCACCATCTAGATAAAAAGAGAAATTGGCCTGATGTTTATTCTTCGCAACTCAGAAAGTGAGAGAAATACTAGAAAAATACTAAAAAAAAGAACTGTACAGATTTTAGAAGAAACGATATGTTCCTAGGAACTCAGTACTCTGTGTGACTGTTTTTAAATTACGAGAATGGCTTTTTTTTTTTTATTCTACTGGAGAGCAGACCACTACACCATTCGTTTTGATATAAAAGACTATCTTTTTATTATTATTCAATAGCCTGTCCACACAGCCAGAAATAGTGCCTAAGGAAGGGGAGATGCTTCATCAATACTTAAAAGTAATCTTTATTTCATTCAGTTTTTTTTTTCTTTTATGTACTTACTTATGCAACACTTATGCATACCACAGTCTCATCAGGTACTCAAAATAATCTGGAGAGCAAGTTGGTTAAAATGACTAGAAAGGGACGAGGCAGTGTGTGAAATATGTGCCATTATTCCCCTTCGCGTTGTCCAAGGCAGACATCGTTAATCCATCACAGCCCTCTTTCCCACTGAGCCTGGACGCATCATCAGAATCGTTCTCAATGCAGGGCTCCCATCAGCCACTACAATCAGCTGGAGTTGGCAACTAGTTCCAAACTATTTGCTATTGTTGGACTATACTGTATTTCCCTAAAACCTTAAACAGAAGGTAGCATCTTATAATCATGACACTTTCTTGCCTTTCAAACTACCATTGTGATTAATTTCTATTACCTGTTTCTCATAGTCAGTTAATCTCATGATTTTAAAATGTTGACCTAGGTGCCGGTGTTTTGTGAATACAGTATACTTAATCGGCAGCTTTTCAGACTTCAGATCTATAATGCAAAATTCATTGTTCTGTTCATGCATTTTTACAGTGAAATGGAAATTTTCTACAGAAAAATTTGGGATGCCTCATTATCAAGAGAACTAAAGTATACCTTTCTACTGATCCAGTGGTTCTCAATCAGGAGCAGTTTTACCTACCAGGAGACATTTGGCAGTATCTGGAGTCATTTTTGGTTGTCCAGGGTGGGGAGAAAGTACTACTGGCATCTAGTGGATGGAGGCCAGGGATGCTGCCAAACATCCTGCGATGTACAAAACAGCCTCCACAGCAAAGAATTATCCAGACCAAAATGTTCAGCATTGTTGAAGTTGACAAACCCTTCACTGAGTTATTGAATGCTTAGTTCTAGAATAGATGTTGAAGGAGATAATTTTGTAACTGAAATCTTTATGCTGTGAACTTGATTTAAAAGAGAAACTACTTAAATACTCTTTTTAAAAAAGTGTAGTCATGCTCATATTTGAAATTTGCCTTTGGGTCCAGTGTTACCAATTTGATGAATAAGACATTCTCCAAAGACAGTGGAATTCCATGGGACTTGCCTAGAGATGACAACTACATCTCAGCATTGTATTCCTTTTCTATCAGCTGTGAATGACCCAAGTGTGAGTTCTTCATTGTTTCACGCTATATTGAATCTCACACTAAGAAACTACTCTTGTAAAAGCAAGATGCATTTCAGGGGTCCTCCATTTTCTTTTAAGTGTTAAGTTTAGTCTAGCAGGATTTTTTTTTTTTTTTCCATATGAAAACTCAGTTCTGTTTCTCAAACAGACCATTTGTTCATTTATCAAATATTACCATTACCAGATGTGGTTAAATTCTGCTAATGAAGTGATGGGAATAAGAAGGTTTTTACTCACACCCATCTCAAAACACAACTTTACATTCTGAGAATTCAGTCCCGTGCCCCTCCCCCTGTTGTCAACCAGAGATAGAGAATGTCTTTTAGACTAAAAGAGTCTCAAGCCACAGTGGCTGAGAACATTTCATGTTAACTCAAATATATAAGCCTTAATAAGCCAGTTTCCCATTCAGTTTAATCTATTTTCAGCAGATCAAAATAATTAAAAATGCTAACAGTTATGGTAATTTTCAATACACTGTGAGAGAAGCAATTTAGATAGCACCTTCCTGACGAATCTATATTTGTATAAATGCTGATCAAGAATATTTGTTCAATTTTATACAAATCAAATATGGATAATTTCTTCCATATTACTCCTTCTATTGTGTTTTCCCTCTATCTAGTTATCCATTTGCCACAGGCATGCTGCTCTAGGAAGATTTGATTAAAATCAATAAGTTATTGGGAAGATGGCAATTAGCAGTCTTTCACCTATAATAGCATTGTCTGTTAAGCTTCCTTTGTGTTAATCACAATATTTTAGCAAGACTCTCCTATCCAGCCATGCAGTTTAATGAAATGGAAGACTTAAAAACATCCTTAATTTGGGGCACTGGAAATACACTTCTCTGTTTTTGCACTATTTCGATAGGAATACCCAGCATTTCTGCAGTACATCAGAATCTTTGTCTCCTTTGAGAGTTTCTCAATTATGAGATCTCAGAAATACCTGCACAGAAGTTAACACTGCATAAAAAGTCAGTTCAATGTAGCATAAAAAGATACCAGCAAATATCAATGTATAGATTTGTTTAACTATTTCACAGTGACTTGATAGTTTGTTTGTAATAGATAATTGACATGGAGAAGTTCTTCACTTTGGCTGTATGATCTTGAGTGCTGAATGCCTAGCTAAAGACCTTGACTAATGCCCCTTGACAGCAAGTAATGATTGTCAAAGTCATTAATCAGAATGAAGTCATGGTACCCTTCTTCTTACATCTGTTATTTGCTTCTTTGTTCTGAAGACTCCTTCATTTCATTTTAGTTTTTCTTTAGAGGCAACATACACACAATTAATGTGCTTGCTATTTAACTGTGCTTATTAGAAGGGCCACTTTTATTCAAAATTTTTACGTAATGACAGTTGCTCTGAAAACACAGACACTTAAGCTAGTAAGTAAATATTGTTCATTTTAGACCTGTAGCCAAGATCCTAATTCATAAATTTACTACTATTCTCTATTTAGAGAATTAGTACCCCAAAAAACATTAAAATGGAGACATTCAGATAAATAGTGGCAGTTTGGAAATATTGTGATTTCTTAGAGCATTGCCTATTCAATTTTTGCCTAATAATATAAGACTTGGTGTGTTTGTCAGCTAGAACCTCTAAAAATGCAAAATCCCAAGCTTGGATATGTAAATTGTACAAAAGAAATGTAGAAGTGGGTTTTACCCTCAAGAAATTGTTTATCTAAAAAAACCAAAGAAGTAAAGGGATAATGCAATTACATCGGTCATTCAAAGCAACTCATTTCTGGAGGAAAAGAGAAACTATAATAATAATTAATCAGATTTTTTCCAATCTATAATGTTCAAGTTCTCTAAATAACTGTGCAGTGCCCCATTATATTTGCCTTTGTAGACACAACCTAAAATAAATGAAGCAATTTAAGACAACATTGCTTTAGCTCTTTTTTTTAAAAAAAAATAATTTTATCTCTACATCAAGGAAGATTTCAGGTAGTTGGTGTCATTTTTGTGTACCAGTAAGTTCAAGTGACCCTTTAATAATAATGGGTCTCTTATTAGACTCAAAAGAAAGATGCTAACATCTGAAATTCTTACTGCAAAATCATTGTACAGGTGACGTTGACATCTAAGTAACATTTATTACAATATGAAAACTCTGCAAAAAGATTTTGCAATAAGAAGACCATGACAGTGGCTAGGTATCCAAAGAGATGAAAGGACTTGAAATAAAACTTAAGAAACACTGGCCTAGGGACAAAGAAAATTCATGTTCTCTATATAACTTAACCCATGTTACAATTAACCACCACCCAGTCAGTGTTATTGCTGCTGAATCAGAGGTAAGTGAAAAGTTTGCTCAGTGTGATTTGTTATACTAGAGGCCTCACTGGAAATAGTGTAAGTTTTGCCCATTTCTTCAAAGTTCTTGAATACATCATAGGGTATTTTTGACGGGAGCCTATTATTGAACATTCAAGACATTATCAGATCCAGGGTCAGCTTCACGGGCAGCTACTTGGGCAGCTGTCCAGAGCATCTCTCTATAAGGGACACTAGGGTAGTACGGCAAGTATAATTAGATAGGGGAAATTGTATTTTCCGGAACTCTTCTTTGGTTGAAAGGATTAACATGATTAACTGCTTGGGGGATGTTGAGTGTGGGAGCAGGTGAGATCCTCAAAGTAAAAGCGTAACTTCAATTTCATTCAAAGAAAGAAAAGTGTGGGTAACTGAAGGGAATTTATTTTGTTGAGTGGGTGATGAGAGTTTGGCAGGGGCAGAGCTAAGTCTCTGGGGACAGTAGAGAGAGCATTTCTTGTTTGTTACATACCTTGTAATAGAGCAGAAGTTGTTTCCAGAGTGCTTTGAGTTCCTCAAGAGCAGTATATATTAACGGTTTTGGTCATTCATCAAATATATTTTAATCATCTCTGGAAGATGGTTCTTTGGGACACCAGTCTGCCGTCTCTCTGCTGGCTTTCTGCATAAAGTCGCTATTCCTTGCCTTGCCCTCGACCCCCACCAAAAAAAAAAAAGATTATCTCTGATATGTTGTTGGTGACTTTCAAGATTAAAGACAGTTTCTTGCTCTCAAGGATTTACAGTCTGTTTGGAAAAAGGATATACACACAAGTGTCTTCTGTGACATGAGTGTTATTTTAAACGTATAGAGCATAGCAGAAGCTTAGAGAAAGCCAAAGTTTGGCTTGCTGTGCCCGAGGGTATCAGAGAAGGCTTCACACAATAATATGTGAACTAAGAGGTAGAGAACAAACGTTATGGGCACCAAGGGGGGAAAGTGGTGGGGGGGCGGGTGGTGGTGGTGGGATGAACTGGGAGATTGGGATTGACATGTATACACTAATATGTATAAAATGGATAACTAATAAGAACCTGCTGTATAAAAAATAAAATAAAATTCAAAAAAAATAGTAATATGTGAACTAACAAGACAGTACAAGTTTGACAAGGGAAGGCAGGACATTCTGAGTAGTAGGATCAGCATATGCAAAGGCAAGGAGGTAAAAAGATGTGGGCTTCCCTGGTGGCGCAGTGGTTGAGAGTCTGCTTGCCGATTCAGGGGACACGGGTTCGTGCCCCGGTCCGGGAGGATCCCACATGACGCGGAGCGGCTGGGCCTGTGAGCCATGGCCACTGAGCGTGCATGTCCAGAGCCTGTGCTCCGCAACGGGAGAGACCACAGCAGTGAGAGGCCCGCGAACCGCAAAAAAAGACAACATTGCTTTAGCTCTTTTTTTTAAAAAAAAATAATTTTATCTCTACATCAAGGAAGATTTCAGGTAGTTGGTGTCATTTTTGTGTACCAGTAAGTTCAAGTGACCCTTTAATAATAATGGGTCTCTTATTAGACTCAAAAGAAAGATGCTAACATCTGAAATTCTTACTGCAAAATCATTGTACAGGTGACGTTGACATCTAAGTAACATTTATTACAATATGAAAACTCTGCAAAAAGATTTTGCAATAAGAAGACCATGACAGTGGCTAGGTATCCAAAGAGATGAAAGGACTTGAAATAAAACTTAAGAAACACTGGCCTAGGGACAAAGAAAATTCATGTTCTCTATATAACTTAACCCATGTTACAATTAACCACCACCCAGTCAGTGTTATTGCTGCTGAATCAGAGGTAAGTGAAAAGTTTGCTCAGTGTGATTTGTTATACTAGAGGCCTCACTGGAAATAGTGTAAGTTTTGCCCATTTCTTCAAAGTTCTTGAATACATCATAGGGTATTTTTGACGGGAGCCTATTATTGAACATTCAAGACATTATCAGATCCAGGGTCAGCTTCACGGGCAGCTACTTGGGCAGCTGTCCAGAGCATCTCTCTATAAGGGACACTAGGGTAGTACGGCAAGTATAATTAGATAGGGGAAATTGTATTTTCCGGAACTCTTCTTTGGTTGAAAGGATTAACATGATTAACTGCTTGGGGGATGTTGAGTGTGGGAGCAGGTGAGATCCTCAAAGTAAAAGCGTAACTTCAATTTCATTCAAAGAAAGAAAAGTGTGGGTAACTGAAGGGAATTTATTTTGTTGAGTGGGTGATGAGAGTTTGGCAGGGGCAGAGCTAAGTCTCTGGGGACAGTAGAGAGAGCATTTCTTGTTTGTTACATACCTTGTAATAGAGCAGAAGTTGTTTCCAGAGTGCTTTGAGTTCCTCAAGAGCAGTATATATTAACGGTTTTGGTCATTCATCAAATATATTTTAATCATCTCTGGAAGATGGTTCTTTGGGACACCAGTCTGCCGTCTCTCTGCTGGCTTTCTGCATAAAGTCGCTATTCCTTGCCTTGCCCTCGACCCCCACCAAAAAAAAAAAAGATTATCTCTGATATGTTGTTGGTGACTTTCAAGATTAAAGACAGTTTCTTGCTCTCAAGGATTTACAGTCTGTTTGGAAAAAGGATATACACACAAGTGTCTTCTGTGACATGAGTGTTATTTTAAACGTATAGAGCATAGCAGAAGCTTAGAGAAAGCCAAAGTTTGGCTTGCTGTGCCCGAGGGTATCAGAGAAGGCTTCACACAATAATATGTGAACTAAGAGGTAGAGAACAAACGTTATGGGCACCAAGGGGGGAAAGTGGTGGGGGGGCGGGTGGTGGTGGTGGGATGAACTGGGAGATTGGGATTGACATGTATACACTAATATGTATAAAATGGATAACTAATAAGAACCTGCTGTATAAAAAATAAAATAAAATTCAAAAAAAATAGTAATATGTGAACTAACAAGACAGTACAAGTTTGACAAGGGAAGGCAGGACATTCTGAGTAGTAGGATCAGCATATGCAAAGGCAAGGAGGTAAAAAGATGTGGGCTTCCCTGGTGGCGCAGTGGTTGAGAGTCTGCTTGCCGATTCAGGGGACACGGGTTCGTGCCCCGGTCCGGGAGGATCCCACATGACGCGGAGCGGCTGGGCCTGTGAGCCATGGCCACTGAGCGTGCATGTCCAGAGCCTGTGCTCCGCAACGGGAGAGACCACAGCAGTGAGAGGCCCGCGAACCGCAAAAAGAAAAAAAAAAAAAAAAAGAGAATGTTCAGTAAATGGCTCAGGTTTCAAAGAACAGAAGAGAATGTGAAGGGAGAGCTGGACAGCTGAGCAGCAACCAAAGTAAATCTTAGTCTTCATGCTAAGAAATTGAGGGTTTTATATAGTGGATATATAGAGGGACATTAAATTTTGCAGGTGAGTTTTACTAAAATTGATATATATTGATGCTGGATGCTTGGAAACACAAGGTACTTTGAGCTGGCTGCTTATATTGTCATGATGGCATGCAAGTTCTTTATGAGAAGGAGTAGAAGATAAATTGAAGGTGGCAAGACTGGAGGGAGAAAAGTTAAGAAACTACTGGAACAAACTAGAAAGAGATGATACGGTTCTCAACGAGGCTAGTAGTAAAGAGGATTGAAAGAAAGGTGTGAAAAAGGGAATAGGTTGGAGAGAAAGAAAAGGAAGTATGTTCTAAATGACAGCAACTAATGTGATGCGAGGGGTGAGAAGTGAAGAGGCTACGGTAACACTTAGATTGAGAACTGTGTCGATTTAAGTACCACTTGCTCAGATAAAGAAGAAAAGCCATTTCTTTTTGGTTGGCAGTGTAGTTTTGAAAGAGGTAAGATAAGATTACTTTTCAGAACACTGAATAGAATAAGCACTCCTAAAATCAATTAGGTCTTCATTAGAGCATTAAATATATGTTTAATAGCTTCTGAATGTTAAATTCTAAGTGAAAAAATCACTTATCACATGTTTTAGTTCTGTCCCCAAGAGTCACTGAGCAAGAAAAGACACCAGATAAAAGACAGTTTAAGGAGATCCTTTCTTGAATCATAGAAGCAAATAATTTTAGAGACCACCATGTCTCGTGGATTAAACATCTCATTCTCCTCAAGGGGACAAAGCAGGCTTCAGTAGCCCAAGAGCAGTCCTCTAAATAAGAGTTGCTATTTCTGGAAACAAAGGTACACAAAAACCAGGGGACATTTACAGAAGAGATCAAGTGGGGTCCAAGGGCATCTGGGTGGAATAGAACACATTCTCAGCTCCAAAATCCTTCTGAGAATCTCTCCAGATGACCCCGGCTTAAAGGATCTCCTGTCACTCTGAATTTTTGCTCACAGGATTTTTCATAGATGTAATGAATTAACTGTGATATAATATTTTGAAAAGACATTCCTCCCTATCTATATTTTAAACTCCATTAGGGCAGAAATTATATTTATATTATTTCTAGCTGTATCAGTCAGGGTTCAACCAGAGAACCAGAATCACTAGGAGATATATCCATATAGTATTAAATGATTTGCTACTGGGATTTGACCTTATGCATGTGGGAATTGGTGAAGCATTCTCTGTAAGGCTTTGTCTTCATGTCTCATGCTGAAGTTCAAACTCCACAAGCAGGCAGGCAAGAATGGAAGACGGATGTAAACTGAGGGAGATCAGGAGTAGGCTGGAACCCACAAACATGAGCTGGAACCCCACAAGGATGGACTGAAACCCGTGTCAATTCTTGTTTCCTCTGACGATGGTGGTGTGGATGTCTTGCATGCATCAGGGCCCATTTTGATGTAGGAAACATATTCCTGGCCCATGAGTCAAAGAAGCTTGAGGAAGATGCAGGGCAAGGTGGAGCATCACAGGTCCAGTTGCTAACTCACATCAACAAGGTGAGCCAGCAGATCATTGACAATGTGTGTGAAATTCAAAATGGCTCTTGCTTTGCTTCTCCCCTCCAAATCTCCCATAAGAAATGTCTCTTCTGGCCCACTCTACCCAGAAATATACAGGAAAGGGAATTCTGGGAAATGTCATTCAGCCTAGCTAAGTTGATACATTACAAAGGTACCACAGTAGCTACATCTTGAGCACCTTCAGAGTGCCTATCACAGAGTGGGTGCTGAATTAACATTCATGGAATGAACAAATACATGAATGACCGGTGGAAGGGGCAGAGTTTACCATAGACTGATGGGAGTTCAAAGAGCAAGAATGAAATAAATGTTTAATCAGTCCTTTATCGTGTTGCAGAACGCAGTCCAGTGCCAATGAGAAAACACATACAATTCTCTGTGTCTCTTTCTCTGTCTCTTTCTGTCTCTTGCTCACGCACACACACGCACACGCACACGCACACACACGCACACACATGCACACACTCTTTTTTCCTCTTGAAAATGTGTAAAGTGTAGGTAATGAATTAGTTGAAACAGCATTGTCCTACTTTCCAGGCTGTAAACTCATCACTGTAATAACTACAAAGCCTTTACAGTAATGGCACATGTGTAGGAATTTGTGAAATGAATTTTTTGGCAGTTCATTAGTAAATTTGGGTTTTGCCACAGCCTTAGGGAACAGAAGGGATCCCAGAAGGTATAACAATCAGCAGATGAACTAAACCTCCCCTCAATAATATGAAATGCTATTTTAAAAGAATTAAGCAATGAGAAATAAAGCCTGGAAAATGAAATAATAGCTCATTAAAATTAATCTTTTTGAGTTACGTGGGTTGGGACAAAATACATTCTAATCACCACTGTAATTCAGATAACTAATGTGGTAGTTTCAAAGGATTTTTATCGTGTGTTCCCAAAAAGTCCTTTTACACTGGGTTAGCTACATGCTTCAAGGTCTGTATCATGCTTTAATTCATTTTATGTCCCTGGAACCTATCAGAGTGCCAGCATGTCTTAATGCTCAGTAATATTTGTTGGAAGAATAAATGAGAGAATGAGTTAAGGGCATCTAATAGGAACAGACTGAAGTTAGTTAATGATAATAGACTTGAGTTGTAGGCAAAATGCAGCTTAGAACACTAAATAATGCGTTCTTGTTGAGATGACAAACTGGCCTGGGATATTGGTTCCTCCCCCAAAGTCAACCCTAATGAAACTACAGAAGCTGCAGAAAAGCTTGGATTTGAGGAATGAAAAGTGAAAAAACACAGAACCCCCAGGGAGTCTGAGGTCTGCCTTGGCCGTTTGGGAATTTTGGGTGGGTAATGGTGAAAGTACAGATCAGAGGAGAAAAGGAGGCAGCCGTGAGGATACAGGTTGTAGGATCCTATTAAGCTTTGCTTCTGCTCTTTTACAACAGAAATCGTACGCAATACTCTAGACCTCCAGTGTCAGACACGAGCAAGCCTAAGTTCAGGCCATGTAAAAGACATTACATTGATATTCCTTCAGTATCATGTGTGAGTGAAATTGCAGCTTGCCCTCCGTCTCCTGTTGCTGATGATCCTTCAGCTCTACCATCTCCCCACCTCCTCTCCCTCCTCCAGTCAGTAACTCTCCTTTCCTGTTCGCTTGATGCCAACCCCTGTATGCCAGCTCTTGTACGGTACTACTGTACTTTTCAAGGTGCTGTACCGGAAGATTAAAAGTGTTTATTTTTTGTTTGGTTTTTATGTATTATCTGTGTGAAAAGTATTCTAAACCTATTACAGTACAGTATTACATGGCCGATTGTGTTAGTTGGGTACCTAGGCTAACTCTGTTGGACTTATGAGCAAATTGGACTTACGAACGCACTCTCAGAACGGAACTCATTTGTATGTAGGCGACTTACTGAATGAAAACTGGCCGGGTGGCCAGACACGCTCAGGTATTCACATCTCTGTTCCTCTAAACCCAGCAATAAAAGATTAGGAGGCCCTACCTCCTGTTAGGGCCACTGCTTCCTAAGTGTTTAAAGGTGAAACAATGAGCAGAAGAGTTGCCTGGTGGATTCGAAGTAAATGGGAGTGCCTAGCAGACTTTCCATAGTTCCTAGAGTTCTGTGGTCCAGAGCTTTTCTCTTTCTAACTCCTTATATTCACCTGGAGGTGTTCCAGCCCTGTCTTTCAGCCCTTTCTATTGTCGATTTCACACAGATCATCAGGTACCCGTGACAGGAATTAACAGGCAAAATAACCTGACACTTGCAAAATAACCAGTACTAGCAAAGAAAGATCACAGAGGAACAACATAACCCATCTGAGGCAGAATAATTGAAACATACAGAGAAAACTTAAAATAAGCATGGTAAATTTACTGAAAGATAAAGGAAGGTGTTTGCGATATGAAGAAAGAACAAGAAATCATACAAAGAGCCAAGTGGAAAAACAGGAATAAAAATGATAGAAATAGAGAACTCAGTAGTCAGGATAAATAGTAGGACATAGAGAGTTAAGAGCAAGTCAGATGGATGGACTTTGAAGAAAGTTGAAGAAAACATGGAAAATAGAAAAAGAGATTCAATGGATGAAAATGTTGAAAATAAAAATACCAATATGTAGGCAACAGAAAGTACAGAATGAGGGAGAAAAAAAGAAAACAGGAAAAAGGAAATATCTGAAGCAATAATTAATGTTTCTAAAAGTAAAGATGAAAATGTCATATTAAAGGGGCTCAAATTGAGAGAGACAAGGGCAAGGTGAACAGGAGGGATAAGAGAATGTCACAGTTAAGTATTTTAGTGAAATTTAAGGGAAAAGAAAAAAATTCCAGAGAAAAAGAACATGTCACCTACAAACATTGTCAGTTATTCATGTATGTGTTTATTTATTTTTGAGATATAATTGACATATAACATTATATTAGTTTCAGGTGTACAACAGAGTGACCCAATTTTTGTATCTATTGTGAAAGGTTCACAGTAAATGTAGCCAACCTCTGTCACTGTACATAGTTACAAGTTTTTTCCCATTGAGATAAGAACTCTTAAGGTCTACTCTCTTGGCAGCTTTTAAATATGCAATACAGTGTTATTAACTGTAGTCAGCGTGCTGCACATTATATCCCCGTGAGTTATTTATTTCACAACTGGAGGTTTGTACCTTTTGACCCTCTTCTCCCATTTTGAACACCCCCTTTCAGACCCTCTCCCGACCCCCTCCACCCCTTCCTCTGGCAACCAGCAATCTGTTCTCTGAATCTATGAGCTTGGGTTGTATTTTGTTTTTCTGTTTTTTCAGATTCACACAGTATTTGTCATTCTCTGTCTGACTTATTTCACTTAGGATAATGCCCTGTACATCCATCCATGTTGTCACAAATGGCAACATTCCATTGTGTGTGTGTTTGTGTATATCACCTTTTCTTTATCTATTCACCCCTCAATGGGCACTTATAAGTTGCTTCCACATCTTGGCTGTTGTGAATATGCTGCAATTAACATGGGGGTGCTTACATCTTTTTGAGTTACTGTTTTTGTTTCCTTCGAGTAAATACCCAGAAGTGGAACTGCTGGATCATATGGTAGTTCTATTTTTTTATTTTTTATTTTTTTTAATTTTTTAATTTATTTTTTATTTTTTTTAACATCTTTATTGGGGTATAATTGCTTTACAATGGTGTGTTAGTTTCTGCTTTATAACAGAGTGAATCAGTTATACATATACATATGTTCCCATATCTCTACCCTCTTTGTCTCCCTCCCTCCCACCCTCCCTATCCCACCCCTCCAGACAGCCACAAAGAACCGAGCCGGTTTCCCTGTGCCATGCGGCTGCTTCCCACTGGCTATCTACCTTACGTTTGTTAGTATATATATGTCCATGTCTCTCTCTCGCCCTAACACACCTCACCCTTCCCCCTCCCCATATCCTCAAGTCTGTTCTCCAGTAGGTCTCTGTCTTTATTCCTGTTTTACCCCTAGGTTCTTCATAACATTTTTTTTTCTTAAATTCCATATATATGTGTTAGCATACGGTATTTGTCCTTCTCTTTCTGACTTACTTCACTCTGTATGACAGACTCTAGATCTATCCACCTCATTACAAATAGCTCAATTTCGTTTCTTTTTATGGCTGAGTAATATTCCATTGTATATATGTGCCACATCTTCTTTATCCATTCATCCGACGACGGGCACTTAGGTTGTTTCCATCTCCGGGCTATTGTAAATAGAGCTGCAATGAACATTTTGGTACATGACTCTTTCTGAATTCTGGTTTCCTCAGGGTATATACCTAGTAGTGGGATTGCTGGGTCATATGGTAGTTCTATTTGTAGTTTTTTAAGGAACCTCCATACTGTTCTCCATAGTGGCTGAACCAATTCACATTCCCACCAGCAGTGCAAGAGTGTTCCCTTTTCTCCACACCCTCTCCAGCATTTATTGTTTCTAGATTTTTTGATGATGGCCATTCTGACTGGTGTGAGATGATATCTCATTGTAGTTTTGATTTGCATTTCTCTAATGATTAATGATGTTGAGCATTCTTTCATGTGTTTGTTGGCAGTCTGTATATCTTCTTTGGAGAAATGTCTATTTAGGTCTTCTGCCCATTTTTGGATTGGGTTGTTTATTTTTTTGTTATTGAGCTGCATGAGCTGCCTGTAAATTTTAGAGATTAATCCTTTGTCAGTTGATTCATTTGCAAATATTTTCTCCCATTCTGAGGGCTGTCTTTTGGTCTTGTTTATGGTTTCCTTTGCTGTGCAAAAGCTTTGAAGTTTCATTAGGTCCCATTTGTTTATTTTTGTTTTTATCTCCATTACTCTAGGAGATGGGTCAAGAAGGATCTTGCTGTGATTTATGTCATAGAGTGTTCTGCCTATGTTTTCCTCTAAGAGTTTGATAGTTTCTGGCCTTACATTTAGGTCTTTAATCCATTTTGAGCTTATTTTTGTGTATGGTGTTAGGGAGTGATCTAATCTCATACTTTTACATGTACCTGTCCAGTTTTCCCAGCACCACTTATTGAAGAGGCTGTCCTTTCTCCACTGTACATTCCTGCCACCTTTATCAAAGATAAGGTGACCATATGTGCATGGGTTTATCTCTGGGCTTTCTATCCTATTCCATTGATCTATCTTTCTGTTTTTGTGCCAGTACCATACTGTCTTGATTACTGTAGCTTTGTAGTATAGTCTGAAGTCAGGCAGCCTGATTCCTCCAGCTCCATTTTTTGTTCTCAAGATTGCTTTGGCTATTCGGGGTCTTTTGTGTTTCCATACAAATTGTGAAATTTTTTGTTCTAGTTCTGTGAAAAATGCCAGTGGTAGTTTGATAGGGATTGCACTGAATCTATAGATTGCTTTGGGAAGTAGAGTCATTTTCACAATGTTAATTCTTCCAATCCAAGAACATGGTATATCTCTCCATCTGTTTGTATCATCTTTAATTTCTTTCATCAGTGTCTGTAATTTTCTGCATACAGGTCTTTTGTCTCCTTAGGTAGGTTTATTCCTAGATATTTTATTCTTTTTGTTGCAGTGGTAAATGGGAGTGTTTTCTTGATTTCACTTTCAGATTTTTCATCATTAGTATGGTAGTTCTATTTTTAATTCTTTGAGTAACCTCCGTACTGTTTCCCATGGTGGTTGCACCAATTTACATTCCCACCAACAATACACAAGGGTTCTCTTTACTTCACATTCTTGCCAACAATTGTTATTTCTTGTCTTTTTAATAATAACCGTTTTGACAGATATGAGGTGATATCTCATTTTGGTTTTGATTTACATTTCCCTAATGATTAGTGATGTTGAGCATCTTTTTATGTACCTGTTGGCTATCTGTATGTCTTCTTTGCAAAACTATCTATTTAGATCTTCTTCCCATTTTTTTTTTTTTTTTTTTTGCGGTACACGGGCCTCTCACTGTTGTGGCCTCTCCTGTTGCAGAGCACAGGCTCTGGACGCGCAGGCTCAGTGGCCATGGCTCACGGGCCCAGCCGCTCCGCAGCATGTGGGATCTTCCCAGACCAGGGCATGAACCTGCGTCCCCTGCATCGGCAGTCGGACTCTCAACCACTGCACCACCAGGGAAGCCCTTTCTGCCCATTTTTTAATCAGACTTTTTTTTGAAATTGAGTTGTATGTGTTCTTTATGTATTTTGTATATTAACCCCTTATCACATATATGATTTGTAAATGTTTTCTTCCATTTAGTAGGTTGCCTTTTTATTCTGTTGATGGTTTCCTTTGCTGTGCAGAAGCTTTTTAGTTTGATGTAGTCTCACTTGTTTATTTTTGCTTTTGTTGCCTTTGCTTTTGGTGTCAAATTCTAAAAATGATTGCCAAGACCCATGTCAAGGGCTTACTGCCTATGTTTTGTTCTAGGAATTTTATAGTATCAGGTTTTACATTCAAGTCTTTAATTCATTTTGTGTTAATTTTTGTGTATGTGTAAGATAATGGTACAGTTTCCTTCTTTTGCATGTGGCTGTCCAGTTTTCCCAACACCATTTATTGAAGAGACTGGTTTTCCCCCATGGTATATTCTTAGTCCCTTTGTCATAAATTAATTGACCAAATATGCTTGGGTTTATTTCTGGGCTATCTGCTTTGTTCCATTGATCCATGTGTCTGTTTTTTTTCTTTTTTAATACCCATACTATACTGTTTTGATTACTGTAACTTTGTAGTATAGTTTGAAATTGGGAAATGGTATGTCTCTAGCTCTGTTCTTCTTTTTCAAGGTTGCTTTGGCTGTTTGGGGTCTTTTGTGGTTCCATACAAATTTTAGGATTGTTTGTTCTATTTCTGTTTTCTTTCCAAAAATGCCTTTGGAATTTTGATAGGGCTGCACTGAGTCTGTAGATTCCTTTGGGTAGTATGGACATTTTAACAATATTAATTCTTCCAACCCATGAGCATGGAATATCTTTCCATTTATGTGTGTCTTCTTCAATTTCTTTCAACAGTGTCTTACAGATTTCAGTGTACAGGTCTTTCACCTCCTTGGTTAAATTTATTCCTAGGTATTTTATTCTTTTTGATGCAATTGTAAATGGGATTATTTTCCTAATTTCTCTTTCCGATAGTTCATTTTTAGTGTATAGAAACACAACAGATTTTTGCATATTGATTTGTACTCCGCAACTTTACTGAATTTATTAGTTCAAAACAGTTTTTTGGTAAAGTCTTTAGCATTTTCTGTGTATAATATCATGTCATAGAAGAAGAAAACAATTCCAGGAGGATTTTTTAAGTGATATAGGAGGTAGGGGAAATCAAATAACTTGGTTATGCTTAGGTTTTCTTAAAAAGAGAGAGAGGGAGAGAGAGAGAGAGAGATAAATGTATTCTTAACAATTCAGAGCAATCCAGAATGCAAATACAGACAATACAGAAGGAGATATAGATATTGATAAGTTTAAGAAATTAATGAGTGAATAGACATAACCTTGGTCTTATATTAAAGGCAAAAACTTGAGTACACATGTGTAACATATAATTTCAAATATGAAGGAAAAATCTTGTTTATACAGAGGAAAGTAAGAAAGGAGAAGGTGAAGGAGAAAAGTGCAGAATATGAAATATATCAAATGAAACAGCAGAAATGTTCTACTATAAAAATAATTAAAATATTTATAATAGAGAAACACCAGACAACCTCAGACTGTATTTTTAAACATAGCAAATATGATCTAACAAAATTATCTTTTAAAAATAGATATTTGACACAAAAAAATTTCAAAAATGTTAAAAATAAAAGATAGAAACTTACAGACCAGGTAAATATGAGTGTGAAAACTAAAATGGAATAGTACTCTTAATATCTGACAAAATATAATTTGAAGGGGAAAAATGTGGTATAATGAATATATTTGTCTAGGATTTTGCTCTGGGTTACCTGAAAAAAGGAACAAGCTGGATTCAGTCTCACATTTCTCTTTTCTATCAGGAAGAAAGAATGCATCTGAACTCAGTTTGCCATGAGATTAATGGCCCTTCCCTTGCAATTGGAAGAGAGATAATTACAGACAACTCCTATAAAGAGCCATTATCTGTATTCAAAATACCTAGCACCCACAGGATTTTTCACTGATAAATTTCCTCTATGAAAGAGCTCAAAAAGGGTTTCAGTTCTGACCCTTGAAAAATAGACTCATGCTATGGGTCTACGGTCCTACTCCACCTCTCCGTGGGATGTTGGGAAGATGTGGGGATCTTCTCTCCTTTTCCTCTTTTGACTCTTGTCTTCATAAGATGCCCCTTTTCCTTAACATGAGCAAGATAATATTGTAGAATTCATCCTGAGAACTGGTGTACTGCCGGGGAGAAACCACTCAGCAATCTAACCTCTACAAGAATATTGTAAGGGTCAAAAAAGGAGGTTGCCTACTTGTAGAAAGAACACTAGAGCAAGATGATATCACACCTATGCATCTAACACATTAAAGGTTAGTAAAAAGCAAAAGTCGGTTTCTTGAAAAGATTTTCAGACTTTTGCTAAGACTGCCTCAAGAGTGAGAGAAGGGCAGAGGATTAATATCTAGAATTCACAAAGAACTCCTACAAGTCAACAAAAAGAATACAACTCTAAAAAAAATGGCAAAGGATAAGAACAGGCAATTTCTGTAAGAAGAATCTCCAGAGGATCACAAGTATATCAGAAGTTTCTGAAATGTATTAGTAATTAAACTAAGACAAACATGAGCTATTACTTTGTACCTGTAAATAAGCAAAAAATTAAAATATAGGAAAACACCAAATGGTGGTAGGATTGGAGATTATTGCCATTGCTCTGAAAATCACTTGGTGGGTCTTATTCAAATGCAGTGTGTAGGAGTATATATACACAGTATGCATACTAAACAGATATACGTAAATATATATTTATGTTTTATATATACACACACACACACACACTGAACACACGCACACAGACACGTGATCAAACAGTTGTGACCCTGAGTTTAGAGTCTAAAGGTTTTCTCACACAGATGATAAAGGACATCTAGGAGCGTGCTCATCATAATATTGCTCATGGTAATTGGAAATTAGGGTCTATCCCAACCTGAGTATCTAGCGGTGGGGTACTAGATAGGTCCCCAGTGGCAGATATATCCCATGAAGTACAAGGAAGCCCTCCATAGAAACAGAAGTAAAACTGGATGACCCAAAGGCAGATAGGTGGATTGTAAAAATAGTGTAATGAGTATAAAAATGAGAGAGACAGAGAATTATCCGTTTATTGTTAAAATATACTAAGATACATACAGCAAAATAAGAAACATTGTACAGATTGCACCAATTGATGATTACCTGACTTAGCAAATAAAAATGCAGGATACCAAGTGAAATTTGAATTTCAGATAAAATATGAATTTTTTTTTAGTATAAGTTTGGGCCAAATATTTAGTATAAGTATGTCCCATACAATGTTTGCAACTTACTCATATTAAAAAGTTATTTGTAGTTTATTGGAAATTCATATCTAACTGGGGGTCCTGTGTTTTGTCTGTCAACCCTATACCAAACAAATGATACACAAACACATGAGAACGGTTGCCTTTTGAGGGTTGGGAGGTGTAGGAAAATGCAGATAAAATGAAATAAAACAGACAAGAAGAATAAAAGCAAAAAAGGGCAATGCATAGATCAATGATGATAAAATGCCATGCTCCGACTGTAACTGACTAGCTGATTCTAAGAATAAAAAGAAAAAGGGGACATTTTTGGAGAAAAAAGGAATCTTCTGCCATGATTTATAAGAGCTTGGTTATAAAAGAGATGTGAAGATCATGGTGTGGAACTGACTTGTAAGTGAGATTCCCTAGTAAATTAACAATTGTCCTTTTGGTTTTGGGAATAACTAGTTATTTTTAGGTAAGCAAAAAACCTATTTTCATTCTTTCTGAAAGTTTCATCTTTAGTGAATAAAACTGTTTAATGAAAGTTCAGCACATTAAAATAATAAGTTCAGGGCTATTGTGTGATAAAAACATATTTTGAAATACCATACCATATTTTAACACACACGGGTAAAATGCACATGCAAAGTAATTACTTGAGCAGCAAAGAGAGTGAGCTCTAAGATACTTTGGTCTCCTCCTGCCATTGTACCTTAGAGAAAATGCCCTCCACCAAGCTAAACAAGACTCTTGGGTCCCAAAGCCCCCAACCCATCATAAGCCCAGGTATTTCAGCAGCAATGTCATCCTTATCACCTCTTTTGTCCTAAGACAAGCATAGTTTCCTCAGGCCCGGCCATCGAAATGCTGATGTTAGTACCTTGCAAATTTGAAACAATGTGCAAATCAAAATGTTGGATTAATAAACCCTTAAGAGCAGCCAAATTCCAACAAGTGAGTTCACTCACAGAACTACCTGCAAGGAAATGGCAGGATTCCTTGCTAGAGTCTTGTTTTCATGACTAAGTCAGTATCTGGGTGGACTTGAGATGTTGGCATCAGTTAGAGATGAGAAAAAAATTCATAGACCTAAAACCCCAATCCCTCTAAACCCCACATGCTCTTGCACAGGGAGCGCTGGTTTCCTTTCTCTTACTTACCTATTTCCCTTTACTCTTTATCTTACTAATTGTTCTTCCTTTATGCTCTATCTTGCCGTCCTAGGTCAGATCAGCCAAGGTTGGTACCCTCCTCTTTGCTGCTTTTGGATAGAGTTTCACCAGTTCCTCATGGTTTACCTGTGTTCCTGCCTCTCCCAAGGTTTCTTTCTATAACTCAAGAGTCTTTCCTGAATTTATCACTAAAGTGCTTGACTAAGCAGCTGATGCCAACTAGCAGTTTATTTCTGAGATCAAAGATCTTTGAGCCAATTTCATACTTTCACAATAAACAATTAAATGGCCCTCTGCAGTCTGGCTCATATCATTCAGTTTTCAGAGTCTAGTAGCCAGAGGGTGGGGTCTGAAGTTATACCGAGTGCTTTGAAATCCGAGCTCTGGTGGCCAATGGCTATGTAAATATAGCAGGTCTTAGAACTTCTCTAAACCATATCTTTAATGTTCCAACCAAATACATTCTTTATTTTTTAATGCACATAAAGGAATGGTCACTGCCATTTCTTCTCTAACTTTTCCGTTAAAGTTCTTCAAAGAAAAAGCAGAACAGAAAACACATTTCTAGCAGAAAATATTTGCCCTCTTTGTCACTTAATTTGTCTGTGGTCCTAGGCAGATAATTTCCTATTTTTATTTTATGTATCGATATGAATAATAATCATACCTACCTCATGATATTATTGTGAACGTCAAAAGTTCAGCAAATATTTATTGTCTGTAATGTGTGTCTTCAGTAAACAGGGTGGTCTCTTGAAACTTGTTTCTAGTGTGAAGAGAGAAAATAAGCAAATATGCAAATATTAAATATGATAAATATCACCAAATGGTTGTGAAATATAATATACATACAGTTTCTGAAATATTTGGTTGTTTGCTTTTAGTTCATTTAATCATATGCATATATATAAAGAAATTGACTTACATGCTCACCATCCTAGGTACCCTGCCAGATAAACCGGGGTTGCAAACTTTTTTTGTAAAGGACAGAAAATAAATGTTTTAGGCTCTGTAGGCCATAATGTCTCTGTCACAATTGCTCAACTCTGTCACTGTAGCACCAAAGCAGCCACAGACAATACATTAACAAACAGGCATGGCTATGTTCAATTAAACTTTATGGACACTGAACTTTGAATTTTATATAATTTTCTTATGTCACAAAATAGCAATCTTCTTTTGATTTGTTTTCAACCATTTGAAAATATAAAAAGTACTCATATTTGGCATATGCTATACAAAAGAGGCAGCAGCCTGGATTTGGCTCCAAAGCTCTCTGATGCAGACCAGCTTCTCAAACTTTAATATGTGTACAAATTACTTGAGGTGTTGTTAAAATGCAGAGTTGGTTTAGTGGGTCTGGGATGGGATCTGAGATTCTCTGCTTCCAATAAGCTCCAAGAGAATGCTGATGTTACAGATCTTGAGTAGTGAGAATATAGAAATTATTTTTGTGAATGTACAGAAAAACTTCTGCAAGCGTACAGAGAACGTGCTATAGAATATATCTTGCAGGACAACTGGGAGTAAATAGAATCTTCAGTATTTTTACTTTAAACTTCTGTTTTGCTGATTTTTTTAAACTGAGATTTCACTTCCAAAATAATTTTTTTAAGAAAGTGAAATTCAGGGCAGGCAAAAGCACACTTGGCAAAGTCATATTATGGCAGTTTAAGGAGCTATAAACTCATGTTTTCTAAGAATAGTAACAAACATGGAAAACGTGTAATAGCATGTTGTGAGAAAAAAAAATAATACAGCATGTATTGTACCATACGTAAACATGTATACATACCCACAAGAAAGAAGTACCACAAAACGTTGGCAGTGATTATACATGGGGAATGAATAAGAGAGAGTTTTACTTTTTTCTTTGTACTTCCATATTTTCCAAATTTTCCATGGCAGACACATGTTATTTTAAAATCAGAAAAAATGAGATACTTTTTTTATAGAAGATAAAGAAGCAAAAAGTAGGCCATGCTAAAGTCATGAGTTATTCTTCACTCACAGTCAAGCATGGGCTTGCTTATTCAGCAAACGCTCCCAGAGCACAGACCTACAACCTTGAGAGAGTAGTAGCAGTAGTTTTGTTCTCCAAGTCTGGAAACTTCCAGTCAGATCCAACAACTGACAAGTGGCCCAACCTAGACTCCCACAGAGGCCTTCTAATTCCAAGACCCATGTTCCTTTTCCTCCTCTTTACTGTTTCCCCTTGAGCAAAGATGGGGTTGTGCAAAGCGGCTCACTATTCACTCAGATCTACAGGTAAGATCACCCTAGGAAGAACTATAAATTTACGAATGTTTGGCTTAGACAATGCTATAAACTAAGATATATATGAGGGGTACTTAAATTTTAACAGACATAATCAAAAGGGGTGTACTTCACATATTAACATTTGAGGATGCCCCAAGTTTGGGAAGGAGGAAGACTTTTCTTCTAAGAACTGGGTAACTGCACAAAACAGAGGTTTAATTATTCTTCTTTGGAGAACAGAAATGACACCTGTTTTTGTTCAATCTGAGGCAGATACAAGGAAATAGATACTTATGAAATGAACCTTAGAAAATAAATCATGCAATCTCTGGAAGCCTCCTCACTACCTCCCTAGGTAGCCCATGCTTTATTTTGACAACATTTACTCTTACAAAGTTCTTATGTTGTGCTTCAATTAGAGAACTGCTACCCTCTGGCCTTTCTTGTCCTTCCTGGAACCATGTGGAAAAGTCATGAGATGTACAAGGCTCTTCTGTGAGGGAGCAGAGTTCCAGAATATCAATAGCTCCTGCTTAGGAAGCTGATGTCATGATTTAGCCCTGTTCAGTACAATACCCTACACCTGAGTCACTCTGTAAATTTCAAAGTCTTTGGTACCATTATCTCATTTAATCCTTACAGCATCACAATATCATCTGATGTAGGCTGGGCAGGGTCTTAAAACACACAACTCAAAAGAGTGTTTCCATGACTTGCCTAAGGACACACAGCACAAAGATGGTAGAGTTTACAATAGAAGTTGAAGTCTTCTGATTCTTGGCGCAATTCTCTTTTCATTAAACTTCCCTGTTGATTTTACAAATGGGATAAACACAGAGCCAGATGACAGACAGCTAGATTTGTTAGGACTTTTCACTTTGTTTCAAGTTACAATTTTCAGTAGTTTTTTGGATCCTACATTGAATCCAGTATAAGTAAAGCAGGAACTGAAGTAAACTAGGACACATTTAGCCCTGATGTTATGTGTCAGAATACCATTTGGATTTGTCCATTTGAATCTACATTCTAAGATTTTTTGAAACAAAGAATAAATAAATACATGCATTCTTGAGCACAATGTTTCATGAATTTGGGAGTTTCATTTTGTGATTTTTTTTTTTTTTTTGGTAGACTGATTACTGTTCCAAGCTTATCTTTTGATCTTCTAAGATAAATGCTGTTTTTTAAAAGAAATTGCTGTTGAAGTTGCTACTGTATTTTGGCTTTGATGTGTTGCTTTATTCACATTTTCTTGTTTTTCCTACTATATATTACCTTTCAGGGTCTTTGAGAAACAACCTCTTCATTTGCAAAATTCCGATTACAGATTTTTAATAAAAAGAGGTATGGTTGGATTTATTTGTTATTATAGATTGAGTTAAAATCCATTAGTAAATTAAACTAAAATTATTTCTTTTACAAAGGAAGAAATTTATAAATCAAGAAACCCAGCGTTACCATAGCAATCCGCGGAATCTAAAGATTGGAAACAGAGGACTATATTCTACTTTCTAGAAAACACTTCATTAGAGGAAAGATATATGATGTGTCTTCAGGGCGGAATATGACAATAAGAGTAGATCATTGCTTAACAAAAATACTTCCATTTTTTTTCCCTGACTAAAAATAATGCAAGGTAATTTGGAACAATTTTTATCAAAAATGTGCATAATACTTCTGTCTTTGGCACCATTTGTATTCAGTAACAGGAATGGGGTAGAATTGTGTACTTAGCTGACTACGTTTTGGAAATACCCTAGCTGTAGCAAATATGTTATGTGGGAAACTGGGCAGAAGGAGTGAGATTGGAGAGAAGAAGACATTGTTTTTGAAAAGCAAGAAGTGAATCAAAGGGGAATGAAGTCAATCAAATGAGGTGGGCTTTCTCTAGGAATTAACACAGAATTGTGTGTGTGTGAGAGAGAGAGAGAGAGAGAGATGCATGTGTCTTTGCATAGTTTCTGGTCTTTTGGCTCATCAAATATACACCAAATAGACCTGCTGCAGTGGACATCTGTTGTTTTTGCCTGCCCAGCATCCATTCCCCCTTCTTTTAGAAACAGCATTTCATTTTTCCTTTGAAAAACTATACTTTGCCCAACATGTATAGTCTTTGTGTCGTATTCATTCAAGGTGTCTTGTTTTCCTCTGGCCAGAGGGTAGAACCTGACCTCAGTAGGCCAGCCAGACTCTCCTTTGGGCATCTGAATCTTTCATGAATGATATACAGGCAGGAAAGGGTTGGCAGGGCTCCATCTCAGCCATAAAACCATGAAGAGATTCTCCTTTGCTTCCTGAATTTTGACACTCAGACTTGCCCCATTACTGTCTTTTCAGAGGTTTGATTGCTCAGATTTTCTTGTATTTAGATTTTTCTTTTTAAATTAGCTTAAGTTAGCCAGACTTAGTTTCTGTTACTTATAACCAAACCCTAACTGTTATTCATGATAAATGGGGCATGAGACACACCGACCGCTAGATTGCACATTTTACAATTCTCTATTTTACCGTTGAGTTTCATTCGGGAAGCTCAATGGTCCTAACATTCATCATTTTGTAGGGGCTGAATTCTGTCCTTTCAACAGATCTTCATCCTTAAGGCAACCGCCAGTATTCTACTTAACTCATTAAATTTGAGATTCAGGATGCATGTGAGGAAGAAAAATATGGTGAATTTTACAAGCCAGTAGTCCGGTTTGGTTATTCCAGCGAAGCAGCAAAAGGGGAAGCAAGAAGACTAGTCAGTGTTCTGGACGCCTTACACCCATAGGTAGGACTTTGTGTGTCAAGAACGAGAGACTTTAGCCACAGACTGAGGCTGCAGAAGATGAGAAGGCCCAGATGAGATGGAAAAAACCCTCAGTCATCCAAGCATTTTATAGAAATAGGATAATTCATAAAAGTAGTTGCAAAGGGGCTTAGTGGAAAGAAGCGTTCAGTTTTTTGTGAAGGACATAAGGGCAGGAGCCGTTGCTTTGATTTTGATATATAATGCCATACCCTGAAATTCACAGTTGTTATTCTTTATTTTCATTTTTTTTTCCAAATCCATCTCTGGGTATTCCTTTCCTGAGTTAGGGACATGAGAGCCCATTTTTTTCAGATGAGAAAGAGTTGTATCTTTGGTAAATGACTTATTCAAAATAACAAAGCTAGTAAGTAGAAAAGCCAGTCAAGTTTTTGTTCTCAATAGTAGGACGTTCTATACTTTTAAAATTTAAACCAAAATTTAAATTCCGTAAATTTTATAAGTAATGCTATACCTTACATGTATGGTATTATACATATGTGGATTTCTCTCAACATTGAAAGATTATTTCTTCAGTCTCAGAAAGGTTGTCAGTGTTTCTCAGGCTCCCAGAGGTTCTGAGGTTTCTAAGCTCCTCTAGAAATAGTAATTAATAGTAATGCTGCTAATAACAACAGTTAAACATTGTAGATCACCTGCTATTTCTCAGTCTCTGTGTTATCCTCAGTATATGCATTATTCATTTAAACTTTACAGAGGAGACATTATTAGTAGTATTACCGTTATCTTCCTTTTATAGATGAAGAAGCTGGAGCTTAGAGAGGCAAAAGTGAACTGCCTGAAGTCTCCCAGTTCCTGAGAGATGGAGACAGGACTAAAACACAGGAAGTTTGACTCCAGAGACAGGCTCTCCCAACATCACATTCCTACCTTCTCAAATTGAGCTTTGCTTTTTCTCGGCTTTGAGTTACCATTCCTTAAAAGGTTGTGCTGAAAATTACTGAGAACAGTATACTTGTTGCTGTCACAACAGTAAAGAATAGGCCAAATTAAATGCTTTCACAGCAGGTTATCACTGGCTCTCTCTCTCTCTCTCCTCTCTCTCTGTCTCTTGAATTAGTAATAGTATCTACCTCCAAAGGAACTGTGGCAAGCCCCCGTCCCACCCTTTCTCCCAGGCATCTAACTTTTCTCCTATTTGTTCTGTTTTAAGCTCCAACTAGAGTCCATCCTTAGTTAACCTTCCCGACAATTGGTTGTTCTCTCCTCGATTCTGCCATAGGACTGATAACAGTGTAAAATACTGTTTTCCGGTTACATAGTCGGCTTCCTCGTGAGACTGTGTACTGCTCTAAGTTGAGAACTCACCTTGTTATAGTCCCAGAGTCTTACACAATGCCTGGCACATGGTGGCACTCACAGTGTCCATGCATAAATGGTCTAAGGAAGTCTTCCTTTGAAATCCACATTGTCCTCTACCTTGCAAGTATATTTTTAAAAACAGAGCTCCCTGCACTTGATGTCCTCCTCTTCCCTTGATTTCAATTATTTACATCAGAATTACTTAATCATGTGGCAGATAATTAAGGAATACATTATTTATGTTAAATAAATTAACCCGACATCCCTTCTCCTCTCCTTCCCCTTGGCTGCCGAGCCTGGGTTTCAGTCATCTCACAAGGAGCGCTGGCATCTTGCGGGCCTGCGTGGCACACTGTCGTGGCTGCCTGGCCCTCCAGACGCTCTGACAAGCTCATCTCCCACCTTGTGCCCTCACTTTCCTTTCTCCGTCCTGTTGCTGCCATACCTAGGTTTTTAGTCCTGGAAACTCTGTGACCATGGGCAGCCCCCTAAACCTGTGTGAGCCTCAGTTTCCTCACCTCTTATTGACGCACAGAGTTGTGGTAAAAATTTAATGAGGTCATGCCTTGGACCTTTTAGGAAATAAAATGTCCGCTTAAACAATTTTATGCTCCAAAATGCATTAGTATCCTATCATATATCTGTAGGAGACATCTGTATTCACCAGCAATAAATTGGAGTTACACATCTGTGGAATGTTAGTGCTGGAAGCATTTTATCATAATAATCTATTCCAATTTCTCTTTCCACAGATGAGAAGATAGGCTCAGAATGCATAAGTTATTCTCCCAACATTTACTAAACTATTAATAGTAATGATGAACATTTATTAATAATGACTAACATTTAATGAGTCTTCGTCTATACCAGGCATCGTGCTAAGGCTTAACATACTTTATTACGTTTGATGATTACAATAATGCCTTGGAAAAAGTATTACTATCCTCATTTGACTGTTGAAGAAACTGAGGCAGAGAGTTTATGTAATATGCTCAAGGCCATGGAGGTAGTAAGTGTTAGGGATCAAGCCCAGGCTCATCTTGTATCTGGAGCCCAAGTTCTCGCTCATTGTTCTAAATTACTTCCCACAACGTTGTCAGTTAGGAGTAGGGCCCAGAGTGGGCACTGGAGCCTGACCTCTTGCTTCTAAGTCAGTGAATCTTTGTGGTACTATTTCTTAGGCTACCAAATCCCCAGCTACACACCTCATCTGTATATAGCCTATCCCAGCAAGAATGTCTCTTTGTTGCAGAAACAGCTGCACCAGATCTCTAATGACCATTTTTTTTTTGTTTTTTTTTAAATTTAATTTTATTTATTTTTTTATACAGCAGGTTCTTATTAGTTATCCATTTTCTAATGACCTCTTGATAGATCTTTATGGCTGGGCTCTCAATGTCAGCATCCGTGAATCTGTTTAGATATCCTCTTTATGTCAGCATTTGTGCTTGTGGAGTTTTAGCATTGGTAAGAACATTCTCTCCTTTACCACCAAATGGCAAATGTGCTTTGAAATATCTGTAGGATTTTCACACCTAATGGATCCATCTAAGCACATTGGTCAATAACATACATTTAATCTCTAGACAATGGCTATTTCCTCTGATTTAGGTGGGCACTTACTTGTGTGGTGTATGACACTCAAGTGTACTGTCAGACCCCAAATAGAGATTTTTGATTTCAGATGTCGAATATAACTGTTGATTCTAGCTCAGCAGTATTCCATTTTCTGTCCAGTGTTTACGTGGAAGCAGTTGAAGACTTCAGGGAATTTATGTAGCATGCCGGTACTCCAGTTCACACGAGGGAAGGTGCTGTGCCCATATTTGCTGCATGGACTACGTGTTTTATGAAATCTGCCATGATATTTGAACATGCTGTGTTGCACAGAAGACAGTGTTTTCCCCAGAGGAGAGATCCTGTGCTTGATTGACGGGGCTGGTGACCACAGGTCAAGGTTGCTTGGTGTTATCGGCCATCTGTTATCTTGGCAAGTATTTGACTGGAGGGCATTAATGTGTTCGTAATTTCCCACTTGATCTGAGAATAAGGCTAAAAAGACATTGTCACCAGTGGGAGCTGCAGAGCAGAGCGGAGTAGCACCAGCAGTTTGTCTCCTGGCTTCCTGCTCAGGGTGGCATGGGCTGAAATCAACCTTTCTTTCTGAGTCCCCCTCCCTGAAAGTCATTGAGAAGGCAGCCCCTTTGTCATGCTGCTTAGAGAGAAAGCCCAAAGCAGGTCTCATCAACAGGATTATGTAAACAGTTTTAAGTCACTCCAAAAGGTCTTGATCATTATAAAACCTTTTTTAAAGTAAGACAGCCAATTCTTCAGTTTTGCTAAAAAGCAGTGAAATCTCATATCTATTCATATGTTCATTTCTTGTTGCCCCATTTGGTTGAGAAGTCTGTGCTGAAACATAGGATTTTGATTAAGCCCTTAATATTCAAGGAGATATTTACCTATTGTTATGCTTGCTGTACGGATGAGAACAGGAGTGATCGCTGTGGAACTTCTGCGGTTAATGGTCAAGTCACTTTCTTGTACCTTCCTCAATGCAAAATTTGCAACAAGTAAAACATTCCAGAGAAAGATCAGCTATAATTTGTCCTTAGAGCCAACATGAAAGCCCAGGTGAGCCATACTGACTAACAGGAAATAAGATTTTAACATCCTAATGAATACATTAGTGTATGCTGCTGTTTATTGATCCACTGAGTTTAGGCAGCTCTTCCTTTTAAACTGAAACAAGGAATAAAAGCAGATGGAGGGCTTCCCTGGTGGCGCAGTGCTTGAGAGTCCGCCTGCCGATGCAGGAGGCGCGGGTTCGTGCCCCGTTTCGGGAAGATCCCACATGCCGCGGAGCGGCTGGGCCCGTGAGCCATGGCCACTGAGCCTGCGCGTCCGGAGCCTGTGCTCCGCAAATGGGAGAGGCCACGACAGTGAGAGGCCCGCATAACGCAAGAAAAAAAAAAAAAAAAAAAAAAAAGCAGATGGAGAAGAAATTCTTAAACAGACTGTAAATGAATCAAAAATAACATATTTTCAAGCAGGGTATGCTTTAAAAAATAATATAGTCACCCAAAGAGATAGGAGGATTTGTCAAAAAGACTGGCATTGCTGAAGTTTAGTTTTTGTTTGGGAACTTCAGCTCCCTAGAAATGTAAGTCTAGCAGAGGACCAACACGTATAAATTCAATTTTCAGAAGATATCTAAAAACATTAAAATATTATGAAGATAAATCCAGGTCTCTCTTTCCTCATGCTTTTCATCTTTAGCTGATAAATCATGGCTGAAGATACTCAAGCACATGTATAGACCTTATAACTAGTCATATTTGTGCAAGGAAATCAGGCCTAGCTCCAAAGATGGATTCTCTAGATTTTCTGGTCTCAGAGAGTTGAAGGGACCAGGGGACTCTGGTGGGGTTCAGAAAGGAGTCTAGCTGTTTTGACTGCTGTGATAACACTGCTTTGCTTTTGATTAATAACAAGAAAATCATTCCCCCAAAGTACTACTTTCCTTATATTCCCCCAAATGTATTCAAATCCTTCTCTATGATAATTATTCCAAAAATCGCTAATTTTTTTTTATTATAATAAACTCAAAATTGAGTATTATTAAAAGAAGTCCAGGGTCTTCCCTAGTGGCTCAGTGATTAAGAATCCACCCGCCAATGCAGGGGACATGGGTTTGATCCCTGGTCCAGGAAGATCCCACGTGCCACGGAGCAACTAATCCCGTGTGCCACAACTACTGAGCCCGTGCTCTAGAGCCCGCGAGCCACAACTACTGAAGCCCGCACACCTAGAGCCTGTACTCCGCAACAAGAGGAGCCACCGCAGTGAGAAGCCCATGCACCACTACGAAGAGTAGCCCCCGCTCGCCGCAACTAGAGAAAGCCTGAACACAGCAACGAAGACCCAACGTAGCCAAAATAAAGAAAAAAAAAGTCCATTCACTTTCCATGCCTATATATAAATAAAGGGGTATAGATATGTTATTGGCTGAAAGTCCCACCTAAGCAATAAATGCACTTTACTGTTCTTTACCATGTCAGAGTAGTGTTTACTGAGTTCCAAGATATTTATAAATTATTGCTATCGATGGGCTGAAATATAATTGAGAAAGAAGGAAAGATAATCATCCAGTGATCAAAAACAAGTTGCTTTGTCTTTCTAATATTACTTGCCGAACTTCAGAGCAAATTTGCTGGTAGTGAATTCTTTTAGTTTCTTCATCTGATAATGTTTTGTTTTGTTTTGCTCTTCATTTCTGAAGGATATTTTCACTGGTATTTTCACTGGGTTCACAGTATTTTTTGTTCACATTTTCACTGGGTTCAATAGTATTTTTTGTTCAGCTCTTTAAAAATGCTGTGACACTTCCTCTGGCCCCATGGTTTCTGAAAAGAAATCTGCTATCATTCAAATCATTACTTAAACATAGGTAACATTCAAGGTTTTTTTCTTTGTCTTTAGCAGTTTAATTATGTTTGGGGGCATTGAATTTTTTTTTTTTTTTTTTTTTTTTTTT
>NW_006780679.1:357846-404288 GCF_000442215.2 Lipotes vexillifer | reverse complement strand
TAGTTTTTTTTTTTTTTTTTTTTTTTTTTTGCTTGTTTGGGATTTGCTGAACTTCTTAAATCTGTATGCTTATATATTTCACCAGATTTAAAATTTTTTTAGCCATTATTTCTTCAGATTTTCTTAGTACTGTCTCTGAGAGAAGAGAAAGAGTACAGTACAGAATAATAGACATTCTGTTATTGTCCACAAGTTCCTAAGACTGTTGTCTCTTTGTTGTTCAGATTGGATAATTTCTATTGTTCTGTCTTCAGATTCACTGACTATTTTCTCCATTCTGCTAATGAGCCCCTCCAGTGAGTTTATAATTTCATTTATTGTAGCTTTTCAATTCATTAGTCTAATTAATTCTTCTTTATATCATCTTTTTCTCTGAAGAGACTTTCTGTTTTTCCATTGCTTTAAGTGTCTTTGCAACTGTTTGTTAAAGCGTTTTTATGCTTTTAAATTCTTTATCAAATAATTCTAACATTTTTCTTATCTGAGCATCAATATCCATTAATTGTCTTTTCCCATACAAGTTGAGATTTTTCTGGTTCTTGGTATGTCTGGTAATTTTGTGTTAAGTCCTAGACATTTTGAATATTGTGTTATGAAATTTTGAGTCTGTTGAATTTTAAGGAGAATGTTTATACTTTTGTTTGAGCAGTTTAGGTTCAAGTTGCAAGTTATAATGTGCCTTCTTTGGGCTGTGGCCTCAGTGTCAGTTCAGTGTTCAAATCCTTTGTGGTGCTGTTCAGATCTGTTCCACATATGTGCCACATGGTGACCACTGTGGGATCTGGGCAGTGATCTATTTGTTCAGCTCTCAAATTATTCAACATGCTGATTAGAATCAGATCCATGCAATTCATAAACAAGTTCATGGTATTATTATCCCAAACTTCTTTTCAGTCTCCCAAGTATTTAACATTTCTCTTAAGTGCTCCATTTCAGTTCTCCGTCCAGAATGCTGGGGCATTGGTTGCCCAGTGCCCAGCCTTGCTGTGCACCACTGTGATTGTGTCTGCATCCAAGGCCAAGTTGCAAGAGGACAGAGAGAGAGAGTGAGCAAGCGAGAGAGAGAGAAATCTTCTCTTGGAACCATAGTTTCATAAAATAGAGAGGCAGGTGTTCCTCTCTCTGATTTCTGGCTCCTGCAGGCTCCCATTTCTGCTACTACTGCTGCTAGCACAGGATTTCTTGGGGGCTCCGGTGTGAAGAAATGGAGAAACAGTAAAAGAAAAATGAGCATTTCTGCCCTCTCTCTGAGTGTTCGGGAATTCTTTCCACTCTTCCAGCAAAATGAGAAGGAACTCTTTGCCTGTGCCCCAGTTACCACTTTGGGGTCTCAGATTACATTGAGATCGGTTAGGTTGAAAGAAACAAGAAGAAAAAATGTTAGTAAGCTCATTGCCATTTCAGAGGTGTTAGGAATTCTTGTGTTCTTCCCCAATCTGCTTGCTGCTCTTTATTTTCCAGAGTCTTCACCTAGTTGCTCCTTGCATCCTGTCAGCTTTTATAGCTGGGTCGAGGTTATATAGCTGTATAGAGAAGGTATACAGCGTGAAGGATGGGGTGGAGTGTGCTTACTCTACCTCATCTGGCCCTGGAGCCAGTTTGCTTAATGTTAGAAGTATTAGTAATGATCGGTCCAGTCTCACCTAGAACTTCTAAAATACTTTACAAAGTTCTTGGAATTTATAATGTTAGTGCCACTAATTCAGCTTTACTATAACTACCAAAAGAAAAGTCTACAACTTCACATTTGTGAATTTTTAAAAATAATAGGTTACTTTGAATGTTGTCCATTGAGTGTGTAGTAATCACAAAAGATTGTCTCTTCTCTAAGCCCACAGGTTGTCTTAAGTGAAAATTCACAGCTGCTACAGTAATTACTTTTAGCAAAGAACTAAACTATGATTATGGCATGTTATTTTTTTGTGTGTGAACCGACAAGTGTTAACTTTTAAACAGAACTGTAATATGCTATCCACTTAGTTAGAAAAAGGGGCGGGTAGTATCCTCTTTATCAAGATAGAGTCTCAACTCCCAATCAAAGCAAAAGAAATCATTTCATAAAACAGTTTATTATTATTTAAATTCTACATAGGTAGATGTCCAATAAAATTTCAAGTTGCTCTGTTCTAGGGGATGCAGAGTACATTTGGGCCTCTGAGGACCATGGTCCACTTTAATAGATGTTTTAGGTAATATTTCTTCTTAAGAAGAAACTGAAGCAAAGAGTTTGGGGTATCCAAGATCTAAGTCATTACTGGCAGCCTTCTTATGTTTTCCTAAATGGAAAGGTGGATACAGTTAGAAATATGCTCCCTTGTAATATTGCTTGCCTTTCCTGGCACCTCTCTCCTCTTCTTACCCATTTCTATAAGGCCATGTTACCGTTTTTCTAAGCCAACAAGATGATAAGTGATTTCATTTTATTAAAGCTTTGGCGGAAAACTCTATTATGTCTCTTAAGATGGTGATTTGTTCAAGAACAGAAGGGCTGAAATGATAAAATCCAGTAGTAGAATTTCGGGCATGTTAGCTGGCAAGAGAGAGAAATTCTACTTGAGACACGTCCCATTCCTCTAAAATTAAACCACGTGTATACATGCTCATTTATAACCTTGTGTCCATCCTATGCCTCTTTATTGTCTTTGAAACACGTTGTTTTTAGCACTATGGTTCATAGGACTGGAAAAGGTCAATGGAATATAGCATCACCAAATGAAAGAGGAATTTAATCAACCATTTATTAATGTATTAGTAAATGAGGGCAGCAGTTCCTTTAACAAACTGTGAATGGTAACTGTGACTGTTCTTTTTTTCCCCAGTGACTTGGTACTTTTTGTTCTGTGATGACAATATTCTACTTCCAAAAGGGATGACTCAGTCTGTAAAACAATGTCTTCTTACTTGCAGAATAAGATTGCTAATACTGAAAAATGGATCCCTGCACTTAGATGTTTGCTACTATCTCTTAGGTTTCCAAGTGACAAAAAGCATTTCGTGTTACCCATGAAATAATAATACAAAGAGCTAAAATTCATCAAATCCTTATATGTGCCAAGCATTGTATTAAACACCACATGCATCAACTAATCACACTTTTGTCACCCAACCTATGTGGGTAGATGCTGTTTTTATTCATATTTTATGGATATATTAAACTGACACTCAAGAGAGGTGAAGTAAATTTCTCAGGATAATTCAGATAGCAAGTGGCAGAGTTGGCATTTAAACCCAGCTTTGTGTAACATCCAGGACAATGTCTTATCTGTTCTGCTGTCAATAAATAGGAAACAGCTGTTCTTAAAAGTGTTCTTGAACTCAAAGACCAGTAGGTGTTAGTGTGCTAATTAGTAAATATATATTTTAAGAAGGTACACTTAAACAGCCTCTTTGGTAACATTTTCACAGTGAGTGTGAAAGAAGTGCATATTTTTAAAAACTTATACTCTGGGAAAGCATTTTGAAATACAGTGTTTGGAAAAGTTTACATTGAAAGGCAGTTTCATTGCCAGGAACAATGTGTGTCACATTAAAAAAAATCAAAAACAAAAACAGCAACAACAAGAGTCATGTCTGAGCAGTTAAAATTTTGGAAATGGCATTTTCAAACCTATTTTAAAACCCTCGAAATAGTATTTTTACTTTTATTATTTTTTATATAAATTTATTTTTTATTTATTTATTTTTGGCTTAGTTGGGTCTTTGTTGCTGCGCGCGGGCTTTCTCTAGTTGTGATGAGCAGGGGCCACTGTTCATTGCGGTGCGTGGACTTCTCATTGCGGTGGCCTCTCTTGTTGTGGAGCTTGGGCTCTAGGCATGTGGGCTCAGTAGTTGTGGCACACGGGCTTTGTTGCTCTGTGGCATGTGGGATCTTCCCGGACGAGAGCTTGAACCTGTGTCCCCTGCATTGGCAGGCGGATTCCCAACTACTGTGCCACCAGGGAAGTCCCTAAATAGTATTTTTAAGCTGGAGTTTTAACTAATCTTTTACATTATAATAAAAATAACACTTTATGACTAGTTTGCAAGAATAGCTGAATGACGTTAAAGAAGATTGAAATTTATGAGCTACATTTAAGCCAAAGAATACCCTTAACATAATTGGTGGATAAGATTGAAAAATGAATATCATGATTTAGTAAGCAATGTCAGTGATTTGTGAGGTTCCCTTTTTATCAATGACAATGATTAAGAACATATGTTAGGAAAAAAAAATCAAACTGAACTTGAAATCAGACCTGTGAATCATTATAACACAAAGTACATATTCAATCACTTTGCCCTCACTAAAAATATATTTTAAAACATGATGATGGGCTTCCCTGGTGACAGTGGTTGAACTTGAAATCAGACCTGTGAATCATTATAACACAAAGTACATATTCAATCACTTTGCCCTCACTAAAAATATATTTTAAAACATGATGATGGGCTTCCCTGGTGGCACAGTGGTTGAGAGTCTGCCTGCCGATGCAGGGGACACGCGTTCGTGCCCCGGTCCAGGAAGATCCCACATGCCGTGGAGCAGCTGGGCCCGTGAGCCATGGCCACTGAGCCTGCGTGTCCAGAGCCTGTGCTCCACAACGGGAGAGGGCACAAGAGTGAGAGGCCCACATACCGCAAAAAAAAAAAAAAAAAAAAGCCAAACCAAAAAAAACATGATTATGATGATGATATTCTTATACTTCTAGACTCAAATAGAGAAACAAACAACAAATAGAATAGATATTGGAGTCAGTCCACAATGTATACTTTTGTTTTCCTAATGTCATATATAACCATTTCCTCATTCTTTTTTTTTTAAAGAGTTTTTTTCTTTTTTATATGGACCATTTTTAAAGTCTCTATTGAATTTTGTTACATTATTGCCTCTGTTTTATGGGGTTTTTTTGGTTTTTTTTTTTTTGGCCGTGAGGCATGTGGGATCCCAGCCCACCAACCGGAGATCGAACTCACATCCCCTGCACAGGAAGGCAAAGTCCCAACCACTGGACCGCCAGGGAAGTCCCCATTTCCTCATTTTTAAAATTCTAATCAAACATAAAAGCAATAAACTGCCTAGCTATCAAAATAATACTAATCTATGCAACATAGATAACTATTATTAATATACTTTAGAAAGTGCGTAATGTTTTGGACCATTAATAAATTAAATAATATAACATTTCATGCTTATCTCACCCTTTTCTGTTTTTCATGTGTATATCATTTGGTGCCGTTTTAAATACATATAATGCGCATTTGAATAAGAATTTGTTGGATTCATGCTCAACAAATTTCTTTTGGGAAGACTGCTCAATTTAAAAGCTTGGGAGGCCAATGGAATGAGTTTTCTGTTCATGGGCAGCACTATAGGATGGTGGTGTAGAGCATAGCTTTCAGAGTCAGACAGCTCTGTGTTTGAAGATCAAGCCAGCTCTATGTTTGCCAGTTACTTCCATTCTCTGAATGCCAGTTTCTGTTTCTGTAAAATGGAGATAAAATTACTTACTTCAGACTATTACAGTGAGAGGTATATTATATAAAACACAGACGTTCATACCTGATAAGAGTGTTCATACCTAATAAGAGTACAGTACCTTTTAATTTTTTTTTTTTAAGGCAGCATCATAGCTTGCATAGAATATATGGGAGGGTGACACCATATGTCTTAGACCTATTTGTTCTGAGCAGATAAGAATTTATCTTTATACATGACGAAAAATGATAGCAACAGCATTGCTTATAATTGTATGAAAAATGGAAACTGAGTCTCATAGTTGAAAAGAGTGTATAATTAAATTGTATTTTATTCATTCAAGTAGATAGTATATGAAATGAAAACAAATGTACTAACATGGATAAATCACAAAAATGCAATTTGGAGACTTTTTAAAAAAGAACAAGTTGTCGAATTTAAAAAACCAAGTTGTACAATATAACAATACATAAAAAAATTTGGAAACATGGCAAACAATGTTGTTTACAGATAGGTGTACATAGACTGAAGGTATAAAGAAATGCTTGGGAATGACAGGTACCGAATTCTGGGGAATGGTGGTTACCTCTTAGTGTGTGAAAAAGGAATGAACTTCAACAGCATTTGTAAGGTTTTAATCCTCAGTCTTGGTGAGAGAAACATGGAAGTTCATTATGTTTCCCCTTTTACCTTTTTGTTGCCATATTTTTCCCTATTTAAAAAAGGTCAAAGACAAAAATATTTGTCTATGCAAAAAATAATGAATGGCCAACGATTTGAGACTGCTGTCTTAAAAGAGAGGGAGGGAGAAAGGAAAAATATTTTGAGTAAAAATAATTTGCTTGACATTTTCCTTCGAAAAGCATTTTGAACAAGCAAGCCAAAAAAAAAAAAAAAAAAAAGTGGAAGGGGGCACATCTGGTTAAGGAAGGGGCTGGCATTGAATGCTTAATTATTCCATTTTTGACACAAGGACATGTTTTAACATCTTGAAAAACCAGGTAACTTTCCTTATGTGAAGACTGAGCAAGAAAAGGAAAAGCATTGTTAGTCTCTATACCTTTCTTCTTTTTATTTTAATAAGAAATGGTATCGTCGTAGGCAGACAATTTGATGTCATATTTTTCTATGATATTTTCACAGTGTGCTCTAGGGCGCCTGTACTCTGCACTATATGACATGCAGGAATTTCTTTTTTTCCCCTTCACATCAGAGCCTCAAAAACAAGCTCCTCGGCATCAGGCACAAAGACTATCAATAAACATTCCATCTTTTCATTTTCTCCCTTGTTACTTAATAAAGAAAAGGCAGAGACATGATTTTTGACTGTCCAACAGCAGTCATTTTCAGAATGATTTCTCTTCTCATGCGTCTTTGATGACCAAGAGTTCTCCCACCTCCAGCCTCTCTGCTTGACCCCTGGGGATGGGCAAGAAGCCTCACTAGGGAATGCAATTGAGAAACTTGCCCAGCACAGTCATTGGCCTCCCTTCTGATTAGACTGCCTGCGACTTGGAGGAATATCTGGCACCTGTGTGTGTCCTCTCCCTGGCTTCACGCATTTGTGTTCCCTCCATGGCTTTGCTATCAGTGGGAGTGGCTTGCTGACATACCTGGCAAAATGCAGGCCACTCCTGTTAGCATATCAGCAATGCAGCCCAGGTTGCTAGGGAGCTGCCCTCTGAGCATCCCTTGATCTATTTTTAAATTTCTATGCTTGTTTCCTCTCTGAAAGGAAGCAAAGAATAATATGGCTTGGCTTTCTCCTCTTTTAAGAAACAAAGTAACCAACAAGGCTAGGACCTGTTGTGAAGTTAAAAAGCGTTTGCTAATTAAGCTTCAGAATGTTCTGGTATTTGTGCCCATCTAGTTTCTGCTTAATT
The DNA here is from genome assembly GCF_000442215.2 of Lipotes vexillifer. NCBI lineage: Eukaryota > Metazoa > Chordata > Mammalia > Artiodactyla > Lipotidae > Lipotes > Lipotes vexillifer. Next base: position 396,950 of record NW_006780679.1, on the reverse strand, counting down.
AATTTCCAGATAAGGCAGCATCTCAGAAGAGGTAGAAGCCAGTGTCTAAAAGAAGTGTAGGTGAAATTTGCTGGTCTTTTTTTTTTTTTTTTTTAATCCGTTATGAAGCTCTTGAAGCACTATTCTTCCAAGTGTTTAACGATAACCCATCGTGGGGCACCCAGGATCCGCCCCCCCATGGGTAATAAATGAGAAATTTGGAGGGCTATTGAACAGTGAGTTTTCACAGCTGATACACAGAAAAGTGTTTAGCACAGGTGTTTTGGTAACTGTGAAATACTGAGGAAATTCAGTCTTCTGTGACACTTAGATTCACTGTCTTGTGTGGGATGGAGTCTTATGGAACTTGCAAAATATCTGTAATATAAATAAAAGAAGGAGAAGGACAAAATTAGCTTTTCACAGAACTCCAGAAATTGTTCCTTGTATGGAAAAGTCTTCCGTTTTGGCCATTGGTAACTAGCAGTTTCCTTAGTATTTTTTTTCCATGTTAAAATGAATCCAATTTCAAATGTTGTTAGTGAATGTTTAAAAGGATGTGTTATATGCGTGCAGGTGTGGAGAAATCTGGTGGAATAACAAGTGTGCTAGTCTCCATGTGTCAGGATATTTTTTTTGAGCCTTTAAGAAAAGATTTTTTTTCTCCTCCATGGCCGATTTCAGCCCTCAACAGCAGCTAATCAACAAGGTTAGGAGCTGTTCGCTCTTCAAATTACAGAGCTAGAAGCAAGTTACACTTTCTGGAATCCATAGTAATATTCCAGGGCTATCATTTGGGAAGTCGTGAGCTTGGATATCGTGGTTTTTCTCTGTACATCAGTGAGGGGTTCAGTTAGTCTGAACTTTGAGGGAACAGTCTATAAGAATTTCCATGAAATTTCTTGTCTTCTCTTTTACAATTTATCATCTTCGGTCTGATGTATTTTTACCAGGTGAGATATTATTTAAAAAAAAAACAAACCATGCATCTGTAGGAAAGTTTATATAGAAACCACTAGAATTACAGTGGAATTTCTTCATTTAAAACACACAGTTTAATTCCTAACATCTGTCAATAACTTTTTGGGGACCAATCGTTTTTCTAAATTCTTCATTGTCCTTAATATTCATAGAAACCCTATAAACGAGATACTATTGTTATTCTCATTTTTATAGCTGAAACAGCTCTGGTTTCCTGAGAGGAACTTATTTGCTTTAGGTCATTCAAACACAGGGCTGTCAGATCTCAGAAACTATATACACTTTCCTACTATCCCATGTGATCTCACTTCTTTGGACAGATAGTACACATGATGGATGTTAGCTGAAATTTCTGAAACAGTTTCTCAACTAACAAATTCAAGGCATCTCCCAAGATGCACTCCTCAAAGGTTGCACGTGGGTTGGATCACTCTTCAGACATTAGCCAAGGAGAGGCAGTTTGGCCATGGGGATCAGCAAAATATGGGTTTTAATCCTGGCCCCTCTACTGACTACCTGATCTGGGGCAAGTTATCAAAGCTCCATTTCCATCTGTAAAATGTTGATAATATTATCTCCTCTTTTGGTGGTTCTGAGGATTAAATGAGATGCTATAGGTGAAAAACTTAATAAATAAATGGTAGCTAAAAATTAAGACTTACACTGTCAAAGTGTAACTTGGAAACTGTAGTCACAAATTACCTTAGGACTTAAGGAGTCTCTGTCTTACTCTTCCAAGTTGAAGCATAAATGCTTAATGCGAAGCTCTGAGCACCAAGGCCCACTTATTTTCAGTAACTTGTGTAAGAGCCTAGCTCCAGTCTTAGAGGGAAGAAACCAGAAGGGCAGGGCATGTAATAACCACAAACTGTCAGGAGCATCTTGAAGTGTGCCCTCCTTTGTTCACGTCTCATTGTTGTGGTGGGTGATGATGTTCTTGGAGAGAGAAGAATTGTTCCTTGTTTCCATTTTTTTAATGGCTCTGAAATCTTTTGATATAAAATGCAACATCACTGGCGAGAGATTGATTTTCATGTTTTGGGGGTTTGTTTTGTTTTTTTACTATTCTGACATGGTCTGGAAGCCAAAGAGTGTTTGACATTCTGAAATCTCATCTTGATGACTTGCCATTTGTGGAAGAGGAAATGCAGAAAAACATTGAGTCTCCCCAGCTAAATGTGATCTTCTTGTTCTGCTCTTTGGGTGCAGACCTATCAAGTATTATCCCTCATCTGGAATGGGGCAGACATTCCAGCATTACTGCTGCAAAGACGAACTAAGAAGGAGCTAGAATCTCTGGGGGTCGCTTATGTTATTTCATTTACTGAGAACCTAACCACATCCTCAAAATAGTACACAGTGCTATGTCCTGTGTAGCAAATACTGCTAGTACTGAGCATACAGACACCAACTGGTTGTACCTCTGGCTCACTTGCATGTAAAATCAGGCAGGTAAACAGGACAATGAGTGCCCTAATTGTTCTCTAAGAATATTGCTGAGGGAGGTGGGGGAAGCTGGGGTGGATTTTTTCAGGAAATGCCAGTTATTCACTCCCTTTTCCCCTTTGGCTTCCAAACCAGTTGAGAAGTAAATCTAGGAAGTGAGATAGCAAGAAAATTGTCAACTTCATTACAGTAGAGCTGGATTGGAGGATGTGACTTAGACTGGGGGGCCAACAGGGGTTTCTCCCAGCCCCTAGCCCCCAGCCCCGCTTGCCTGCCCAGATGAACTCATTATTGCCCTGGTCTGTGGCAGAGGACCCAAACCACAGCCAGCTGGGGCAGCATTCCGCAGGCTGGCTCATCTGGCAGAGAAGGCTATAGGTGTGGGCAGTAGGTGAGTAGCTTCAGAGAGAGCCACAGAGTTGAGACCCTCTACCTACCCTGAACATAGTGAGAAATGGAGTAGGAAAAATGGGTGCATACTTACTCCACCCAGCAGGCCAAAAGACATTATGTCTTGGCTCACGAAGGAATCGTGTTTCGAGGGAACAGTCTGTTCCCCTTACAATTCTTCTTTGAGCTGAATCATGCAGGACCAAAAGGAGCCTGCAGAATAACAAAGGGAAAAGTGTTTCAGACAGATGACACAGCACATGCAAAGACGGAGACAGAAGGGCCTGGTGTGTGATCCAGGTGAATAAAGAGAGGAAAATAGAAGTGCTGTGCACTTATGTTTACAGCTCCCAATGTACTGCACTATCAGTATTTCCTTTTGATCTTGATGATAATGCTGAGAGAGAAGATTCTGCTAGCATTTGATATTCTTAGTTTATATGGCATCTGTGATTGAATGAGCTAAGTTATATAAAGCACTCCACACAGTGTCTAAGGGGCAATTGATAAGTATTAGTTACCACTACAATCCTATCAGTTACTGTTACTGTGGTTGTTATTGTTATTATTGCTCTTGTTACTGCCAGGGTCCCACAGCTAGGAAGTACCATTATGAGTGACATAGCTAGTATGTGGTGTAGCTAGTGAATCTTGTAGCAAGCAAGTGGTAGAACTGCGACTCAGTGACATGGTGTCTAGTAGAGTCCAGGGACTTAATAAGAGCTCTAAAGAGCTGTGAAAATCTGTGAGCTTGCCCTGTTACATGAGCAAGTTAGGCTGTGACTATTTCGTGGGCCCTGGCTCACAAGACTCCTGGCTCAGAACAAAATAACTTTATGACTTGTGGGACAGCAGGAGGCAAGGGCTTCATGCTCTCATTTCTTCTTCTTGACCCCAAGTCCCATAAGGTTGATGTGGGATGGCCTAGGGGGGATGTCACCCACAGTGTGCTTGCGCCACAGCCGAGAAATCCAAAGCTTCGAAATCCCCCAATTTTATGAAGAGTTGAAACTTCCTAACCTTTACCTGGAGGGGAGATATTATCTTTATTATCCTGGTCAGGAGGCAAATCTGCCCTCTGCCCTGTGAGGAAGATAGGATCTCTATCTTCTAATGCTGTTTGCTACACAAATATCTTTGAAAACTATAGTCTAGAAAAAGAATGGATATAAAACGTGCAGAAAGAGGGAATAGTCTCTCAACAAGCATGTTGACAGAAAGTCACTCTCCGATTTTTGGGATTAGCCATTTGGTTAATCTAACAGTACCCAGAGAAAGCTAAATTGATGCACATAACAGAGAAGTTTACAGATAAGCTTGGTAAAGAGATTTCAATCACTGGAAATTTCCTTACAACTCTTCGCTTAAGGGACTGGCAGAAGAGAAGGGAAATTTGCCAGGAAGAAATCCAGCAGAGTCTCAGATCCCTCAGACCATGGATTGCTCAAGAACCCATAGGAACCAGAGCCCTTCCAGTAGCATCATCACCTTGAGCATCGTGTGCTCCAGAAAGTAAGGATGGAAGAGTGTATATTACAAAATGGAGACCCGGTCTAAAAGTGAAAAACAGTGACTGACTACAGAGGAGCAGAAGTGAGGTCATATATTCCTTTGGACAGAAGCATAAATTCAAGCACTGACTTCTCTCTCTCTTTCCCCAAGATGCCTGGGTATATATTTTAATGAATTCTTTACCTTTTAGGAATACCTGTTTCTGGTTCCTAGCTTTTCAGTATGATCTGAGGAATCTCTTTTGAAAAGTCTCCCCAGGTGATGAATGGACAGCAAGGACTGGGGACTGCTCATTTTGGATACATTTTGATATTTGGCTTCATATGCAGCTAAGTGATTTTAAATAATTGTTATAGCAGCTTATAATTTAAGAATTGTCTTTTGAGAAAAAACAAAAACAAAGAACAAAAACCCTCCCAGACAAAGTAAGGAGAATTAAGTAATAATCTCTTAAATCTTCTCTTATATTTGGAATTAAGATGTGTGGTTTCATTAAGTATCTACTCTTGGAAACTCTAATGCTTCCTCATAAGAAAATAGGTTATGGTAATAAAGATGCTATGCTAGATAGTAGACTTGGGGTTTTTCAAGTTTGCTTTAGAGAAATCAGGCCTCCGAAATATACTCAAGAAGGGAGATTCATGTTAGCTTTTCTCATTTATGGTGCCATTCTAATGCACAACTTCATAATTCATCTTGAATCTGTCAATTCCATCATCTAATCTCTAATCAAAAATAGGTGCTAGGTGACTCTAGTTCACATGCTAATGTGACTTTCTGTTTTTTCTGACACTATCATACAATGTCAAGACTCTTCCCAACTCTCTTTAACCATTCACTTTTTCCAAAGAGCAGGCCTGTCAGCTGGAGACAGTAAAACTGGCTTCATGTTTTCCACACTTATAGATCAAATGCAGTCACGGTGGCTCCAAGACAACTGACTTTGCATAAGCACCTCCAGTTTCACATTGATCTACATAGAGGGTCTTTTCATCCGCCCCCTAATATGAATATTAATATTCAATGAACAGACCAAACCGTGTCTAGTCCCAGGAAGGAGCACTCAGCGGCACATTTCAGGACATTATGAAAGAAAACGGAGTTTTTTGTAGTTATATTAGTATTGTTTATTACCTGCTTTGTTAGGAAATTTCCGCCTCATGTACTGGAGTTGTTTTGTTATGTGCTAGTTGCTCTAACTAGGATTTCTAAAAAAAAAAAGAAGTTGAAACAGTTAAACTTTATTTGCAAGTGGAAGTGAGACTGAAATTTTGGGGAGAGGGATAATCTGTATTTAATATTAGATTGTTATTTAACAAATAGTAATTGAATGCCTCTTAGGGCAACACAGTAATTGGCACTAAGAAATCCACAAAATAATAATCTCGTCATTTGTAGTTTGAACACCTCTTGGGTGCTTATCCTCTTATTATGTAAAGATGGAGAAAGTATAGCGTTTTTTTTCAAGGAGATTATATAATTTGGGGGCGGGGGGGTTGAAGGAGTGGGGTAGCATAAGTAATAAATTAGCTAATAGGCTACAAATTAAAATGTAATCTCTTAGCAATAAGAGATTATATAAAATAAAGCATGGATACAGAATTTATTTTGACGGGTAATTCACAAAGACCCAATCAATCATGATGAGTGGAACCAAATTATGAGCTTAAGATACATAAGGTAGTAGAGTGAAAATGGCGTCTCTTTAAGGTAGTACAATTCGATTTGGCAAAAAATTTCCTAAGCAGTTTTACTTTAACTTTTAAAGGGCCTTTGCACTTAGGCTTTTTAAGAGGAAAGAATGGCTCCTCCTCAAAGCTGAATTCAACCGCTCATTAGCAGTTCTATTGATGGGATCCCTAAGATGAACTGTCACCTTCTTCTGTCACAGGTATGGATGGTAAAGGCCAGAAGGAGGAGTGGGGAGTGTCTGTGATTTTGAGGCAAGCTCAGTATCTACAGTTCATTTCAGCATCTAAAGAGGATGAGGGCTAAAACCAGGAGAACTGGGTTTTCCAAAGGTGATTAAAAATTCAAAATCAGGGTAAATTGTTTTTTAAACTATCAAACTTTACTCTGGATTCATAGGTAACCACAAATGCTCTTTAAACACCTGTTTAAAGAAAAGAACCAGAGAAATAGAAGAAAACATTATCTTTTGTGTGTAGTTATCTCTTTCTGTGTAGCATTACCCCCAAAACTTTACACATTAAAACCACAAGCATATAACACCTTAAAATTCTGTGGGTCAAGAATCTAGGCACATTTCACTTGTCCTCTGGTTACAGTCTCTCACTAGGCTGCCATCAAGGCTGCAGTCATCCCAAGCCTTGACTTTGGCAGGATTCACTTTCAAGTTTACTCACCATGTGGACCTCTTCATAGGGCTGTTCACAACTTCAGAAGTTTCCTTTCAAGGGGTGAGGATGTGGGGGTGGGGGAGAGAGAGATCACAGTCTTTGTACCATAGTGTCAGAAGTTTCATCCTATCACTTTCAGTTTATCCTAATTCAGCTTACTCTGTTTATTAGAAGTGAATTACGAGGCACAGCCCATGCTCAAAGAGAGGGAATTAAAGAGAGGGATTTACCCAGGGCATGAATACCAAGAGGGTGGATCCTTAGGAGCCCTTTCAGAGGCTGCCTTCCATATATAGAAATAATCTAATCCAGTCTCTCATTTTACAGCCAAGAAAACTGAGGCGCAAAGTGGTTAATCCCTTGTTAGTACTGCATAGCCTGTGGCTGTTGTTGCAAGAGCCTAGGTATCCTGACATAGTCCCAAACTCTCTGATAAGAGAAGGGCAAGAATGGAGGGGGTGGAACTGTAGAAGCTATCTTCTGCAATCGTGGTTTTCAAACTGTTGTTCACAGAATAAAGTGGGTGGGCTTCAGATGACTCATTTGGCTCTTCCAACAGTATAAACTGTATTTCAGTTAGTTTTACATATTGGTCTTTCTTTGAATGAAATAGTTCTGCTGGTCAAAATATCTTAACAGTGATTGTTCTTCATGAATTTTATTTGATAAAGTTTTTCAGGTTTAATTCTGGAGCTGATAGCACTTGTGCATCTTTTTCTGACCCTTATATCCTTTTATCTAGAAATTATTTTTATTACTTACAAGTAGATAAAGGTTTTTAATAATTAGTTTTTTTGTAAGACTCAGTATGTTGGAAACTGTCAGTTTTTAATCCTTTTATCAGTCACTTAATTAAGCCAATTCAAAGTATACCTTCTTGGAATTGTTCTCTCACATCATATTACAATGAATAGAATGGTGAGACTTCTTGGGACCAGTGATATGATATCTTTGAATAAACTTTTGCCATTTAGTAAAAAAGATAGGTGCACATCTATCTGAGGACCTATTACATGTAACTAGATCTTTCATATATTTCTGTCAAAATCATTTTATATCCCACCACGTACGTTCAGTAAAATAGCTGCAAACCTCAGGAAGACACACACAGAGAAAACCCTTCATGCGAGGTTTATTTATTCTTTTGCCAAATGTCTGAAACTCTTGCTTTTTTAATGTATCACCTCAGCAATCTGTTTTTCAACCTGCTTTTTTCACTTAAAATTTTATAAACCCTGTTAAATTCTCTAAAAACACATTTTAGATCACTTTCACCCCTCATTGTTATTTAGAATGTTTCCGACTTTAAAAATTTATTTTAAATATCACTGTGGGGGGCTTCCCTGGTGGCACAGTGGTTGAGAGTCCGCCTGCCGAAACATAATACTATCAATCAACTATACTTCAAGAAAGAAAGAAAGAGAGAGAGAAAGAGAGAAAGCCAGAAATAGGAAGGAAGGAAGGAAGGAAGGAAGGAAGGGGGGAAGGAAATAAAAGATAAGCTAAAAAAAGTTCGTGCCCCGGTCCGGGAAGATCCCACATGCCGCAGAGTGGCTAGGCCTGTGAGCCATGGCCGCTGAGCCTGCGCGTCTGGAGCCTGTGCTCCACAACGGGAGAGGCCACAGCAGTGAGATGCCCGCATACCGCCAAAATAAATAAATAAATAAATAAATAAATAAATAAATAAATAAACAAATATCACTCTGAAGATTGTCTATGTACATTTATCTATACACCCTTCTCTGAGTATATATCTCCTTCTGGGAGTCAAATTTCTGAGAGAAAGGGTACTTAAAGATTTTTGGTAAAAATCACCAAATTGCCCTTGAGAAATTTTCCATTCCCAGGAGCAGATTAGCAGAATAGAGGAATGTAAATATAGGTTTCTACAACTTTTCTGACAGCCCTTTGGTTTAGCACACACAAACACATAAACACACCTTTTTCTTTCTTTCTTTTTTTTCTGCTAAGTAAACAGTCACTATCTTCTAAGAGGAGGGGAACTTGTGTAGTAGGAAAACATGAATTTAGGTTTGTGTCTCAATGCCCAGTAGGTCCAAGTGGATACTCCTCCTGGCCCGATGCACTATTGCGTTCCTAATCGCCAAAGTGTTATACCAGGAAAAGGTAGTGTTCTGTTTTGCTCCCTATCTCTCCCATCCATTCTGACACTGCATCACTTTAGGAAATATTAAAAAATATATCACAGACATTTAGAGGGGAGCAGGGGAACTCATTGATTTTCTGAAAGCAATTTGTTAATTAACATCAAAGGAATGAAATCTGACTTGCATAGCCTAGTGAGTGGCATTTTTCCGTAGTCCTGGTTGCTATGGTGATGAAGGAAACTCGTTTGTTCTGGGTCACTCCTAAATTTGTGCATGAAAGCATAAGAGATTATTCCTGTCTAATCAAGTTATATGGAAAAGTTGAAGGGGAGGTGCTGTATTTTACAGCCATCAACCCTCACCGGAAGAAAACACAATAGCTGAGAAAAGGGGATTATATTTTCCTTTTAAAAACAGAGCAGAGAATTTCTAACTGACCCCAAAGCCTCTTCCAGCAGAATATTTTTTTTTTCCTCCTGCACTAATGTGAGGAATGTGGAATCACGTTTCTTAAAGGGAATTAGAGCACATATTGAAAAACTCTACAACCCGACTTTGCATAATGAATAAGGAGTAGGGTGTGCATTCATTAAACAGTTTTACTTTTGAACTTAAATTCTACAGTGTGTCAAATGCCTCACTAGCTCTGCTTTGCCAGGAAGCCAAGTTCTGTTACAATTAACATAATTGGGAAAGCTGGAATGAAGAAGGAATGGCTCACCTTTTTTTTGTTTTTTTTACCAGATGTCCTGGCCCCTGTGGTGTATAGATTTAAGCATTTCTTGCACATTCCTCTGCCTGCCCAACACCTTAGTTACTCTTTAAGCAGATGGTAGTTTTGTATGTAATTACTGGAATTTCTGTATCAGCCCAAACATTATTTTTATAAAAGATTGTGGTTTCCTTATGTTTTGATTTTTATTTATACAAAGCTTACTTTTTTTTTTTTTTTTTTCTTCTGAGACACATAGATGTGAATTCAAATCTTTACCCTTCCATTTATTAGCTGTGTGGTTTGGGAAAATTTTTTTTTTTTTTTTTGTGGTCCGCGGGCCTCTCACTGTCGTGGCCTCTCCCGTTGCAGAGCACAGGCTCCGGACGCGCAGGCTCAGGGGCCATGGCTCACGGGCCCAGCCGCTCCGCGGCATGTGGGATCTTCCCGGACCCGGGCACGAACCCGTGTCCCCTGCATCAGCAGGCGGTCTCTCAGCCACTGCGCCACCAGGGAAGCCCTGGGAAATTTTTTATACCTCAGCTGCTTTATCTATAGAATGAGTAGATTTACCTATACAGGATTGCTTTAAGTTTTCCCCTATATTAGTCATCTATTACAGCATAACAAAATACACTCAGCATTTAACAGCTTAAAACAATAAATATTTATTATATGACACAGTTTCTGAGAGTCAGGAATCTGGAGCAGCTTAGCTGGTTGATTCTGGCTCAGAGACTTTCATGAGATTGCAGTCAGACATCAGCCACAGCTACAGTCATCTGGAGAATTAACTGAGGATGGAAAACCTGCTTCCAGGCTCACTCGTGGTTGTTGAAGGTTTCCATTCCATGAGGCGGCTGTTCGTAGCCATGTGGTCCTCTCCATAGCAGCTGTCTTCCCCAGGAATGAGTGATCTGAGAAGAAAAGTATGAGAACATAAGAACAAGAAAAACACCCAACACAGAAGTCACAGTCTTTTTTTTTTTTTTTTTTTTAAATGCCTGTTGTGCCATGAATTGGTAGGCAGTGGGTTCCAGCAGCTCAGCCCCTTTCTCGGTGGTTCTCACAAAGCACGCTTTTCTGGGCAGAGCAGGCTGGCGCTTCGGCCCAGCCCACTTGACTTTCTGTTCAGCCTCCTTTCTCTCTCTGATCATTCCCTTCACATGCTTCAGGGAGCAGTCTCTGCTCTCGGAGTGTATGTGCTCAGTTCGTAAATTAATTCTCTTGGCAAGAACCTTTGTTTCATTGCTGCAGCGATGCCAACAGCTTGCCGCCTGACACTGTGGACGCTTCTGGTTTCACCCTAGGAAGCAGGCGGACTCTCAACCACTGCGCCACCAGGGAAGCCTGCCACAGTCTTTTTTATAACCTAATCTCAGAAGTGACAACTCATCATTCTTGCTGTATGTTATTTATTAAAAACAGACTGCTGACATCCAAAGAGCCCAACAAGCCCACACTCAAGGAGAAGAGAATTAAGCTCCACTTCTTAAAGAGATGAAGTATCAAAAGATTTGTGGATACATTTGTAAAACCACCAAGTCTTCCATAGTATACAATTTACATTCATCTCACGTACAAAATACATACCCCAAATCAAAGCCCCCCAAAGTCTCATGCTATTGCAGCCTCAGCTGAAAACCTGGAATTTTACCATCTAAACTGAGTCAAGGTGCAGATAAGACTCTTCGGATTTAATTCCCTAATTGTGGCCCCTTGAGTACAGTTTCCCTCTGCTTATGAAACTAAAGGCATATATTATCTGCTGCCAACACACACAGTGTACATACACCTCTATAATGTTGGGACAGACTTAGGATAACCACTCTGAGCTTTCCTGATCCAAACAAGTAAAAATAGGCACGAAATGTCATTGGTGCATAACTGTTGTGAAATCCTGCTGGACAACTGTTTGATATTTATTGATAAGTTCTCAGAGTTCGGGAATAATTTTCCGTGGCTCTCAGCTTCACCATCTGGGCCCTTGGTTCTCCCTCATCCTTCCTTTTTTTGATGCATAGAATGTATTTGCAGCTAAGTAGTTTTCTTAGCCTGCTTTCTGATAGTAGAATTTTGGAGGTCCAAAGCCTTCTTTTCATTTTCTGTTGTTTCTGTCCTTTTCAGTTCAAGCTGGCAATGTTTTTGCATATATAATTCTTCTATAAATCTTATTTTTGTGAATCTTATAGAGGATCACTCTATTAGAGAAAAGCCACACCTCCAGTTGCCTCAAGATAAGTCCTTTAGCATAGGATTCTGCTGAGACTCCTGAAGGACAATGCCCTTAAGATTCCTTAGCACTCCTATTGTTTGATTGAGAGGATCTGCAAGACACTCAGTTGATAGCTTTATTGAGTCTTTTGTCTGATTAAAAGGAACTCCAAGGCACTGTTGTAACTTTTTCTGAGGCCTCATGAAATAATTTTACAGCCACACACTTGGCTTCACCTTTAGATTAGTTTTCCTGGCAACAGTCTGTATATGTGCTTTGCTGAGAAGCCATTGCTTAATTTTAGAACTGTTTGCTCTCTGGAATGTCTTAGATTTCTCTAAACCATCAGGTCCTGGTTCTTTCAAGTTTAATGAACTTTCCTTTATTTTTCTCCTCTCTCATTTTACTGTAAGGAACAAAAAGAAACCAGGCAGTACTTAGAACAACTTTCTTAGAAATTTTGAGGTTGCGGTCACCTGTCAGCTGTAGCTATAAAGTTTAAATGGGGCTGGTGAATCCACTTATAGGTTCACTCATATGGTAGTCGGTAGGCTTTAGTACCTCACTTGGTTAGAGGCTTTTGTTCCTCATTATGTGGGTCTCTATGGCAGTTGGCTTCTCCTGGATCAAACAATCCAAGAGGGTAAGACCTAGAGTGTGAGAGTAAGATACAGCATGCAAGTTGAAGCTGCAGCCTTTTTGTAACCATTCTTGGAATAATGTCTCATCAGTTCTGCCATATTTTATTCATTAGAAGTAAGTTATGAATCCAGACTGCACTCGAGAAGAGGGGAATTAAATATCACCTCTTAAAAAGAGGAGTATCATGGAGGAATCAGGCTCCCTGACTTCAGACTATACTACAAAGCTACAGTAATCAAGACAGTATGGTACTGGTACAAAAACAGAAATATAGATCAAAGGAGCAGGATGGAAAGCCCAGAGATAAACCCATGCACATATGGTCACTTTATCTTTGACTAAGGAGGCAAGAGTGCACAATGGAGAAAAAAACAGCCTCTTCAATAAGTGGAGCTGGGAAAACTGGGCAGCTACATGTAGAAGAATGAAATTAGAACACTCTCTAGCACCATACACAAAAATAAACCCCAAATGGATTAAAGACCCAAATGTAAGGCCAGACACTATAAAACTCTTAGAGGAAAACATAGGCAGAACACTCTGTGACATCAATCACAGCAAGATCCTTCTTGACCCACATCCTAGAGAAATGGAAATAAAAACAAAAATAAACAAATGGGACCTAATGAAACTTAAAAGCTTTTGCACAGCAAAGGAAATCATAAACAAGATGAAAAGACAACCCTCAGAATGGGAGAAAATATTTGCAAACGAAACAACCGACAAAGGATTAATCTCCAAAATATACAAGCAGCTCATGAAGCTCAATATCCAAAAAACAAACAACCCAATCCAAAAATGGGCAGAAGACCTAAACAGACATTTCTCCGACGAAGATATAAAGATTGCCAACAAACACATGAAAGGATGCTCAACATCATTAATCATTAGAGAAATGCAAATCAAAACTACAATGAGGTATCACCTCACACCAGTCAGAATGGCCATCATCAAAAAATCTACAAACAGTAAATGCTGGAGAGGGTGTGGAGAAAAGGGAACTCTCTTGCACTGTTGGTGGGAATGTAAATTGATACAACCACTATGGGGAACATTATGGAGGGTCCTTAAAAAACTACAAATAGAACTACCATATGACCCAGCAATCCCACTACTGGGCATATACCCTGAGAAAACCATAATTCAAAAAGAGTCATGTACCACAATGTTCACTGCAGCGCTATTTACAATAGCCAGGACATGGAAGCAACCTAAGTGTCCATCAACAGATGAATGGATAAAGAAGATGTGGCACATATGTACAATGGAATATTACTCAGCCATAAAAAGAAACAAAATTGAGTTATTTGTAGTGAGGTGGATGAACCTAGAGTCTGTCCTACAGAGTGAAGTAAGTCAGAAAGAAAAAAACAAATACCATATGCTAACACATATATGTGGAATCTAAAATAAAATTGTTCTGAAGAACCTAGGGGCAGGACAGGGATAAAGAGGCAGACGTAGAGAATGGACTTGAGGACATGGGGAGGGGGAAGGGTAAGCTGGGACAAAGTGAGGGGGTGGCATTGGCATATATGCACTACCAAATGTAAAACAGATAGCTAGTGGGAAGCAGCCGCAGAGATCAACTTGGTGCTTTGTGACCACCTAGAGGGGTGGGATAGGGACAGTGGGATGGAGGCGCAAGAGGGAGGTGATATGGGAATATGTGTATGCGTATAGCTGATTCACTTTGTTGTACAACAGAAACTAACACAATGTTGTAAAGCAATTATGCTCCAATAAATATTTTTAAAAAAGGAGTATCAAAGACTTTTTGGACATATTCGAAAAACCACCATACCTTACTTTTATGGACTGACTTGCATCCTCCCAAAAATCATACGTTAAAGCCCTAACCCCCAATTTGACTGTATTTGGAGATAGGATCTTTAAGGAAGTAATTATGGTTAAATTAAATCATTAGGGCGGGACCCTAATCCTATAGAACGGGTGTCCTTGCAAGAAGAAGAAACACCAGAGATCTTGCTCTCTCTCTCTTTATTGTGTGTACATAAATAAAAGACCAGGTGAGAACATATCAAGAAGCCCAGAAGAGTGGCCTTACAAGAAACCAGTCCTGCTGGTACCTTGGCCTTGGTCTTCTAGTCTTTAGAATTGTGAGGAAAATAAATGTCAATTATTTAAGCCATCCAGTCTGTAGTATTTTGTTACGGCACCCTGAGCAGACTAATACATTCACAAAACAATAATAAAGAAGGAATCAAACTTCTTAAAGTCAGAGAAAATCCAGCCCTGAATTCACCTGTATGTGAAAAATTTCTTTATAGTTTTTTTTATTTGTAAAGTTTATGAAAATATCATATATAGGATCGAGTAAAATTGATGTTCTGGAACAATGTGCTATGATTATACTGTGAGTAATGAATAGAAGCCTTATTACACAAAGTAGGTGTGCAATAAATTGTAATTTTTAAATTAGAAATAGGTATTTGTCTATATCATTTATTCTAATCTGCATTAAAAACTCCATGAGAAATAATAATATTATCCCTACTTTCCATATGAGAACTTGGGCTCAATAAAGTCAATGGATTTGTCCCATCTTGGCATTCCCAATAGTAACAGAACGTGCTAGAGTTGTGTTCTTATCACTATACAAAGCTGCCTTTCTAAAGAGGTCACACTGGTATTTTGAAACGATTCACTTCTCGGAAAATTGATATTTTAAGTAGGAAAACTTTAGGATCCTCCAGTGACAAATACCATGAGTAGAGAAACCAGTAAAAATTATTTTATCTTACAGAATCTTTGCTTACATGAGATTCATGTATTTTTAATTGCCAAGCACCAATCCTTACGTAGCAGCACACTTTGGGAAATAGAAAAGAAGATATACATTTATTCATTCAACATTGTTTGGACACTCACACCCTGCAAGACATTGTATTAGTTGTTTCGGAGGTCTAAGAGAAGACTGACGAGGACTCTGAACAACTCATATTATCTCATAAAGGAAATTAGGTATGAGCACAAAGAATAATCTAGAGTGTATCGGTTACTATTGCCACAGTAACACTGGGTAACAAACCACTCCACAACTCAGTGACCTATAACAATTTATTCTTGCTTACTTGTCTGTAGATTGCCTAGGCAGATGTAATCTGACTTAGCTTGCTCTTTGCTTGTCTTGACACAAGGTGATAGATTGCATCAAGATTTGTTCCAAGTGTCTCTCATTCTCCCTGATTCAATGTGCTAGCCAAAGAATGCTCTTCTCATGCTGATGGCAGACGCATAAGAGGGGCAAGCAAAAACCTCCAGTGTCTCTTAAAGACTAGGCTCTGGACACATTGCCACTTATCCCATATTGCATTGGCAAAAGTCACACAGTCAAGCTCAACATTAATGGGGGTGAGAAAATTGACTCTGCCTTTAATGGAGGACTTACAAAGAACAAAAGACATGGATACCGAGAAGGGTAATGAGTTGAGAACAGTAATACAATTTATCACAATAAGTAATAGAATATGATAAATTCCTTAAGAAGCATCTAAGAAGGAAAAGAGTAAGCAATGTAAAAAATGAGTTAAAAAGCTCATTAGAGCTTATTTTAAACCCATCTTCTTCTTTAGTTAAGCATACATTAATTGTTTAACTGTTTGGTGCCTCAGTTTCCTCATCTTAAAATGATTTTTGTAAAGATCACATCTAATCACAACACGGGCATGAGTACCAGTGCCTGGCACATAGCAAGAACTCAATAAAAAAAGAATAAATACAAGACTAAAGTTGTAAGAGTTAATATTCTACTGAAAGAAGCAAGACATCCAGTTGTGAAACAACTGGAGAATGACACAGGCAACCTCTAAGTAAGAATAAATAGCATATCAGAGTTGATCCATGTGGCGAGAGCTTAGCCAGGAAAGTCTTCTTTATCCACGTAGAATGAAGCTCACCAAATGAATAACTGTAGTTCTGTCTCTCTTTTATTTCTTAACAATTAATTTCGGGAGAGCATGAATATATTTCCATTCATCTTAACTGTTTATAAGATATTCTGGCAGTGAAATGACATGGTTGTCATGGAAGCAATCAAGAATCAGGAATCAGAACTCAGGAGACTATAGGGAGCTGACCATGGCTCATTTTTTACAACACAAAAGATTTTGGGTTCTTTCTTTACAGTAAGTCACTTGTGAAAGAACATGTCTAACAAAATTTTCACTTTGTGATTCCAAATTAAATTCATTAAGCAGATATAGTCCCATGAGTGGTAAATACAGACACATTTATATATGTGTACTTGATATCTATATGCATCTTACACATATTTGTGCATTTTAGGTATGGCTAATTCTCATTCCCTCATTGCCTTGGCTAAGTTTAGAATTTTCCTACTATCCTGGATACTGAGACCAAAATTCAGCTCAAGGATCTTTTTATTCAGCTGGGTAAAACCTCTCTACTCTCAAGGAGTTTCCAATTTACAGTAGTTCCCCCTTAACCATGGTTTTGGTTTCTCTGGGTTCAGTTACTCCCAGTCAGTCATGGCCTGGAAATATTATACGAAAACTCTACAAGTAAAAAATTCATAAGTTTTGAATTGCTGGCCGTTCTGAGTAGCATGGTGAAATCCTGTGCCATCCCCCTCCATCCCACCCGGGACATGAACCATACCTTTGCCCAGCATATCCACTCTGTATGTGTTCTGACGCCTTCTCCCCATTAGTCACTTAGTAGCCCTTTAGGTTATCAGATGGACTGTCATGATATTGAAGTGCTTGTGTTCAAGTAACACTTATTTTACTTAATAATGGCCCCAAAATGCAAGAGTAGTGATGCTGGCGATTTGGTTGTTCTCTTGCTGTGCCTAATTTATAAATTAAACTTTATCATACGTATATGTATGTACAGGAAAAACATAGTACGTATAAGGTTAGGTACCATCCACAGTTTCAGACATCCACTGAGGATCTTGGAATGTATCCCCTGCAGATAAGAGAGGACTACTGTATTTGAGAAAATAAAAAATATTAAAAAATAAATGTTCAGGAAAACTGATAAGAATATGCAGAAAGAATAATCAGTTTCCCCTAGATTCTATTCTATGCATTCTGGCTCCACCCGCTTCATATTTTTTAAGTATTTGAACAGACTCTTTTCCAAGGTGTCATCTTCATTTGTTTTACCCAAAATCTTTATTTCAGTTTAATTTGGCAGTGATCATGAATGTTCTAATTGTAGGAGAACTGTGTTAGGTGCTTTGGAAGGTACAAAATTAAAACAAACAAACAAAAAAAAACAGGGTAGTTGTCCAGAGAGACCCTAGCAGTGGAACAGTCCAATAAAAAACTGTTTTGTACATTACACAGAAGAATGAAATTTTGTATGTACTTTCCTCTAAGGGAAGAAGAATGCACAAAGTAAGTGACATTTGAGCTGCTCTTAATTGATGAATAGGATTTCATTCAGGAAATACTAAGTAGAGACAGAGTACCCTAGAGATAAAAATATGGAGATATCTTGCAGGCCTTTGAAACTCTGCATCGTAGCCTTAGGCAAAACACCAAAACTGGAAGTGTAGCTATGGAAGTTATAATAATAGTGGTGTTATATAAAACCACATATATAGAGAGAGCCATAGAGAAAGACTATGAACAGAAGGAAAGAAAACATAAAGGATGATAAAGGAAAAAAAAAAAAAAACCCACAGAACTGGAGACTAAGAAATGATGACAATGGGCAATAAAGGGAGTGCAGTGTCATGGAAAATGAGGAAGTATCAAATTCAAAAGGAAAATCAATTGGAGTATAAATGAGGATCATGAGGATGAAGTTAGTGAAAATTAATTATCTTACTGGAGGGAGGATTTTTTTTTTTTTTTGTAAGTCATGAGAAAATAAGGAAAGGACAAGTGAACAGACAAGTAAAATTTCAAGGAGAATAGGAGAGAAATTGAAGAGATCCATATGAAAAGATCTTAGTGTTATTGTTTTATTGAATGATCTGGATCTGGGTGAAGTCACGTAGTGAATTTATTCTTTCTTTCACTGCCCCTTATCGACTCATTCTTTCATAATTTGGATGAAATCTCAGTTGGGTACCACTGCTTTTCTGACCTCTTTAATTCCCAAGAGTAGCCTTCTTTTGCTAACTGAATAGTCCAAAACAATATAATATTTAATCTCAAAGGCATTCAATTTATAATTGTCTCTCCTTCCCCAGCTCAGGCTAACTTTAGGCTTAGAAGCTTGCTGTCGGGAGGGATACATAGATTCATTCTTCTCTTACCCTTATTTACCTGTTCCCCCACTCCCTATTTATTTTTATCCTTCCAGGGTATAGGAAAGTGGAAAGTGGAGAAAGGGGGAAATTTCTCAATCTATGTGGCTAGAATAGTTATCATCTGTTGTCCTTATCCTCTTGAGGTAGATGTATAGTTTCAGGCTCCATGTCTCTCTTGTTGAGTTTCTCAGAAAAGAATCTTTTGTTGAGTTTTTCAAAGATACACACACTGGGAAGCACCAATGGCAACTTCTGTAATCCAAGGCAAGACTTCTTTCAATTCCACCGTCATCCTCTGGCCTCCTGATTGTCCACCTCTCTGCTGAGTCACTTCAGCCCTCCACACAGTTCCTAAGATGGTCCCAGACTGACACTCTATCTTGAGAACCGTTTTATTTCCCAGGAAATGTGCACCTTTTCCAGCTGTTGGTGGAGGGGCAATTTGCTCCTGGTGCAGGTTACTCTAGGCAACAGCTTTTCCCTTCAGACTTTTCCCGGTAAGAACCTCATGGCAAACCTTAGGCCCAGCTCCAAGGACGTATATTAAGGTCTCCTTGGGGTCCTTTTGAAAGGTCTTTCACACAATATAAGGTGAGGAACAAGGACAGGACGTAACGGTATTTCAACCCTTCTCCCCAGTGAATTCCCTCATGACCTCTTAAACTTCAATATCTTATACATTCAAAAGGTAGTGATGAGCCTGTGCTAGCAGAATTGGTTTTGAGCCATCTCTTTTGCAAGTCCTGTGTAGCTGGTTTAGCAACTGTCTTTAGAATGAGGGAGTGTTTGGCAACTACTGTGTCATTCTCAGCCAAGAACCTATGCAGAAAATCCAAGACAACAGGAAGAGTTGAATTTAACATCCTGATACATTAGTAAAATGGGAGATTAGATCATTTATTGAGCCTCAGTGAGGGCATTTAGGGATTTTTGTGGTTAATAAAAGAGAAATAGGGACTCCGATAAAGGAGGTAGACAGTCACTTAGCAATGAGAAAAAGATTTGGTGAATAACAATTGGGGGGGGTTGATTACATCAATGTGAACTTCAAACCATCAATACAGTTATGGGAATTTTGCTGTCAAAAACCAATAGGAGGGCAGCTTAAGAGAAAAAGAATAGTGAATTTATTTTCCAGTCATGGCGACTGACAAAATGTTTTGTAGCATAAGATGGTACTTATTAATGGTTAAGACCTAGAAGAGAAACCAGACTAGGCAGAAAGGAAACAACAATAATGACCTTAATCATTCATTAAGCATTTCCTGTGTGCCAAGGAGTTGCTAATGTCTTGTAACATACTTTTGTAATATTATCCTTGTTTTACAAAAAAGAAAAAAAGAGGTCTTAGGATAGATTAAATAACTTTTTCTTAAAGTCCTGCAGTTCTAAGTAGAGGATGTGGTTTCAACTCAGATCTGTTCCACAGAGTCAGCACTCAAAGGTGAATCAGAAGAGTACAAGCAGACTTGGAGATTAATGATTATACAGATCCAAATGAAAAGAATAGTGTGGTTAGTGTGAAGTTGAATGACGTGGGCCTGTCAATCAAGAACAGAAATTCCAAGTTACTATCATAGAGTACTAATGAACTGCAAGTGTGGCTGTGCAAATGGGTTGCCCATGTGGAGTAGAGCTGAAGGTCACTGGAGTAAAAATAAATCCAAGAACTGATACAGTAGGGTGTTGTTTCCTTGATCCTTGTGAATCATGTATCCATTCAAGCTAAAGGTGGAGGATAAGGTGCAAAATAGAGAATCTATGACTTAGGGAATAAAGATGTCAAAGAATGTAAGGGAAACACCATGGAAGTAGGCAAAATTCGATGGCCAAATGAAAAATGTTTAATGGTATGGGCTTCGTAAAAAGCTGGAATTGTTGAATGAAAGGGATTGCAAAATAATTAGGAAGTGGCAGTAGGAAGTAAATAGAATTCCAACCCTGACTCTTGGCTCCAAGGTGTGAGAGAAGGAGTCACCTCTAGAGGGAGCTGAGCAAGATGTATGGTTTTCAGGAAAAGAAAGATCATTCT
The DNA here is from genome assembly GCF_000442215.2 of Lipotes vexillifer. Taxonomy (NCBI): domain Eukaryota; kingdom Metazoa; phylum Chordata; class Mammalia; order Artiodactyla; family Lipotidae; genus Lipotes; species Lipotes vexillifer. Next base: position 376,323 of record NW_006780679.1, on the reverse strand, counting down.
CCATGCTTTCTACCCAATCTAAAGTAACTCCCTCCTCCAGTATTCTCCATCACATTAGTCTCTTCTTTTTTCCTTGTGGTGTTTATTTTTATACAAAGCTACTCTTGTTTAATACTTTATCCATCACTACCACATGAGCAACATGAGGGCAGGGACTTTGATTTGTTGATCACTGTAGTCCCATCATAGAAAATAGAGTTTGGCCCCTAGTAGGTGCTCAATAAACATGTGTCAGATACATGCATGAGTTAGAGTGAATATCTGAGGAAAATCTTGAGAATATTTTCAAGCTTTTTAACAGTATAATAGGAGTATCAAAGAGGAGAAGGAGGAAAGGTGGTCAATTTAGGTCAAGAAGAACGGCCTGATCTAGATGGAGAAAGTGTTTAGTAAAATAGAAAATACACCGAACTAGAGAAGTTTAACTTTTGTTGGTAAATGGAAATCCCCTGAATGATAGAGGTAGAGAACCAAGGATCAGCAGGCTATAGGATCAAGTTCATTATGGGAAGAAGATTGGATTATAGAACCCAGTATTCCAAAGACCTTTTTGGGACTTGGGTGAACTGTAGATTCTTCACCACCTGTGACTCTGTTGGACTTCAGTTGCTTGCGACTGCTGAAGAAGGTAATAAGGGCACTGAATATGACCCCATTCCTCTCATATGTATCATATATTTCTTGAAATCATAAAATAATTCTTTGATTCTTGGTAAACAGACTGCTTTTCAGGTAAAATGAAGTGGAATGTTGATGTTATTGCAAAAGTAACTTTATTTCTTAAGAAAACTACACTGGAGAAGGATATATGACCGGAGAGCCCACAAAATAATTTCATTTGCTTTCAGGTTTCAAACGGTAGAGGAGAGGTAAAAAGTGGGCTGCTTAAGGTGTGATTATTTCATAGTGTTAAAGCGTAAAACAGGTAGGGAAATAAGCAAGTGGAGGCAAGCAGAAGGGCTGAGAAAGCTTGAGTTTTTCCATTTACATTGAAAACAAACTGGGATTTGGATTAAATAAACAGGATAATTGTCAGACTCTACCACATTTACTTAGGTTTCTACACTGGAGTCAACCAGAAACAACCTCCAAAATGTCTGCCCGGAATGGGTACTTGACCTTTTGTTTCAAGGGAGTGAAGTGGTCTGATGAACCCTCACAAACTCCCTGGCATATAAAACTTTTCAAGAGAGTCTGCTCTTATGTTAGCCTAAAAAAATCAAGCAAAAGGTCCTGGAGTTTGCATTTGAAGCTTATTTAGATCTGAACTGATTCAAGAAAGGAAAATCAGCCCAATGCTTCAAAAAATTGATTCTCTAAATTCTGACCAAATAGTTTGGAATGGTTGTTTATCCTAATACATTAGAGCTCATTAGATAAAACACAGGATTTGTCAGAGAGGATTAGTGGGGGTTCTATTTGTTTGTTTATTTACATTTCCTTATTGGGATTTATAAATTCAGCCATGGATAGATGAGGGATACAGCAGTGACTGATCTTAAAAGAAAGTAACTAAAATATTGGAAAACGAGGGATTTGGTAAATGATCCAGATTAAAACGTTGAACAAGCATGGGAGAGATTCAGAGAAAACAGTAAAATTTAAAAACATGGTGAGGCAAGAAGTCTCATTCTGTCTACAGTCTCCTTACAATAACCTGGAAAGAAGTGCTCATGAAGCCCAGGAGTCCAAGGTGCCACCCCTGGGTATCTGTGTGCCACAGGCTGTATGTGTAATGGTTAAGGCTGCTGTACTCTGTAGTTAGATTGCTGGGTTCATAACCCACTGAGATCACTTCTTAGCAGGTCTTGGGCAAATAACGTTGTCTCTCTAAACCCTGCCTTCTCATCTGTGAAATGAGGATGATAATAGAATCAACCTCATAGGGTGGTTATGAGGATCAAATGAGTGCATGAGTAGAGCAACATCTGGCCTTCCATAAGTATTAATTATTATTTTGCCATCATCATCATTTCTGGTGACTCTTACTGTGTCTGACACATGGCAGACACTCAGTAAATATGTGATGAGTGACTGATGGAATGAATGCTAGCCAAAATAAATCTTTCTACCTCCTGTTATCACACTTAAAGTCGACCATGAGGAGCTAACGTTGGGCCACACACTTGGTGTCTGTTTGGTTCATTCAAGGCATGTAAATGAGTAAAGCATGTTTGGTGTAAGAAAACAAAATAAGCCTTTTTGGCCTACATTTTATGTTCTCACCTGAGGTAGATCTCTGGGCACTGAGAAATAATTTCTGTAGTCTCAGTAAAATAATACCTCATACACTGATAAATGGCAGCCGATTACTTCTCTTTGTCAAGGACGTGATAAGGAGTGGTGGGGACTGTGGCAACCTGGAGACCCCACCACCTTGGAGAGCAGATACCTTTTGCGCAGTTCCAGCTGATCATTGCATTTCAGAATGCAAGCGTAGCATTACCAACTCTTTGATTTTTCAGAAGAACCTGGAAGGAGAGTGTAAAAACACTTTTTCACGTGTTGTCTCAATAGTCTTTGTAGTTATTGCTAGTCTTTTCAACACTGGGCAGGCTAAACATGCCCTGACTGCACACTGATGATCCAGTGCAAGGTCCTCAAAGTAGGAGAGTAACCTATTAAAATGCAAATCCCCTGAGAATGCAGAGCTCCTAACAATACTGTTATCTGCAGGTGTCACTGGAGAGAGGACTGGGGGTGAAAACATCTAGGGGAGGAAAGATAAAGGAGAGGTGGGAGGAAGCTAGAGGTAAAACCTGCTTACTCCACCGTTTCAGCTAAAACTGGTCGTAATACAGAGAACTGGAGAAAATGAGAGGCTATTTTTTTTTTTTTTTGAGAGGCGATTTTTGAATGATCATGAAGGAACACTTAAGGGAACTATTTAAAAGTTAGCGTTCTTGGGAAAGATGAATAAATTAAAAATACGATTTTCAATCAAAGGAAGAAGTATGTGGCCTTTAGTCTTAAAACCACCCACTTAGAAATCGAGTGTTGTTTTCCGTTTATCTCCAACCGTCTCGTGTTTGTTTCTTAGAGACGCAAATACCTCAGTGTTTTTTAATCTGTGAGACGTTTGGGGAAATTGAGAATTGTCCACTGCTGAGCACATTTTTGTTCTGTGTAAGCTTGCTGCTCTTGTCATCGATAATGGCCTTGTCATGTATTTGCAGAATGTTGGTCATGAACTAAACTTTTGAAACACATCCAGAAATTCCCATCGCTGCAGAAGTTGACCATGTCCCTGCCTCCAGGTACTGGTGTCCTGCCATTGTCCACATCATTGATTTAGGACCCATTGCATTTAATTCCCTATTCAAGGAAAGTCAGGCAATAAAACAGAAAGAGAAGATAGAATTTTAGGAGCTTAAAATCTAACAGAGAAGACAAAACATTAAACAATGGCAATGTAAGATTAGTATACTAGTTATAGTATACATATAGTATACTGTGGTATAGGGTTTATATATAGTATACCATATATAATATATAGCATAACATGGCAGTAGAATATATAGTACTGCCTTGCAGTAGAAAAAACGGGTTGAATTTTGTTCCTCTGCTGACCAGCTGGTTGACTTTGGGCTTATCTGTAAAAGTGGAATAAAGGTGCCTAATTCCCAAAAGGCTGAGGATGAAAAGAAATACTGTTTGTTCATCACTTAGCATGCAGTCCCTAGCTTATAGTGAGTGCTCCGAAAAGACAGATACATAAAATGTTGCTTGCCTTCAGAGAGCTTATTATCTAGTTACAGGCGAAATATATTTCATGTAAAAATTTAAATAGCAATTCCATTGTTACCTAACTCTGGATTATAATAATAAGGTGTCTCGAGGCAATAATATAATTCATAAATGATGATAATGAGGGACATTGCTCAGGATTCCTATTTGGAATATTAAGATCTGTTAAATTATGTATACCTAAAAATTGTTGATGAAGGTATAGCATACATGCAGTAAACCACATGGACCTTAAGTGCCCATCTCAGTGGATTTTTTTCCTATGTATACACCCATGTCACAATGAAGACATAGAACATTTCCATTATATTAGAAATTTCTTTTTTTCCCCCTTCCTGTCTATATATCCCTGCCCTCCACCTTCAATTAACTGCTTATTACTACTATTTCCAGCCCTTTAATCTGAAGGTGAGAGTTGTTAATTACCGAAACAGCTCTAACTTCCAGTGCTGGATTGCCTACTCAGTGACTCTGGGCAGGTCTCAGATACCATATCTACCACCCATGTCAGAGGCACTCTCCGGAGTAACTAGAGACAATTCTGGCTATCTTTTATAGCCAGAGGTACAAAACACTAGAAAATAGACTGAAAAGGTAAGTGCTGAGAAGGTCCAGTTAAAGCACACACATTGAACCAAGAGGGATCATGGAGGAAGCCTTTCTGATGGAGAAGAATGGGAGCTGATTTTGAACAGTGTGAATATCATAGATTTTTAGGAAGATGGAGGACATTATCTCAGAGAAGAAAATTTAGTACCGGGACCAAGGATGTCAGTCAGATAAAAATAGGTGGGATATAAATATAAAATAATGGTTAATATTTACTTGATTCCTTTCAGATCTGTATTCATGGAACTCACTTTGATGGAAAAAACCCTGTCATTGTTATGAGAAACATTTATTAAAGCACCTCTTGGAACCAAATTCTCATGAGGAACCAAATTCTCTCTTGTTTCCTGAATGGAAGAGAAAAATCATCTTATTATGCCTTCTAATACCAGTCAAAATCTTCCCCTGTATTCTCACCAATGTCTCCAAATCTTAGGACTCATGGAAGATCTTTTGTCCCCTGGGGGCATATCACACCAATAATCTAACATAGCAGTTCACTGCCAAGATCAATGGTAGAGAGAAAGGTAGAACGATAGCCAGCTCCCTCCTGCCAGTGGTCCGGGACCCACAGGAGGTCTCATGTCTACAGAGGTCCCAAGTGAGGCAGCCACTGACGTAACCAAGGAGAGAAATATTTGAAAACTACTTGCCTAATAAGCTACATGCCCAAAACATGTTATACTCTTCCGTCTATTGAAAATGCAATTTTCTACTTTTAAAATCAAAATTGGACTAGATTTAAAATTTTTTCTCCACGTAAAACTCTGGTCGTTATTTAAGAGAAATCAAACAATACACTAGAACATAAGGAAGAGAACAAAAATCATCTGACAGTATCCCACCCTGAATTAAACATTGTATCTTTTTGGTGACTATTATTGTTAACATCTCCCTATAACTGGGTATTTTTTAAATTTTACATAATTGAAATTGTACCATACCAGCTTATTGGCAACCTGCTTTTGTCATTTAACTATATGTCATGGACTCCTTTTGATCTCAACGTGTTTAGATCTACATCATTATTTTTAATAGCTGTGTGGTACTCCTTTGTGTGAATAAACCATCATTCTTAAACCAGTCCCTTTTTGAAGGACCTAGACATCGTTTCCAACTTTTTTGCTCTTATAAGCAGGCTTTAATGAACATCCTTGTGCACTATTGTGCACTGGTCCTATTGTGTTCTTTGGATAAAGTCATAGAACCTGGAGACATTCTTAAAATGGCTGTTTATGAATAAGATATAAAATTTTCCCCAAATATGCCAGCCCCATCTTTTATTTTTAATCATTTTGTATTGAATATTTATGGCTTTGTCTTTCACTTTCAAAGATTCTACTGTGCAACCTTTACTCCCACACCTTCTATGTTGGTCAGAAGGAGAGAGCATGCATTACTGTTTTTAGTTCTATGTTCACGTTGCCATGGACCGTATGTGACTAAAGGGTGGGGCTGATAGAAGCTCCTACAGTAGTTTGAAATGCAGGATTCTTGTAAGGTGGATTGTTTTTGCCTGGGTCTTAAAAGAAAGGTAGAAGTTAGGTAAAGGATTTTAGGGAGGAAAAACTTCAAGAATGGGTAAGGTAATTGTAATGTGCTCGGCGTCTGGTGGGTAAAGGAGGTAAGTGGTGATTAAAACATTTTGGGTCAAGATCTGTCAGTCCCTGTTTACTTCTCCAGACACAACTCTCTTCATTTCCCTCCTTGATCTCTAACGCATCTAAGGCATGTCTTTTAATTCTTTGAACAGGGCAAGCTCTCTCCTATCTCTGCTTACATTATTTCCTCTGCTCTATGCCTCAGACATTCCCTGGAATGTACACCCTTCACTTGATTAAGAAATGGTTACTACAGAGCTCATAATATGCCCAATCTTGGAGGCCAGTCTCATTAGGAAGCCTTCCCTGAATCACCAAGACTGAGTTAGATGCCCCTTCTATTTGCATCCATACTTCCACTAACATTATATTGATTTCATTGGATTTAAATACCCCATCTTAATTTTCAGTTTTCCCCCATTCAAGGATGACGTGCCTTGAGTGTAGCGGCTTGTGTCTCTCATTTCCATCACTCATAATCTGTAGGTTCCTACAGAACCCTAGAATCTAAACCAAGAAGTGGCAAAGGTTTTCAGAGCTTGATTAAATATTGTAATTAATCAACTTTTCTTGCAAAATTAATGATAGCCAGTCCAAGCTTCAGGCTGGCTACTTGGGAATGAGGTTATCACAAGCAGCTCAGAGATTTGTTGGGAAAATAGGTGCTTCTCCAGAAAGCTGGGAGAAGTGAAAATGAAAACTCTGGACAACACAGTTTCTCTCTCAAGTCATGGTTAACTTAGAAGAGCCTCTTCCAAAATGGTATTTTGTGGAAAACAATTTTAGATGATGATAATAATAGATGTGCACAATGACATTTAAGGTTGTGAAACATTGCCTACAAAATCTATTTCTGGGTTATTCACCACATATATTTGCATATTAGATGCTCTGAGAACTCCTACAAGAAAGAAAGTTGTTTAACTACTTTTACCCTCATGTTTCCCAAATGTAATTATGACAGAATACTTTTCAAAGCATACGTATTTATTTGTTGCAGAAAAACAGTATGAGGAAACATTGTCTTCAGAAGTCAGAGGGAGAATTTCTGAGATTATTCAGGGCTAATATATTTGATACCACTTGCAGCTGTCCTTCACAGGGCTTATCAGTCTTGTGTGCTGTGATTATAATTAAATTACTGAGTTTAAATTAGTTAAAATGTATCACATACTCATGACTTTAAGACAAATCTATGGAGACAAAAAGTCTAAGCTAAAGTATACTAATGGTAAAATATATGTTTATCACTCTTGGGTACACATGAGACAAACATACCTGAGCAGGAGAGCTGCCATTAAGACTACTTTTAATAATCATGTAAAAATCATTTGAGATTGGCATACTCATTTTTTGAGTCTCCCAAATGTGTTTTCCTAAGGAGGATAAATACTCCCACTGAACTCCTACTTATCCTTCTTATTTGCTCATCTCTAAAATTCTGTAAGTCAGTGAATTTCAAATGGGCAGAGTTTGAATTAATGTGATTTAGATCATAGGTCAAAGACTTAGCATTTTAAATGGAAATATATTTTCTATTCTTCTATGGCAGAGTTTTGTGAAGTGTATAAAAGCACTCTTCATATGAGCAAGCAACCCTAACAATTATGTTTCATTCACTTTCAGGCTCTTTTTTTTTTTTGAGAGAACATTTTTGTTTGAGAAAGTTTTTCATGTGTAAAGAAACCCAATAAATAAGAGCAGATAAAAGTAGAGTATCTTGTTTGAAGTGGAAGATTATAATCATTAAACAATAACCACAGGGTAGGACACAGAAAATTTTTTAAAATTTTGTATAAATACATTAAGATAGAGACTATGGTATATGTTGAAGGTATATTACAATGGTTGAAAATGTGTAACTGAGTTCAAATTGCAGCTCTGTGCTTCCTAATTCTGTAAGCTTGGCAAATTTACATCTATAAAATTGGAAAAATACCATTACTTCCTCTTGATGATTGTTGTGATAGTTAAAGAGTTAATAAATATAAAGTACTTAGCGTGTGTTCAGTACACAGGAAGTGCTTGGTAAATGTTATTTATTATTATTATTATAAAATTATTATAATTTAGTTCTGGTCCTTAAATTTTCTTACTCTTTTTCAGCTGTTTCAGGAGACAACTATCTTATTTACACCTGAGTTTCAATGTTCTGTGATACATTTTGTACATTGTGGGTATTCAATATTGATTTGCTGTTTATTAGCTGATTTAGTATTATTTACTGATTTGCTAGTTATTCAGTTGCTTACATTCTTAAAATCTATTTTCCTGGCTTTTTACCTAGTTTCTGTTTTCCAAGTACTAGGGAGAAGTCCATCACATCTTTTCTTCCCTCATCTTCACATGTCATTGCTAATTTCTCTCCTAGCCCAAAGAATTGTTCCTTTTCCTGAAAGACTTTTTTGGAGGGATTCTTTTCTTTTTTTAAGTTTCAGGTATACAGCAGTATTATTCAACATCTGTATACACTACAGAGTGACAACCACCACAAATCTTGTTACCATTCATCACAGTTGACCCTCTCAACCCATTTCACCCACCCACTGAATACCCTTCCTCTCTGGTAACCACTCATCTGACCTCAGTATCTATGAGTTTATTTTAGTTTTGTTTTGTTTGCTCTTTTTAAAAAATTTTTGTAGATTCCACATGTGAGTGAAACCGTGTGGTATTTGTCTTTCTCCGTCTGACGTATTGCACTTAGCATAATACCTTCAAGGTCTATCATTGTCACAAATGGCAGGATTTCTTTCTTTTTTTTTTTAATCCATTCATTCATCAGTGGATGAACACTTCAGTTGTTTCCATATCTTGGCTATTATAAACAATGCTGCAGTGAGATAGGGGTGCATATAGCTTTTCAAATTAGTGTTTTTGTGTTGACTTTTTTTAATACAAATTCTCAGTGGACAATGTCCTTCTTTCTGTTCACTTTGGCCTATTCTCTAGTTACAGTCTTCAGTTAGAATTTAGCTATCACCCCCTACTGCGTCTTCTTTTTGTTGTTTTGTTTTGTTTGAAAGGAGAGAAGAAAGTAGTTTTGCCACCTACAGCAAAATGTAGTATCCAGTGAAGGGTAATGATTTAAAAAAAATGGACTTTGGACACAGAGGGACCTGGACTCATTTTACCTGCTTTTTCCCTTGCTAACTCTATCAGTGTAGTTGGTTATTTCTCCATGGGGGGCCTCAGCTTCCTCATTTGTATAATGAACATACTACTAACATTGGTGAGGATGAGAAAACATGTATGTCTAGGATGGAGGGAATCAGTAAATTTTGACTCTGATGATTATAATTTTCCTGTTTTACTATAACAATTCATCATTCAGTTAGCAAATCAAAGGCCACAATTCATTTCAATATTTAATCTTCAGCAAAATAGGAGTATGCTTAATCATCATGTATAATTTGAAACTGACAGGGGCTAACTTCAGAATCTTCTCACATGTCAGCTGATAAAGCATTACTTAACTTCTTTTCTGCATATTAAACAAATAGTGTATTAACTTTGAATTTTAAACGATCCTGTTTTAAAGATCCCGATCATTGAAGACTTCCTTGTTTGATGGTTTGCCAACATTTTATGTACAGATACTTTGAAGAGTATGAAGAGCACAAAGCATCCTCTCGATATGTTGTATCATTTTAGCCTCCAATTAGAACCTTATTTGAAATGTGATGCAGTGTACATGAACAAAACCAAATTTTATGGTGTTTTTGTTTATACATCACATATCTCTCCTCCCCCTCTAGGGAGGGGTAGAAATTCTGCAGAAGTTAAAGCTAAAGAAAACAAATTTTGAAAAAACAAGTGATTGGTGGGATGCAAGTCAGAATCGTTCGGTCATAGACTCATTCAAAAATGGATCTGCTGGCATACCTTTGCTTTGGAGTGTTATGATCCTGAATTCAAACTATCTCTGCCACATGCTGGCTTTGTGACCATTGTTAGCCTCTCTGATCATCATCTTTTTCCATGGAAATACTAGTGCCTGCTCTATAGGTGGCTGTTAAAGATAGGGGAGATAACATGCTTAACATATAGCCATGACTTCTGATTACTAGTATACTTTTCCCCAGAGCCCTTCCTTGTATTACAGAAGTAGTTTAAAAAAACAAACAAACAAACAGAAAAAACAACACACAAACAGACAAGCAAAGTATGGCTAAGAAACAGCACCTGCTCACCCAGAGGTCCCAGTCTGTTGCTGGAAGAGTTGACCTAGATTGTTGCTGTATCTGGGGCTTACAGCCACGTGTTAATTTCACACACTGGCAAAGTTTGCATTTTGAACATCGATTTTCCTGGGTAATTCCTAGCTCTGCCTCCTACTACCTCTGTAAGTTTAGCTAAGTTGCTTAACCTTTCTGAGCTTGAATCTCCTTGCCTGTAGGACAAAGCTAATAAGGGTAGTGGAAATTACTGACATCATACATTTATATGCAGAGCTTAAGGACTCAGTGAAAGCTTTTTATTATTACTGTTTAATAATAATTCTTCAGCAGAACAGCAGATATACTTAAATCATTGTTTTAAGAGGAATTTCTTCCAGTTTTCACAAATTATAGGAGAGCTCATAAGGAAGTTAAACAAGTGGAGACAGCAATGATCTTTATTATATTTCATCTTTTTCAGACACTCAGACACTGGGTTCTCATCGAGCACCACATTGGGAGCACTGAGATTAATATTAATAAGAAAGACGATGGCTCTTTTATAGCCTCAGAGAAAAGAGCAAGACAGTTTTTTAATGCTCCTCTCAAGGAGCCTACCATTGCCTTCTCTAAGTGCTCAGAACGTTATCTTGCTATGGATATCTCCACCCTCATGGCAGAGTCTGCATTATTGTGGTATCTCTAATCATAACGCAGTGAGATTCAGATATTTCACTCTAATTAATGTCATCTTAAAGGGTGTGCTGTGATGAATATATGTAAATATCTCATGCATTTGACCAGGCTTTCCGATCTGAACTCTGGCTTCCAGGAGTCAGTGCGAACTAATTGAATAACAGAAAGCTCATAATTTAGCTCCTGTAAAGAAACTGAAATTGTCCTGTACACTATGCAAACTAGGTCAGGGTACGTAATTATCTGTAGAATAAAATATGAAATAATTCTTCAGTTTCCTTGTGTCTTCTGAATTTTAGCTGAAGATATTAAAGTGGAGGAAAGAGCATGTTACAACTTTGGAAGTTGAAGACACATTTTAAATGTAACTCCTGTGGTCTGCGATGTAATACATCGTACTTAGTTAGTCCTTAGTGGGTGCTCCACAAATGCTTGTTAACCACAAGAAAAACACCAGAAAGTCACAGAAGAAATGGGTAGGACTCCTCTGTGTTCTTTTTTCAGGTTTTGTCTTGCTATATATCCTCAGGCAGTACCCTGGATTTCTCTCTCTGAGCTGAGAGGGCTAACAGTCCTGTCTGCTCTCTACCCTACGGCCAGACCTTCATCCAGTCCCATTTCCATTGCTGCAGCTGTGTTCTGCATTGTCTGGCCTCTCCCAGCCTGCACATAGCTGCCAGACTAGCCTCCCTAGTACATGACTTTCAGCATATTATCCTCTTAAAAAAAGGACTCTGAAATGCTCTGGAATACTCTTGCCTGGTCAAATAATATAGTAGTAGGAAAGATTATAACCAACGATTATTGTTATGAACCACGGCAGTAATAATTGTTGAAAGTTAGGAAAAATCCACCTTAAACTGACAAACACACAGGCAAGCAGCATTTGCTGGATAACTCAACTAAAAAGTCCAGTAACATGTGTGGCTTCAGGTGCTCCAGGATATCATGTTAGGCAGGTCTGGTTCCTTCTGATCTTAGATCTGTTGGTCCCACCCTCCTTCATGGATTGACTTCATTTGCACACAGGCTCTTCTCCCAGTGGTTGTATCGATGGTTCCTAGCTATCCTGGGTATGTTCCCATCCGGAAGAAACATGTATGTCCTTTTCCTGATGATATCCACAAATGTCCTGAGGGAATCCACAACTTCCCTCTCATTGGACATCTTTGGTCATATGACCATCCCTGAACCAATGGCTGTGATCAGAGGATTGGAATTTAATAACAGGCTTGGGTTAAATAGCACACTCCACTCCTGGAGTCCCCTCAGAGGTGGCAGAGACAAAGTGCTGGATGGGTAGATTCTTCAATGATGTTCAGGAAGTTTTGCCTGAAGTATGTGTAAATGGTGACTAGGTGGCCCAAACAAGAGATGTGTATCATGCACATCTACTGTCAGTTTTACCTCTTGAACACAGTGTTAACACAGCTTTTAAACTGCTGAACTCTGCGGAATGTGTAGATTTATGTGAATACAAATGTCAAACAATACAAAACATGTCACTTGCTATAAACGCTTTATAAAAGAGCTTTAAAATATGTATATTCTGGCTACTCGGAGAAAGATCCAAACACTACCTGAGAATAAATAAAAGGAAACCACACAAGACTCTCTGTCCATATCCCCCCCACACACGAAAAAAATCCCAACCCCCCAAAAAACTGTAGCTTTGATGTGTTATTTTAGAAGGTAAACATTAATTTAACTAGAAAAGGGTAGGATGAGTAATGTGAAAAGCTAAGTCAAGATAAAAACATAAGGTAACTTATTTATCAATTAGTATGTGGTTTGTAAAAATATTTTTAATAAAAGATGTAAAGATTTAATATTTGAAGCATTTTTTAACTTCAAAAATATAAAGTGTTTGCAGCTTCTGATACTTTAATCGCTACTTGCCATTTCTGCTCAATAAGGCTCATGCTTTCAAAATGCCATGCAGGACTTGTAAGCGTGGAAGAAGAAAGAAATCTTTATTCTGTGTTTCTGATGAGAACGATTTCTTTCGTACAAATGGAAGTGCCTGTGGATTCCCCTCTGCAGATTGGTGAGCTGAGCTGCATATATTTCCCACTTAGTTTTTAGTCTCTGAGAATCACACTCCCCATATTCATTCTCCCTAATATGGTTATTTTTAACATCTTTATCGGAGTATAATTGCTTTACAATGGTATGTTAGTTTCTGCTTTATAACAAAGTGAATCAGTTGTACATATACATATGTTGTTCCACATGTAGGTGTATTTCTGATGTATTTGTGGGGAGGAAGGTGATCTCCACATCTTACTCCTCCACCATCTTGAAGGTTCCATAATATGTTTTTGTGTGTGGAATTAATCACATCTTAATGACAGTGCTGGTAATTTTACAGCAGATTATGATTTTTTAAAAGCCCTTCCAGGTGAAAGTTGCCATCCTCTATAATTTTCAGAGTCAGGTTTCTTCTCCTATGTAGGAGGCTATCTTGCTAGTGTAACCTACATGAAGTGGACTGTGCAGGGTTAGGTATGAGAGCATCCAATATCCAGCAGTCTCTGAAGTATTGCCACTCTGCTGTGGCGGGAGATAATTTTAAATCAAAGTGACAGAAAGCACCATAGAAAGAACATTCTTTTCCCTGGAGGTTTGTGTTCCTGGAGATACTGCTTGGAAGCCAGACTTTTCCCTCCAAAATGTTGATTTCCTGACAGTGAATGAATAGTTCTTTTTACCATTTGGAGAGACAGGGACAGAAAGAGACTGGGACAATGGAACATGGTGTAGGTGGCCAAAGGGGAGGGGAGGGGAGGGGAGGGAAGATGTTTATTATCTTCAGGATTAGAATGGAGACTGGCAACAGCAATCAGCTAAAATGTGACTAATATGGTGTGACACATGGAGAGAGCAGACTAGAGCAGAGGTTGGCAAACAACATTCTGTGAGCCAAATGTGGCCTGTCACCTGTTTTTTGTACAGCTCACGTGAGCCAAGAATAGTTTTTACATTTCTAAATGTTTGAAAAAAAAATCAAAAGTAGCGTTTCATGACGCATGAAAACCATATGAAAATCAAATTTCAGTGTCTATACATAGTTTTATTGGAACACAGACATGTTCATGCATTTACATATTGCCTGTGTTTTCATGCTACAAAGGCGGAGTTATGTAATTGTGACAGAGGCCTATGAACTGCAAAGCCTAAAATATTTACTACCTGGCCTTTTATAGAAAAAGTCTGTTGACCCCAGTTGCAGAGGAAAGAGGAGATTTATGAGAGAACAGTCTAGGTTAAAATGGAGAACACCTACTTCAGTCTAGTGGAAACATCTATCCTTTAGGCAGAGAGGATAAGATGAACTCCCCCCAAAAGGTATTTTTTCCACAATGTTAACATATCCTGAGCAGAAACTAGAGCAGAGGTGCTTTTCCTCTGTTTCCAAGTAGGATAGGTCTAATTCCCTAAGCTTTGGGCACTCTTGATCCTTTGTGTCAAGGACTCCAACTTGACATGGAAAGTGCTTATGTTATGAGACATGTGAAGTGTGCCACATATGAAGTATGTATGAGCTAATGGAGTATAGATTTTGGACAAATTCACAGCTATCAGGATTTAAGTGAGTCAATTTTAGCTTTTAGTGCAGAAGCATTACTTAGCTTTGTTGGGAGGAGACCCAGGAGGCATGGCCTTTAGCATCTTTGTTGTGTGACCAGTACAAGAGACAATATTCATTGGAGTCACAATACTAGCCTACTTTTTTTTTTTAATGATGTAGGAAAATTATAGACCTATTTCTGTATTAAGTGAAGAGAAACAGAGACAAATAGACATTGCATGTTTCTTTTGTTCTTTCAGCACATACATTGTGACTGATGAATGGGGATACAGCAATTCTACCCTTTTGGACATTGTTAGAGTAGATACCTATGTAAGGACTTGCTATTTCTTCTTCTTCTTTTTCCTTTAAACTTTAAAAAAAAGTTTTAAAATATTTTATTTATTTATTTGTTCATTTTTAAAATTGAAATATAGTTTATTTACAATGTTGTGTTGGTTGCAGGTGTACAGCACAGTGATTCAGCTATACATACATATATGTCAATTTTTTTTTCAGATTGTTTTCCCTTGTAGGTTATTACAAAATATTGAGTATAGTTCCCTATGCTATATAGTAGGTCCTTGCTGGTTATCTATTTTATATATAGTAGTGTACCAATTTCTTCTTAATTTATTTTTATGAAACCATTTAATTTCAGTATATGAGACACATGAACAGGCAGCATGGCAAAATTGCTTGTTTTAGTCAATCGTCTCAGATTCTTATGAATTTAGTCAATCGTTTCAGAATCTTATGATTTCCTAATTGCTTGTCAGTTAAAGCACCTGGCCTCAAGGTTTTATATTCTAATAGGAGAGACATGAACAAGTGACATAAAATTACAAATCTAAAGGGAAATGTGGCTGGCTTTCTTTCTTGTTTGGAGATATGACAATGGTTCATAATGCCCTATAATTTGTAATATAAGAATAATGGAAATTCGTGGTAATATAGTATTAGAAGTAATTATTGCAAATCCTCAAAAAATTAACTAGCTAGTCCTTTACAGAAAAAGTTTTTGATCCCTCTTCTAAAACATCTTGCTAGTTGTCTTTAGTCTTTATTTGGCTTTGATGGGAAGGGTTTTGCTTTCTGAATTCCTATTCATTATCAGAAATATTGATTTAATGATTTTGATTTTGTGGGGATCATCTGTATTTAGTGTTAATGACTGTTTTGGTACCTGAAAAATATTGAAAATTAACAAGGAAAATAAAACCAATCAAAAAGTGTACAGGATATAAAGAGACAATTCTTGGGAAACCATAATGGCTATCAAATTTGTGGAGAAATTCTCAACAATATTAGCTATCAGAAGTTACAAATTCAAACAAAAATGAAATTTGATTTAACATCCATCAGATTGACAAAAGTTAGAGGGTTGGATATTATCGAGCGTTGGAAAGGATATTTTTAATCAAGAAACTTCATCTCCTGTCTCATATGTATTTGAGCAAATTCTGGATGGAATAAGCTGGCAGCAGCTAGTGAATTTAAGCCTCTAAATACTTTATATCTTAGAGATATATTTGTGAGTAGTTATCACCAAAAAAAAAAAAAAAAAAAGTCTCTCACAGGTCCATGAGAAGGGCTGTTCATAGGCCAGCACTGAAACGAGACACCTAAAGTCCAAAACAACAGCCAGAAAACACCAACCAAAAAACAACAACAAAATCATACAAACAAAAAATCCCCCAAACAAGAACACCCAACCATAAACCACCCTAAAATAAATGTTATTGTGAAGGACTCATTGGGAGTTTCTAGTCTAGTACCAGCTAGGAAAGTACATAAATTTGCTTTCTTAGTATCAATATTTTATTCCGAGGGTTTGGCTTCTGCAGAATTCCCAGGAACTTGAACTTTTATCCTATATGTAAAGGCATTAATGACCAGAATATATCATCTCCTGTGATACAGCTTTATGCTATTTTCATTTAAAATATCCTTAATATAATCCTCCCCACCTGTCCCTCCCCCAAACTTGTGAGTTATACATTAAGGAAAGTTCTTTTATGATAGAGAGGAAATCCAGATTCATTCTTTATTCCCCTTTCTCATTGCCCATTTGAAGCTGTTTAATCTTTCCTATAATCATTCTGTAATTCTGACAAATTCCCTTAAAAAAAAAAAGAAAAACCTTTTAGAGGCTGTGATGCAAGAGAAAAGAACACATTCTTCCCTCATATTTGTTTACAGTAAACTTCAGTCACTTCCCGAAACTAGATTATCGTGGATGATCCACTTCTCAGTATATCATTCCACTTGATTCCCACATGCACACACACATACCCATTTGAATAAGTATGCTCAATTTCACATAGACAGAGGGGGGTACCTTGGTCTAAAGCTGAGATTCGTTGGTCCGTATTCCCTAGTTTCAAGGGCAACCTGCCTCCGGTAACCTTTTCGCTTCCTAATGATTACTTTATGTGTTGATGTTCTTTTGGAGTGACCTTCCCGCCACTTATGCTTGGTGAACTCTGCCTTTTTCAAGAGTGTGGGCGTAGCCCTCTCAAGTCATGGCTTTGAATTTGGCTTTCTTGCATACATTTCCAGAAATAAGTATTATTGGTTTGACACTGTTCAAAGGAAGAACTAAGGTTTGAAAGTGGTAAATTGCGGCACCAAAAAGACCTAGGATTAATCAAGGATTCTTACCTATCAAAATCCATAGAAGCATTTTGAGGCTTCCAGGAATGATTTGTGTTGATGGGGCTAACTTTGGAGAATTGGGATGAAAATTTAGTGGCTTTGTTTTTGTTTTTATTTTTTGGTTTTCTTTCACTTTTTAAGAATTTTTTGGTGTCTTAAAGAGAATGTTTAAGAGAACTTGAACCGTCAACTTCAAATGTTTACATTCTCTCTGCACCACCTTTAAGATCTGTGATCACACAGGTCTTAGTGTTGCAATTTACAGCAATGAATTATATGACAATTGAATTAATAAAGCAGGAACAAAGTGATTATCATGCACATCTAACAAATTGAGAAACTGTTTTGTCTTCGTATTTTATTCTGTTCCCTTGCTATTCTGTTTTAACACTGTTTCATGGGAAGTCACATCCATGCAATTGCAAATATGACTTGACTGCATTTCTAAGTGGTTCCAAGGGGTATTTTCTACTTTTCTCTGCCATGCAAACTTAAACATAGCCAACAAGGTTATCATTTCATAGCTGTTGAAACACTGTCATTCATCTTCTGTGATGTAATTTTACATAGTCAGTCCAGACTGTAGCTGTGCATAACAATTTCATTGATATTCTGTCAAATGTCACAAGCTTTCAAGTTCAGTACCTACACATTTATTGCATCGAAGCTGAGATTACCTGAAAATCGTCTTGTCAGGTGCTTCTTCCCATTAGGTCTAAAGAAGATGTAGAGGGCATGGGAAGGGCCCCTGCTGTCTTCGTGTGTATGATAAAAAAGAGTTTTCTGAGGACGAGCAGTGTTCCAAAATAATGATTGCAGCTTATTTATTTTGGGAGCTCATTGCCTTGCATTTTGTGAGAAATGAATAAATGAATGAAATAAATGAGAATTCCTGTTGTAAGTCAGCAAAGCATGGCTTAGTAATTATTGATCTTGGAGCCCTCTACCACACACTATATAGGTGAATTTAAAAGGAATCTATGAGAAGAAAAAATACAATATGCAGAAGAAAACGGAGAAGGAGAAACATGCAGAGGAGATGGAGGAGAGGGAGTAGTTATTAAAGCTGTTATCATAATATATCCTAATTCTGAGGAACACAGACTTTACAGTTAGAAAAATCAGAATTTTGATTTCTGAATATGCCATTTTCTTGTCATGTGACCCAATACAATTTAAAAAAAAAACAACCTCTTTTTGAAAAGTTAGTTTGTGCCAGGGACTGTTGACGAGATTTACTCGCATAAAATTATTTAATCCTCACAACTCTATGAGATACGTGTTTTCAGTATTACTGTTATTTGGCATTCTCATTTTGTAAGTAAGGAAATAAAGCACAGAGAATATAAATAACTTGCTCAAGTAGTAAGTAGGAAAGCTGGAACTGAATCCAGTTCTCATTCTTTTTTTTTTTTTTTTTTTTTTTTTTTTTGTG
>NW_006780679.1:353774-357749 GCF_000442215.2 Lipotes vexillifer | reverse complement strand
CGAACCCGTGTCCCCTGCATCGGCAGGCGGACTCTCAACCACTGCGCCACCAGGGAAGCCCCCAGTTCTCATTCTTAACCACGTTTAACCACTGACTCTTTGTTAGAATACTTCCTCTCAAGTGATTGAACTTTTCTAAACCAGACTTTACAAACAGCAAATGGGATAATGATGCCTACACTATAGGCTTGATGTAAGAATTACATTAGGTAAATCCCAAGAATGAAAATGTTCCCTTAACTCCACAGATTGTGGGTACGTTCCAGTTAATGGCTCTCATTTCCTGTGTTCTTGCCTTCATTGCTAACTTAGGGTCTCCCAACCTTCTGCAGAGTCACCCCTCTCCCACTGATATTTATAGGATTCCTCAGTTATGCCTCACGCGACCTGATGAAGCTGCCCATCAGGTAAAGCTACACCTTCTTTCTCTTCTTTGCTCTCCCACTTCCTTATCAGTGACTTATATTCATGGAAATCCTTGAGGAAGATGCTCTAATGGTACGACTGATGACATCATCATGAGCATGCCACCATTTCTGCCAAGTCTGTTGTCTCTGGACCTAGTCCCATAGCCACCAGTCCTCTAGGAAATGCAGGTCCCCTCAAGCACAGTGAGCATCTCTCCACAATAACTTGGCCTACAACACAATACTTCAGGTTTAGGGCAACCTGATAACATTATCAGAAAGTCTTATGAAAACTGCATCTTGAGCTTCCTGTTCCTAACCCATTTCCTTCCTGGGGCTTAAAACCAATTCAAGCACGTGGGCAATGTAAATATGTTCTTCCTTTCCCTTCATTGGTCTCCTGGGATCTCCAGAGCATGTGCACACATGCACAAACCTTCTCGCTCAGAATTAAGGCAAAAGCCAAAAACCCTTAGCCAAATCAACACATACACATAGATACTACAGATACTACCTTGTGGTACCTATTAGTCATCGGTAGACTTGTTAAGATAAATCTAAATTATTTTTAAATTCAGCCAGACCAGATATACACAGAATACTTAGTAAATTTATTACACATTCATCCTCTCTATTACCATTAACCCAGGAATAGATACGTTAAAGTTAACTCTCCAATTATATATCAAGTCATTCCTTCAGCAGTTCTCTTTCTTTGAAACATAACCTATAACGTTTACAAAGAGAATAGAGAAAAATGATAAATCACAATCTCTGCAATCCAGAAGTTTATAATCTCTTTGAATAAAGGAGACGCACATACTAGAAACACGGAAGTAGTTAAGTAAACGTGCAAATGTTAACATTCATTTATAGATTCAGTCTCCAAATATGTATTGTCTACCATGTACCAGCATTGTATTAGGAATCAAAAATGCTGTGATAGATAAAACAGATGTACTACTGTCAGTCCCCCATGGAGCTCTCGTTATAGTGGAGGAGATGAAAAAGAAAATACATGATAAGACTGTGAAAATAATTATGCAGGAAGTAGAATACACACTAGTAGAGTAAGATTTCAGAGCAGGAGGTTGTGTTAGTTTGCTAGAGCTGCCATAAGAAAATACTACAGACTGGGTGGCTTAAACAGCAGAAATGTATTTCCTCACGGTTTTGGAGGGTGAAGTACAATATCAAGAGATTCGTAGGGTTGATTCCCTCTGAGGCCTCTCTCCTTGGATTATAGATGGTTGTCTTCTTCCAGTGCCTTCACCTGGTCTTTCCTCTGTTTGTGTGTCTTTATCCTAATCTCTTCCTGGTGTAAGAACACCAGTCATATTGGATTAGGGCCCATCCGCATGACCTCATTTTAACTCAGCTACCTCTGTAAAGACCCTGTTTCAAAGTACAGTCACATTCTGAGGCACTAGAGGATTAGGACTTGAGCGTATAAATTGGGTTTGGAGGGGGAGCACAGTTCAGCCCATAACAGCACATCAACATTACCTCTGCCAGGTTTCCCTAGCACTGATCCAAAACTAGTTGGACCAGAATTATCTGAGAATAAAATATAGCAATTTGGGCCCCACTTCTGGAGAGTGTGGGCCATAGAGATGTGATATTAATAAGCCTTCCAGATGATTTTGATGTGGATTCAGGTTTGGGAACCTCTAGTACAGTAGTCAAGAATAGTTGGAAAGACATATACATGGTCAAGCTTGGGTTGAACATTGAGGGTGGAGAAATTTGCAGAATATCAGTTCTCAAACTTTTTGGTCTTTCAAACTCTGAAGATGGTTAAGAATTTTTATGTTTCTGAGTTTTATCTGTCAGTATTTACTGTGTTAGAAATTTAAAATGAGATATTTAAAATATTTATTTCAAAATTTAAAACATTATGTTGACATCAGTGACATAATTTTGACTGTATTTTCTAAAACAAAAATAGAGCGAAAAGAGTGACATTGTTTCAACATTTATGCAACTCTCTTTCAAATGTAGATCAACTACAACACCTGGATTCTCGTGTCTGCTTCTGCATTTAGTCTGTTGTGATATCATTTGTCATGCAACCTCTGGAAAACTCCATTTATGAGAGGATGAGAGTGAAAGGGATAATAAGATCTTAGTAATTATTAAAATTGTTTGATCTCATAGACCCCTAAATGGGTCTCGGGGATTTCCAGGGATTCTTGGAGCATACTTTGTGAGTTACCGGTGTAGATTTGAAGTGATGACTTTTTGCTTTCGTTAGGTGAGCTGTGTGAGAAAACACTCCCTAACAAGAATGTCTATGACCTATTTAAGGATAACGTGGTTATCTTGGCTAGAATATAGTAAAGAGTTAGCTTTTCTTGCACCAGATTGTTCCCCTTGTGCCGGATTATTGCTCTTGAACATTATTCTCCATTCATAAATGGAATTGTCCCTGTTTTGGAGAGGCAGGCATTTGTTCTTCTTGTATAGCTGCTGTTTTTTTCACCCCAGTTGTTTTATTGTAGTTTTCTTTCTCATTATTAGCTTTGGCTGTTTTTTCACCCCAGTTGTCTTGTTGTCGTTTTCTTCCTAATTATTAGCTTTGGCGACAATATAGATAATGATTAAGAACTTTGTGATTAAGGGGCCTGCAAACTCAGTAAAGGCCAGATCATCACCGTTTTAGGCTTTGAAGTGTATGTGGTGTCTGTCGTAACTACTCCATTCTGCTATAGTAGCGTGGAAGCAGCCACAGAAAAATGTAGACAAAGGAGTGTGGCTTTGTTCCAATAAAACTTTAGTTATAATGGACACTGAAATTTGAATTTCATATAATGTCAAGTGTCATGAAAAACTGTTCCTATTTTTTTTTTCCCCCAGTCATTTAACATGTAAAAACTATTCTTAACTCTGGCTATACAGAAACAGGCCTTGATCCAGAACTCGCTCCTGGGGCTACAGTTTGCCTCACAGGAGTGTGGGGTTTGCAATCAAATCAGAAGTCAGTCACTGATTCAGCAATTTATTAGCTGAGAGATCACACTCCAGGCAACCTAGAGCCTCTAAAGCCTCTCTTTCCCCATCTGCAAAATGGTAATAATGATAATGAATTCATGAGTATGTCCTGAGTTTAATATGTACAAAGGACTTATCAGAGTGCCTGGATCAAATAAGCACCCAATTACTGAACACTACTAGAATCATTGCTAGTTTTTGTCTTTATCAACCAGTGTAACAACATTCTAATTATGACTTTGAGCTGAATTCTACCATGAGCTTACTTTTTGAGCTTGTAGTGAAGGATGATATAGTCTTTTATAGGAAAAAGACCTAAATGAGCTCTGGGTAAATTTGGGCAAAGCCTTTTTCTCTCTGGGCCTCATTTTCTTCACCTTTTAAATGAAGATGGTGGGAGGCCAGGTTTGCTTTAAAATTCTAGAGGCTCTGAACCCAGAAAGCTAATTAGCTTGTTTGTATCCTTATTTTTCCATCAAAAAATGAGAGTGGGGCTTCCCTGGTGGCGCAGTGGTTGAGAGTCCGCCTGCCGAGGCAGGGGACACGGGTTCGTGCCCCGGGCCGGGAAGATCCCACC
>NW_006780679.1:346980-353633 GCF_000442215.2 Lipotes vexillifer | reverse complement strand
CAAAAAAAAAAAAAAAAAAAAAAAAAGAGAGTGAAACAATATGGATATTCCTCTGGGAAATAAGGAATTTTTAAAATTATCCCCTAGAGAAAGGAAGTTCAACACTTCAGGTCATTTTAGTGAACTGACAAATATAAGGGCCCATGAGACCATAAAATTGTTGACTCCTCTTCCACTTTTAGTTGTTTACCCATGCTGGTTACAAGTTTCAACTTTCTAAATTGACTTTCATGTTTGGGGGAGTAGAATATATTAGGTATTTTATTTTATTTTATTTATTTTCTGTCACCACTAAATAAGTCAGTCCAAGTTGAAATAGAGTTCTGGAACAAAGAACTTGCAGTTCTCATATTTAAGAATCTTTGAGAGGAACAGACCCAATCAGGCCAACTTAATTTAAATGGGACTTTATTGTATGGGTGCACATGGCAGGTTATTGTAGCTCAAAAGCTTCAGCTTCTTGAGGATCTAGTTCATCACAACTTGATTTTGTTTTAGGGTCCACTGAATTCTTCTCTCACTCACAAACATCCAGGAGCTATATATTATTTAGACTAAATCTTGGAATGAGCCATTTCTGCTGGTTTAGTGTTCGGTGGAGATTTTTAAACCAAGCCATATCATGGGCCACCAGCTCAATATTTACTGAGTACCTACTATATGCAAAGTTCTCCATTAGGCACTGGAGATAAAGCATTCAACAAAACAAGACCCTGTTCTATGAAGGAAGAAGTTGAAAAAAATAAAGAAGTGGTAAAAGTGCTACAAAGAAAATGGTTTAGGAACTTCTTTGGATAGGTTCAGTCCTCTCTGGGGAGGAAACATTCAAACCAAGGCCTGCAGGAAGTAAAGGAGTCAGTCATGCAAAAATGATGATGATGATGGTGGTGGTGATGATAGGCATGATGATAGAAGCAACCACACATAGTGCCACCCTGTGCAGACATCGCTGCACGTGCATTACATACACTAACTTATTTAATCCTCAGAATCACCTTATGGGTAGATAGTATTATTAATTGCTTTTATATGACAGGAATCCGAAACACATAGAGATGAAGTCATTTGCTCAAGGTCAGAGCTTTGTAAGTGTCAGAACTAGAACTTGAACCCAAATCCTGTCTTTTAATTAAAGCACTATGATACCCCTGAGAAAAGAGCATTCCAAACAGAAGGAACAGCAAATGTAAGGTCTATTTTTTGAGTCATCCTTGCTCTGGCACAGGTAGTAGCCTGATTATTGCTTCCTTGAGCTAGAGATTGTTGTTGAGAGGATTTCAGCAAGAATGGGAAGCTGGTTGTGTTGTCATCATGACCAGCATGTCATGTGTAACTAAGCCTGTATTGACCAGTAAGCAAAAAGAAAAAAAGAAAAGAAAGTTAGGCTTTCATTTATCGGCACATTGAAAAATGATATATTAGTGCAAATTGTTATTCTCAATTATCTTCAGAAAAACTGGTGTGACCGTTTTGGTTCAAACAAATTTCGCCATTTGGATTCAGACTTAGATATTGATGATGTACATTAAATTATGCTTTCTATTAGCTTATTTATTTATTTTACTATGATGTTATGTGTACTACATTATTTATTTTACTATACTTGCTGCTAAAACAAATTTCTTATTTTATCACACAGAATGTGGTATTATTTTCTTGGCTGTAGTTTATATCCTAGGTAACTAAACCTTGGAGGTTCTATCAATCAAATCAACACAAAACCAAAGGGTCCTAGAATCTCTGTTTGTCTTGGAGATATGTGTATCACTGCACTGTCAGGACAACTATATGACATCCTTTTAAAATGTCGTAAGTGTTGTTGGAAGGCATAGTAGGAACTCCATCATTCCGTGCCTGTGGATGCACACTGTTTTAATAAGAATAACAAACACAGTAGCATACAGTAAAAGAGAGGAAAATGAATTCATTCAAGTAACTATTTCAAAAACAGCAGTTAATGATGAAAAT
Source organism: Lipotes vexillifer (assembly GCF_000442215.2). Taxonomy (NCBI): domain Eukaryota; kingdom Metazoa; phylum Chordata; class Mammalia; order Artiodactyla; family Lipotidae; genus Lipotes; species Lipotes vexillifer. The sequence goes on along the minus strand of NW_006780679.1, from coordinate 351,665 downwards.
AATACATTTTAATTTCCAAGTTGTTTTCCCAACTGCTTATAAACCAACTATTAACTGGGAATTCTTCCACTGAAAAATTGATGTTGTTTTTAGACACAGGCTTAAGTATCAATTTATTGGCAGAGAAATTTCTCCTCTTCAACTCAATTTGGGTCATTATATGACATGACATAACAGAGTAATTTAAATAACTCATTATTTTCCTGTATCTCACCCTTCCAGTATATATTATACATCATACTTTCATCCCAGTATTTATGGAGCAAAGCAATGTACAAGACATTCTAAAAGGAATATGAGTCACTGAGACATCAAAATATACTGTAATGTAGCATGTGTAAGACACATTGTAAGTAACTATAATGCAATAATAATAATGTCGTTGATGATGCTAACATTTTTGGTGCACTTACTGTGCGCTAGATATCATGTGGAGTGTGTTAATATACTCTCCCTAATCCTTAGAAGATGGTTTCAAGGTAGTTGTTATTAATTCTGAAGAAATAGAAGCTCAGAGAGGCTAAATAGCTTGCCCACAGAGCTAACAAATAGCAAAATCAGGATTTGAACATGTTTGCCAGACTCCAAAGAAAATGTCTATTCTATTATGATGACATTTTCCCGTGTGTTCAACAGAATGTTATTAAAGATGATGAGCAAAATGTTTACAAGGTCAAATCAGTTTAGGAACATTGGGTTGACTATAGTTACACAGGTTTATTAATTGAAGGGCTATTCAGAACCTTTAGTACGCTAATATGCAAAGTAGAGCTAGATGAAAATAACAAAGTATAAATGTTGACCGTGCATATTCAATTGCTGAACCCCGCATCCACTCCCAATAGACACACAGAATATGGTATAAGAGTATTGATTTTTAAATACACTTTTGACAGGCCTCTTCCACCCAATATTTTATTGTTTTAAAAGAAGAGGAGGGTGAGGTGTGTTAGGGCGAGAGAGAGACATGGACATATATATACTAACAAACGTAAGGTAGATAGCCAGTGGGAAGCAGCCGCATGGCACAGGGAAACCGGCTCGGTTCTTTGTGGCTGTCTGGAGGGGTGGGATAGGGAGGGTGGGAGGGAGGGAGACAAAGAGGGAAGAGATATGGGAACATATATATATGTATAACTGACTCACTCTGTTATAAAGCAGAAAGTAACACACCATTGTAAAGCAATTATACCCCAATAAAGATGTTAAAAAAATAAAAGAAAAAAATAAAAGAAGAGGAGAGGCATAAGATACATTAAGGAGAGAAAATGGAAAGGACTTAGTGGAGAGAACAGACAGAAGTAAACTGTGAACTTTCAACTCTACACTGGGAAAATACAGAAATTTAAAAGGACAGTGGAAAAATAAGAGTGTAGAACTAAGAGAAAAGGCTAGGAATAGATGTGAAGAAAGCACTGTAATAACAAAAGAGCAAAGATGTATCGATCATCTCAGCTGGCAGTAGGAGGAGTCAAGGAGTAGAGAAACGAGAGAGAGAGAGAGAGAGAGAGAGAGAGAGGGAGAGAGAGAGAGAGAGAGAGAGGGAGAGAGAATGGGTAGCATTGAGGAATGGATACACATTGATAACTGTTTTGGGAGTGGCAAGGGTAGGGATGACTTAGAAGGGAAAAATGACATCAGATCTGGCAATTAAAAAAATCTTCAGTGAACCTTGAGATAATGGTTTCTTTTGAGCAGTGAGGACTGAAACCCTATTAGGGGTTAGGAAAAGTTAAGATAGAGAATGTAGAAAAGTTAGCAGTGTCAAGGGCAATTTTATTTGAAAAAGGAAGATCTGAGTAGACTTGAAGGTAGAAATCAAGGACATAGTCAAGTGGTGAAGGTGAATATGAAGGATAGTATGAACCAACATTCCAGAAGAGATTTTAGGGCTTGAGAATCAAAGGTATGGGTAGACCTTGTTGGATTTGAGGCCAGTGAAACTCCTCAGAGAGCAGAGAATGTGAGGAGAAAAGTAGGGAGATTATGAAGAAGTAAGAAGAAAAATTGAACTCTTTCTTGTGATCATCCGGCCTATTCAGTAAATAGAAATAAAATAATTCATGCAATGAGGAAATACAAGTGTGAGATTGTTAATTTGATGGTAGTGACAGGATTTTGAAAAGCTCTACTGGAAATATTATTTGTAATTAAAATCAGTTAGGTCACACCTTATAAAATTGCTTACAATTTGATCATTTTTAAACTTAAATATATTATTTTGGCATGCAAAAATTTTATATGGTTTAACCTAATGATGTAAATGGCTCACAGACAGAGTCCAACTGAAGCTGAATAGCATGAATTTGCAGTCCACACGTATTACCTGCAATTTTTTTGAGGACAAAACAGTGAACAAGAGCAAAAATAAGAAACCAGGAAGTGAGCCTGACAAGAGGACAAATCAAAATATTAAAAAGTTAACAGTGGTCATTTACTTAGCATCATAGGATGCTAATGAGAGTCTTCAAACAATTGATCAATTAATAATGCAGTATCTGATGCCAGAGAGGGTTGGCTTAAGGGAGCAGGGCATGTGTGAAGAAAGGAGTTTTGAAGAAAAGAAGTGAAATTTAGAAATTAATTTTAAGATGAAATTGTTTTTAAAATAACACTGAAACTTATTTCTGGTTTCCTGAATAAGTGAGACCACTGTCCGTGGTCCTGAAATATTAGTGAACTTTCAGACAAGGTTGTTCTTCCCTATCCCATGGAGATGCGTCCCCAAGCCTGGAGTGGGAAGAGGCAAAAAGCGAAGGTGGAAGAAATAAAAATAGCAAGAGAGAGACAGCAGATTGAGGGAAATAAGATGAAAGAAATGCAGTGAAATATGCTCAAGGTGAAATTAGAAATGGCTCAGTATTCATTTTTGACTTGCTCCTATAACAAGTTACCACAAACTTAGTGGCTTATTTCCTAACTGTTCTGTAGTTCAGAAATCCCAACACGGGTCTCACTGGGATAAAATTAAGGTGTTGGCAGGGCTGCATTTCTTTCAGGAGGCTCTAGAAGGTAAATCCATTGCCCTTCTTTTTCCACATTCTAAAGCCTGTCCACATTCCTTGGCCCATGGTCTCCTTCCTCCATATTCAAAGTCAGCAACATTTCATTTCTCTGACCATTCTTTCATTGTAACATCTGTCTATGACTCTCTTTTCTGCTTCCCTCTTCCACTTTTAAGGACCTTTGTGATTACATTCAGCCCACCTGGATAATCCAGGATAATCTCTTTATCTTAAGGTCAGCTGATAATCAACCTTAATTTTATCTACAACCTTAATTTCCATATAATCTAGCATATTCACAGTTTCCAGGGATGTAAAGTTATCCCTTGCTTTTCAAAAGTTCACTTTGCACAACTTTGCTTTTATGAAAGACCTACATTAGTACCTGCTTTCATGAATTGAAAGAAATCTGAAGAGAATTTTCAGGAAAAAAAAAAAAAAAGGTCAAAAACAAAAATGCCTTTCACCAAGCTCCTTTTCTGAGATCTACTCTCAGCATCTCAGCATCAAGGCCCCATAGCTTTGAACTGTGACTGTGAGCATCTGTGCTTTATCTCAATTTATTTTGTGCATCACTTCGCAAGATGTGTCCTAAAATAATTACTTCTTTGCTTTAAGCCATTTCAGCTTACAAAAGGCTGTGTAGAAACACTACTTTCAGAGAGCAGGGGAAACTTGTATTGGGGGATTAGGACATTGGAGTCAGGCATTATTCTGTCTACCACAGACTAGGCAGAAGAACATGCTCATGTCCTATTTCACCCCCTTTGGGAAGCCTTCCATAGTTCCATCTTGCAGGATCCTTATGAAAATAAGATGAGGACATGCATGTAAAGTGGTTAGAACAGTGTTTGGTACTTGGTAAACTATGCTGGGTGCTTTGCATTTTCCGTCTCATGCAAGGAAATAGTGAGTCCACTAAGAAGGGATTTAAACCAGGTCTGCCTGGCCCAGAACCCATTCAGATAAACATTATAAGCCTCTGACAAGGTGAGACCTTAAATAGTAGAAATCATATACTAATGTTCTATTTTTATAAATCTTTTCTAATAAAAGAAAAAGTACCAGGGTGTATGGGGAGCTGATTAAATTTATTTTTATATCAAACATTATTGAATACCTATACTATACCAGGTCCTGTTGTAGGCTCTGGGGGAAATGGCAATAAACAAGACAAAAACTTCAAGCCTTTATGGAACTTACATTCTGGTTGTTTTGTTTTGCTTGTTTTTTGTGTGTTTTTTTTTTGGCAGGGGAGGGCATGGAGGTTTGGGGTACACAACACAGCAAGTAATAACTGCTTACGGCTTGAGGGTTAAGAGGCAGTGTAGAGGAAAAATAATGCCTCCCCCTAAAAGATGTCATCCATATCCTAATCCCCAGAATATGTGAATATGTCCCCTTAAATGTCAAATGGGACTTTGAAGATGTGATTAAATTACGGAATTTGAGATAGGGATATTCTCCAGGGTTATCTGGGATGGCCCAGTGTAATCATATAGTCCTTAAAAATGGAAGAGTAGGGCAGAGGAGGAAGTCAGAGTGAGGTGATGTGAGAAGAACTCAACCTGCTGTTGATGTCTTTGAAGATGGAGGAGGGAGACCATGAGACTAGGAATGAAGGCAGCCTCTGGGAGCTGTAAAAGACAAGGAAATGCATCCTCCCCTAGGGTCTCCAGA
>NW_006780679.1:346510-346970 GCF_000442215.2 Lipotes vexillifer | reverse complement strand
GGAATGCCGCCCTGCGAATACCATGACTCTAGCCCGTTGAGACCTGTGTCAGACTTTGGACCTCCAGAACTGAAAAATAGTAAATCTGTGTTGTTTTAAGCCACTAAATGTGACATAATTTGTTACAGCATCGATAGAAAACTAATACAGGCAGTGAGAGGTGTAATAAGGATCATCCTGACAATCAAAAGATACTTTGTATACCTCGGAACTTCTCCTGAAACAATTTTTAGGAATCTTTTTGTCAAAAGTAGCAAACCAGGACTTCCCTTGTGGCTCAGTGGTTGAGAGTCCGCCTGCCGATGCAGGGGACGCGGGTTCGTGCCCCGGTCTGGGAAGATCCCACATGCCGTGGAGCGGATGGGCCCGTGAGCCATGGAGGCTGAGCCTGCGCGTCCGGAGCCTGTGCTCCGCAACGGGAGAGACCACAACAGTGAGAGGCCCGCATACCGCAAAAAAA
>NW_006780679.1:300870-346500 GCF_000442215.2 Lipotes vexillifer | reverse complement strand
CCCCCAAACCCAAAAAAAAAAAAAAAAAAAAAAAAAAAAAAAAAGTAGCAAACCAAACTGAGCTAGGTAAAGCAGAACAGGGAGAGTTCATTATAAGGATACAGGGATATCCCACAAAACCCAAGGAAAGCAATGTAGCCACTCCCTTGAAACATGTCCTGAACCACCAGTGGCAAGACTGCCTAGACTTCCCTTCCACATTCCCTTCCTGCTCCTCTCTAATATCTCTCTAAACTACCTCCTTTAGTCTCCTCAATCTGCCCAATTGAATATAGATTTTGGCAGATCAACGTTCACATGCTACACAAGTCCAGTCACCCAAAGGCAGAATCTCAGTGGAAACTCCTTTTTCATCTTCATTTTTGGCAAATAAATTCTCATTGCTTCAGCTTGGGTTAGGTGCCATGCCATGTGGCCCCATCATATAGGGACAGTGATGGATCAGGGAAAAGGAGATTTATTATAAACTGAACAGACAATCCAGTATGTTTATTCCATCATGCTTATTTCACAACTGGGAAGGTAATTTTAGGAAAATACGTCATTCTGTTTAGCCAACCTTATTCAGTGTCTGTTTGAAACAAAGGATAGTGTGAGGTAATATGAAAGATACAAAGGCAAACGACAGACATTTATCAAGCTTCTATCTTTATACCAAGAGCTCTGCTAAATACTCGGGGACGTAAAGATGTAGAAAACAGTGTGGTTAAGAATGGAGGAGTGAGAACAATTCAGATTATTATGTGATGTGTGCTGAATGGAAGATATGAGCAAAGTGCCACCATAGCACACTCAATGAAACATTACATCCTGCTAAGTTGGTTGGGATGGGGTGGGACTGGAGCAAATTCCCAGAGAAGGTATTGGAACTTCCAGGTGAACAACGGAGGAAAATGCATCTCAGGAAGAAGGAGAGCCTCAACATATCCTACAGTCATGAAAATAATCATTGAAGTGTGGAGCCAGTGAGTAGTTCTGAGTGACAGGGCTTACAGGGGGAGAAGATTCCAGTTATTCAAGGCTCACAATCTAGTAGAGTAGTTAGAGTGGGTAATGAACAGCCATCACAAGGTCTGAATACATCAACATAATAATGCAGTGACAGAAAAACACACTGAGCGTTTTGAAGGTAAGCTTGGGGTGATAGTGTAAAGTTAAAATCCAGCTGGGAAGACTAGTATGGTTCCTAGGATAAGCTGGCTTTTAAGCAGTTTCATAAGTAGTCTGTGGTTGACAGAAATGAGCAAAATAGAACTAGAAATTAATTAATATGCTCCTCTTTGGTTTCAAAGCACGTAAACATTATGCAAAGCAACCCACCAGGATGTGGATCAGTATAGCAAAGGCATAGCATTAGCTCCCAAAGGTGACATGGTTTCCATGAAACTGAAACTCTATAATGATTCCTATCATCTCTCTTTTTTTTTCAATAATTGTCTAGCCTCTTTAGAGGAGAAAGCTATACTATGCCAGGAGAAATATGGGAAAAGCATCTTGAATATCACATGGCAGTGGGAAACCCCAGAGGAAGAGAATTTCCATCACAAAGTGCCCTCTTCTCATGGAATCTTTGAAGTTGGCCGCTGGACTGCACAGACCAAATTCCTCTTGCTTTGTTTCTTTTTTAAATTAATCATTTGAACATGTTGGGGCTTCAGATGTTTACTGGGTGATTATAAACACACTGAAGTACTGAAGGAAAGCTCCTGGGACACCATATTCGCCCTCCTCATCTTTTTAGATTTTATTTTGACTCACCATCAATTGGAATTTTTAATTCAGACTATTCTCAAATGTTGCAGCAATTTTACATAGTATATTATCAAAATTCCAAGTCTTTTGATAAGGGTAATTAGACATGCCAAGTTTGTTTCTAGAGCCCTGAGTCTGCAGTTGCTCATCCACTGGTTATGTTGCTGTGAATGTATTTTATAGTGTTTGAGAGGTGTATTCACCTTTAACTCCTTGTAAGCTTAGAGAAAAAGGAACCCTATCACTGACAACCTATGAGGGTGAAATTCCCAAAGACATACCATACTTCTGAGGTTTCTGAGGCTTCTTTTTTTATTTTTATTTAAAAAAAAATTTTAAACTATTTTTCTTCTAAAGAGAAGACTCCATCTTCTAGGGCTCAGGTATTGATTTTATCACTCCTTTTGCCATAATTCCATACTCCTTATGCATACAAAAACACCACTGATTTTCATAAACTGGTGGCATTTTTTTTTCTGTCACTAGAAGTTTTGTTTGGAAAAAGGAGAATGGAAGCCAGTTCAGAGTAATCTATCTTTCTACATAAGTATTTCTGTGGCACTTATCACAGCAGTACCTGGGCACTCAAAAGCACTATTAGACTAAAAACACATACAACTAGAGGGAAAAAAAATAGGTGCTAAGAAAACAGAAACTTTAAAACATCAAGAGAAATAGAAAATAAATGTTCTATGTTCACGGGCAACCAATGGGAGTTTAAAGAAATTCTCGGGAGCAATAAAAAATATATTCTTTGCCCACATCCATTTATTTATTTAAAGCCTTCCAAAGGACTATTCTGGGCCTTTGATTCAGGTACAAAACACCAGTGAGACTTGTTGTGGCAAAGTAAGGACGGAATACGACACTTTTTCTGGCACTCTGGGTAGAAGACAAAGAGAAAGCAAAAAAAATTACATAAAAATAACTGGGCACCAATGAACCGCATTTGTGTTTGGAATTCTCCAGTAGGACAGTGTTGGGTTTTTTTCCTCCCCCGGTACTCAAGAAAGTGGATCTGATGCTTGTCCAGTTGAATATCCATAGACTGTAGTATCTGTAATGAGATACCCTTAGGAAATGCATTGTTTGATGGTGAAAATTGCTGAACTAACTGAAAGAGAAAGGGACTGATATAAATCAAATTTCAAACTGACTTTGTAGCTCAAGTATCTTTTATTCCTGACCATAAAGTCAGTAAAATTATAGTAGTATATGCCAGAGGTCAATTAGGAGGGCAGAACAGTTTGTAGTGTCAAAGGCTATTCTTTTTAATATATAAAAAAGAAATTACTGAATAATTGCCCAATTTTGTATCAGAAATATAATATGCTATGCAATTATTATATAAGAAAATTCATATTTGAAAATAAGCCAGTTCTCTTTGGCACATGGAATTTAGATTCATATTACAATTTAAGCCAACACATTGAGAAAAGGCACAGTAATGGGAAAGGAATAAATATCTAATTTACAGGAGAGTAACCACCATAAAGTTTTATTTGTGTCATGGTATAATTTCTGAGTAAAAATACTTTCTGCTCCATTTCATGGTGGGTAACCTGCCTATTCTTATGATTTCCCTCCTATTTTAACAAAAACGACTCAAATTTTTTATTTGACCTCATTATATAGTCAGAAACACTGCAGATAGAAATTACATTTCAATGAGTGAAGCCATCTTCACCTCAGATTTACGTAGAAGTTGGAAAATTAAAAGTATTTTAATAAGGCTAGCAGTGATAGTTCAGGAATGAGATTTAAACTGAGCTTCTATGCCAATGAGTGCATTAACTTTATTCAAAAATAGTGTATGTAAAATGGCACACAACTGACGTGAGCTGATTATGATAATGTCTTAGTGCAAATTTTTGAAAATCAGGTACTATAAAAATATACCATTAACTTTATGTTAATAAAATATTTTGCTTGATGCCTTTTAAATTATTCATTTGAAGTAGTCTAAAAATATAAAAGAACTCTTATTATCATTCAATTTACATGATTACTTTTAAGTTCACTTTTTTGGTTTAACATAAACAGAGTGTAAAATTCACATCAAGCTTCTGGTATTTAAAATGTGTAATTTTTATGCAAAAATTGGATGCTGTGTTACATTTTTAAGGTTGTCATTAGTATAAATATAATTTTGACTTCTGATTTGAAACAATTTAACCCTTAGGAGAAATTATCATGTTTCCCAGGTTGACTCATTATTGCTGCTTTGATTATAGATGAATTCTTTTGTAAAAACACTTTTTAAAGAATCTAAGCACTGACTTGAAGCCCCAGGGGTTTCCACAGATGCATTTGAAGAAACGATAGAAATTACCAGAAAAAGAGGATCCTTTTTCTCCCAAAAAGCTCAGCTTTGATTCTAAATGTTAAAGAAGAAAAACAAAAAAGCTATTATGTGCCCAGGATTGTGCTTGGCTGTTGATGGGTTTGCACAGGACGACAGCACCCTAGCTGCCTCACGTGGCTTACAGTAAAATGGAAATTCCTACCATCACTTACAACCATTGTAGCATAGTACTCAGCACATAATGCTGCCCCGGAAGGTGGATTTACATAGTCAAGAAAATAGTAATAAAAGACAGTAAAATTGGGTAAGAATTGTAAATACAGTGGGGCTTAAGTAGAAGGGCTGTGATCTAGATTTTGAGAGAGGAGAAGATGTAGTCCTTCAAATAAGAGAGGAATTTGAATGAAGTATTAGGTTTGTCCTCTTCCGAATATATAGAGATACCAAAGCCTAGTTCTGTTCACAGTATAAGCAATTAAAAATTTACATTTACATATACGTGTATATATACTTCAGCCCACATGCAAATATAAAACTAGTTATATAAATCATTACTTCAAGCCATACGAAATTCTACATATATGTAGATACTTGAAAAAAGTTCTCCCAATGCCAGACAGTGGCTCACTTATTTCGAAAGGTGTTTTAAAACTCTATTCTTGGGGAAAGAAAAGAGAGCAGAAGAAAAGGGAAGTAGGAATTTGACTTGTATGTGCTACAGATCAGCTGGATGCTTCTTTCTCCTGTGGGCCCAGGTTGTGATCTCTTCCTTCCTACATATTTAAGAGAATGAGGCTCCGTTGCGTGTCACTGCAGGCAAACTTGCCATCAATTATAACCCTTGGCACAAGCATGAGTTTCTGACTTTTGCATGGCTCAGTACAACCCTGTCTTCCAAGAACGGTACTAATTTGCCATGACTGGACAAGGCACTGAGTAAGGCTCCCAGGAGTTTGGTAGTATTTGTAGAATGAGAATATCTTATCCTTTCAAAACTGTGAGGAACCTTACAAGCTAATCATCTCCCCTCCCACCCAACTGAATATTATTTCAACATCCTCCTCCAAGCTTAGCACGTCTGTTCTTCTTTTCATGAAAGACGTCCCAAATTATCTTCCATATTCCTCATCTTCATTAGGGCACGTTCAGGTTTCTTTTTTTCCTTATAAAGCATGTTTATTGATGCTACCATACAGCATCAGATGATACAGTGGTAAAACACACGCATGCACGCACACATCACCTGACTCTACCCTCAAGAAATTTATATTCAAGAGGGGGCAGGTAAACGTGATTCAAAGAACAACACGAATACATAATTGTGAACTGTGTTAAGCATAAAAAAGGAAAACACTCAAAACCAAAACAGAATATCCAGAATGCTACATAAATTCTAGATCTGATCTGGCCTGCACGAAAACAGAGAAGCTATGACTGACCTTGATTTAAATTCTACATGATACTGCAGGCAAAAAGATTGCTTTAGCAGGCTCATTTTGAGTTTGTGGTTAACACGAACCTCTGCATCTTTTTCAAATGTACTTCTGTCATACCAACTTTCCAGTGCCCTGTACTTGGCATCATTGAATGTAAAATTCCATCATCTTGGTTTTGGCCCATGGGTCTAACATGAATCATAATTAAAGCATCCAACATGTTAAGTTAAAGCATTCAACATGTTAAGTAAACTTTTGGATCAACTGAAAATATGATAAACATCATTCAGTGACTTCAGTAAAGCCTAAGACAAAGGTAAAACCCTGAGGTATACTTTGAAGACTTCTCTAAGTTGATATACTGATACATATACAAGGCTTTTCAATACCTCACCATCTGTAGTACACAATTATTTTTCGTGCTAATATCCATTTCTCCTTCCTCTGGCAGTGTATTTCCTTGAGAGCCATTCTTCTGCCGTTTTCACTCTATGTGATTTTGAGGGCTCAGTCTATCCCTGGTTCTCAGGGTGTCATGTGGCCAAACTTGGTGCATGAGAATATTAACTTGTACTGGCTACAGAAATAGGAACATAATCCAAGTCATTCTAGGGAGATTAAAGTCTTGAACTTTTGTAGAATTGTTGGGAAGAGAGACTCTTACTGGAACTGAAACTGGGAAGACTTAAGGCTGGAATTGCCAGGAGTCACCATATGGATAGGACCTAGTTAAGCATTCCACTAGATGAAAATGGAGCCTAGAGATAAAGAGAACGAGACCAAACCCACATCTAGCTGTTCTAGAGTCAAAGCCAGGTCTTGACTGTGCTGTTACATAAGCCATAATGTGAACTCTTTGGCTTCAACCGGTTTGCATTAGGTTTCTGTCATTTGCCAAGTGTTCCAACCGATACACCATATTATTATCTAGTCCACATTTCCCTTTGGTGACAAGAATATCATGGGAGTCTTTGTCATCTGTTTTATTGAAATCTATATATAGAATCTCTATAATACTTTATATGCTGATGAGTCTAGTAACCCTTTTGTCAAAGGAAATTAGATTTGTTTGTTTGTAGTAAATTTATGCTGGTTCACAGTGATCATCTCTTTTCTAAAGCCATCTGGTTAATAATCCACTACAGAAGCTTAACTAGTTTAGAAGACAAATTTTCACTTGCTCTATACGTCACTAACCATGGAATAATAAGTATTATTTTCCTCTGATCTTTTGGACATTTTTTTCTAAAGTCTCAGGCACATGATTCCCAAAATTTTTGAGTATGAGCACCTTTTTTAAAATACCAAAATATATCTCAGACCTCCAGAGTCTTGTGGTTCTGCTTTTTAAGTTATTATTTAAAAAATACATAAAGGCAAAAAAATATTATGAATCTGTCAGTTTTAAATGAAATTCTGTTTTATCAATCACAGCATCTCTCAACAATTGACAAATTATCCTACTTCAATATAGGAAATATTGCTTATTCAATCTGTGAATAAATCTGTGCATAAATGACTTCCCAATTTCTTTCAGTCTGGCCACAGGAATAAGTGAACCAGATGGGGAAAGTCCTGTTATAGCATATCTGTTTGACGGTGCCTAACATTTTATCCCTGGCCCTTTTCAAATACATGCAAGACCCCGAGTTCCCTTTCTTCTAGAATCAACTTCACTACTCGTGTGAACCTCTGTGGAGGGCGCACTTTTGACTCTGCTAAATAGAAGTCTTGGAATAAAAAGTGATGACCTGATGAGGAAGAACATTTGGGCTCTCAAACCCACAAAGAAGCTGGAGCATGAGCTGACCCCAGAAAAACTTCACTTAGAACCCGAAAGTGGGGTTGGACATGGGGCAGTTCCTTTGGCTGTCTCTAGCACAGAAAACAGAGGAACTATACTCCCAATACTCTCAGGGGATAATTACCTGACAGACTGACCCTAATGAAAAAAGCATCGCGCAGCACCTTCTTAGAAGCTTTTGGTGTGTGCTTTTTAAGTAGTGGTACTGAAACACAGACAACTGGTAATGCCCCAATTTTCTTTCTACCCGCTTTAGGCAGTGTATTTTTTTAAATTTATTTTTATTTATTTATTTATTTTTGGCTGCGTTGGGTCTTCGCTGCTGTGTGCAGGCTTTCTCTAGTTGCGGTGAGCGGGGGGCTACTTTTCATTGTGGTGCGCAGGCTTCTCATTGCAGTGGCTTCTCTTGTTGCGGAGTACGGGCTTTAGGTGCACAGGCTTCAGTAGTTGTGGCACGTGGGCTCAGTAGTTGTGGCTCGCAGGCTGTAGAGCACAGGCTCAGTAGTTGTGGCACATGGGCTTAGTTGCTCTACGGCATGTGGGATCTTCCCAGATCAGGGATTGAACCCGTGTCCCCTGCATTGGAAGGTGGATTCTCAACCACTTTGCCACCAGGGAAGTCCCTAGGCAGTGTACTTTTTAAAATGAGTTTAAGCAAACTGCAGTTTAGGGGGAAACACATTTATTTTGACCTCAGTAAACATTGTCATTTGGGCATATCACCATTATGGTTGACACAACCTTGACATTGTGACATACTAGTTCAAAAAAAAAAAAAAAGATTTTTTCAGAATAAGATCCTTTAATACCAGGCAACAGTGTTTTCTTTAAACATATTGCTACTGTTGTTGTCGTTGGGAGTTGCCACCTGTAAAAGGTTGCGGACTAGACTCTGACACTCTGTAACTCCTAGTGGGTAATTAGTGCCTTGGATGTCAAACTTTGCTTCCGCCCCCCCCCCCACACACACACATAGTGGTGAGATTCACACTTTGTCCAGTCTCTGCCTTAAGTTTTGAGAACACAGTTCACAATGGACACAAAGCTGATAAACATATCCAGTGTCTCCACATGGCCAGTGATGGAAATCTTGTCAGAGGTTGTCTCCAAACACCAAGGCATAAACTACTTGAATGAAGAGTTTTGTAGTGCATAGTTTTAAGAGATGCAGCACATGAAGCTGAAGGATTTCAGAGAGGGGTCCTCAATGTCTGGGTTAATGTGAATGAATAGCTGAAGAGCTGCCGTATTTGGGTTAAAATACCTTTGTAAGTGGCTAATTGTTTGAAACCTGGGTAGCAAATGTATAGTTCTCAGTGATAATGAACAGTAAAAATATAATGACAGATCTCTTATTTTTATTTTTCCCAAATATTCTTCTAGAGAAGCAGTTAGTTGCTTGACTCAGATTTGAGGTATAACTATCATTCCACAAATATCCCAGCAGCTTGAGACTTTGACATCTGATGCCTGAATCACTGAAACCATCCTCCAAGTAGTCTTCTTGTCTCTGATCCACTTTCCTTTTTTCCCCTCAGAATAATCTTCATAAAATACTCTTAGAGCACATATTCTTTCCGTTACTCTGCATTTGCATTTCAGGTCTACAGACTAAGAGGAAATAAAGAGCCTGCAGTATGCTGGTTATTACAAATCTGAAATGAAAAGTGATGGAGAAATGTTCCTTACTTTTTGTGGTGTTTTTATACCCTAGCTTACTTTCCTTCTTTTTTCAGTCTGGCAGACAATGTACGTTGTAGGTATAGGACAACTCAGTGAAAGACAGGGTGACAGAGTAGAAGGATCATGATTCAGGACAGTTTCAGAAAAGTTTATCTCTGAAGAGTCAAATAGTAAATATTTTAGGCTTTGCAGACCAGATATTCTCTGTTGCAACTACTCAACTCTGCTATTGTGGCATGGAAGCAGCCATAGACAATACCTAAACAAATGTGCCTGGTGTTCCAATAAAATTGTATTTATGGACACAGTAATTGGAATTTCATAAAATTTTCATGTCTCCTGAAATATTCTTCCTTTGATTTTTTTTCAACCATATAAAAATGTAAAAACCATTCTTAGCTCATGAGCCATACAGAAACAGGCTGTGGGCCAGATTTGGCTTACAGGCTAGAGTTTGCCAACCCCTTGTTTAGGAAAGAGATTGATTTGGTTATGGATCCAGGCTCTACCATGTAGATAACCCTAGGTACAGGTGATCTAGCTTCTCTGGACATTAGTTTAATTGTTTAAGAGTGAGTGTGTGTGTGTGTGTGTGTGTGTGTGTGTGTACACATGCATGAGAGAGTCTATTTGCAGGGGTATGTGATATTTGATGAGTAAGTAAGTGAAACAAACGACATGGTCTTGATCTTGGAAGGACTCAAGAATTATGACATGCCTCTGCTTTGGGAAATCAGATAACACATCTCTCATACGTAACTTTAAGAGCATTGTTATTTAATATGTACTCAATAATTACTACCGATGTGGAAAAGACTAGATTTCATCTCTCTACTCTCTTAAGCTGTGAGGTGAAACAGTTTTGATTCAAATTCTACTACGTGGACCTGGAAAATTTTCTGAAATTCTTTGACTTTTCAATACTTCATCTTAATATGGAAACAATAATGATCTCTGCCATATAGGGTTGCTGTGAAAATTATGTGAAATAATGCATGTAAAATGCTTAGACAGTACCTATCCCTTAAGGATGACTCAATAATTAGCAAGTTGTTATTAGCAATAATACTAATATTAATATATTTTAAAGGCTTCAGAGAACCTACTGGATAAAGTACAAGTTACACAACTTTATTGCAACTGTCTGATCAACTGGCTATCCTAATTTTTCAAAATTCTCCATTCTGTGTGCCACATACTTCCCTATCGCCTGTTTTACTTTATCGTGCTCACAACTGGCTTATTCTGACTTGGATGTCTTTGCTCATGAGCTTTCTCTTATCTGAAAGTTATTGCCCTAACTTTTCTTCAGTCATTTGCTGTCAGAACCTCCAGATTCTTTTCAGTAGGATCATCCCTAAGAACTCTAGACTCATTCATTTTTCCTTCACCATTAATAGCAATATTACTTTGACAGTGTCTAATATAATTTTGCACCTAATTGTATGTGATCTTTTATTCTCTATTTCTCTCATATTTATAAGTCTGTAAGTCTAATCTTGGGAACTAGATCGTGATCACCTGTAAAGGAAGAAATGGTGAGATCCACTTGCTCTGTATTCCCCATCCCCCCTTCTCTCTAAAATACCCTACACCTTTGATGATCTATCTGCTGACTGATGTTGTCACTTGAGTAGACTAAGTCTACACTATTCCCAATTCTGAATCTACCCCGATCTGAATCCTATAGTAAAGATCTCCATATAATGGAATATTCTCTATCCACTGGAGGTTGTAATCCACTGCCTATTTTTCCTCTTGCTTACTTACCTGTAATATCACTGCTTGAGCTCTGCTGTTTCTGCTGCTTCTGGTGGCAGAGATACATTTTACTTTTAAAATCAGTTTATCTTGTTGAAATTTTAAGCAAATTTTGAATGTGACACCAAGTATAATGTATCCTTTTTAAAATGTTGAGTCTTTAGGTTCCCTTTGGAGTATTTCATGTGGATTCTGAATTTCACCACATGATGCCTGATTTTTTTCACTGGAGTTTATTAGGAGCGCAATTAATTGCGATTCATTGAGTAGAATTTGGCAAGACTAGATGAGGTCATTAAAACAAGATTTTGCGCTTCTGGACACATTGTCTTTTATTGCATTGGAGATTAGGGAGAGGTAAATTTTCTTTTCCTCTCTTGCCTTTTTTTGCCTTAATATTGTATTGATGTATGCATTTGTTTTTGTTTTTAATTCAGAAGGAGAGGAAAAAGACAAAGGGTGGGACCTGAGAGAAAGGTAAATATGATGACATTGTTACTTTCTGCCAGTGTAGCGCCCCTTCTTCTCAGTGCCTCTGGCCAAGGAGATTCCAATCAAATGCCCTTCCAAGCTTGTGATTTCCTCTATCCCATCAGCCGCAGGATGCACGGCGGGTAACGTTTGATGCTGCTCTGCCCTGCAGACTAGACCTTCTGGTTTGACAATTCCACAGCCCCATGCGAAGAGGAAAGGGAAAACTGCCTTGGTATTGAGTTGTAGAGTGAAGAGAATGGGAAGAGACTTAAATGAAAAAAATTATTTGCCAGCTCATCTCTTGGCCTTCTCCTATCCCCTTCAGCAGAAGATATCAAGGCGCTGAAATTTAAAACAATAGGAAAGGCAAGTCCTGCATCCTCTTGAATAAATCCAGTTCCCCTGAGCACTGGAGAGAATGCCATTAAACCCCAAATTGGTCAGAAAGCCTGGGCATCTTTCTGGGAGCTCTGAAAAAGCAAAAGAAATGAAAAGGAAAGCATATAATAAAAGCAAGAAGGAAAAACATTTTTCAGCTATAGCTCTATCCTAGCCTGCTTTATCCTTTAGTTTGGGCAGCAATCGCAGACCCATATGCTAAGCAGTGGAAGATATTTTTCAGAAGCATTTGTCTCTTGGGGAGGCTTCTAAGCTTGTTTTATTGGCAACTATGAAACCACCACTGGGTCTGTCATGTGGTTATCCTGCAGATGGTTTGCATGGGTGGCTTGTTTCTACTGAATGAAATTTCCCTTTGGACTCCAGTTTGGATTTAAGAAATTCATGCACTATTTAGTCTTTACTTTCTTTTGGTAAAATTCTCACACTGTTTCACCTGTACACCCGTTGTCTTTGGAGCTTTTGATGGCTAAGAAGGAAGTAGCATGGCAGAAGCCTAGTCAAATAGCAATGATGCAAAGGAACAATCTCTGAAGCTTCATCAGCCGTCATGGTCAATTCCAGTTTGGATGGGCCACTGGTAGTCTGGCAGTTTTCTCGGTGCATACAGAAAGCAGCGTCCACTGGAAGCTCAAAAAAAATCTTACAGAATTTCACCTAAAGGCAGACGGCAATCTTTTATTACACATGTGGGTTTGAGTTTTATTTTTTCTTCTCTTCTCCAAAACAATCACAGTTACACATACAATTCATGGCAGGGACATTTATGGGTACCTAAGAGAGAGAAGTCCTTTCAGATACATTCATTTCAGTATTACCACTTTAAAAATAGAATGCAGAAGTATATAATGCGTCATTCTAGTTTGCAGAGGAAAAAAGTCGCACTGTAACTTTTCGAAGACTTTGGTTTCATTTTCACTTCTTCAGTTGCCAAAAAAATTTAAACTGATTGCGCTTTTCACAGGGTCAAAGAGGTAACTGACTGGTATGTCATGAAATTGGCTTTTTTGGGTTATGCGGAAATGGGTCTGAATGGCTACACAACTGCTCACTGGTGGGTGAGTGGACTCTGGTACGTTACTTATCATTTCTGAAACTCTTTTTCCATCTGTTAAATGGGATAACATGGCCTTATTCAGGGTTGATGTGAAGATTAAATAGTACAACATGCAAAATCTTAGCAAAGGGTTGTCACTTAATAAACTCAGCTATTGCTTATTGAGTACTCTCTCTTTGCTAGGCTCTGCTTTTTGCACCTTACATGTTTTAACTCAGCTAATTTTCATAACAACCTTACATGCTAAGCAATATTATAACCCCCTGCTCAGCTGGGAAAACTAAGGCAGAAAAAGGTTAACTTTCCCAAGGAGGCAAAGGGAGTAATTAGTGGCACTGGAATTTGCTCCCATGCTCTCAATCACTACTCCGTTTTTGGCTCTCCATGTAGTATATAGATGACCAAAGAATTTTAATTCTCCTTGCCACCAACTTTATGAACCTTTATTTCCCTTACCTGTAAAACTGATGTGATTAGAACACTGGCTTTTAAAAGAGGTAGGAAACACCTTGAAATTGGACACGGCTGGACCCAGTCCTATGAAGATTCTGATTTTGTAGTATTTATTTATTTCTAGTCGTGGAATGTGAATTTTTCTGATGCAGAGGTCATTCTGATGCAAAGTACCAGAAAGTAATCAGGGTGGAAAAAGTCATACTAACCAGGAAAACATTCTTAACTTTCTGTTGTCTGAAATTTTACATCAATCCACATGCAGAGGAAAGTCTCCCATTTTTGAAGATGGTAACCTATATCTCCTCTCAGAGGGTAACTACAGTCAAGATATGGCTATACTTTTTGCCACTCCAAGGTTTCACCACCTGTTTCTCCTTTGTAAGTGACCTTTGGACTTTTATTCACCTGGAGCTGTCATGCTTTTTTGTAGTTGAAACAATTCTCATTTCAGGAATGTGTTTGGCAGTAGCCTCCCCCCTTCTTACATGGCAGTAGTACAATACAGGCTTTTAAGCTACTCTTAACAGAATTACCCCATGCTGTTTTCTTTTTCTGATATGTCTTTGCCTTTAGTTCATTTTTAGTACTTAGGAAGGATTGCATGTTTTTTATAAGCATTCATCTGCACCAAGCATAAGTTGTAATCAAATTCCTTAATATTAATAAATGGCAGATGGAATTTTTTATGGCATGGGAAGAAAAAAATGAATTTAAGTTCACTGTGCTGCTAAACATTAATCTAAATGGATCTCTTTCTTATTATATCAACGAGCTTACCGTCTTTACAGATGCATGTGCCCATTCTAACTTGAAGTAGCAGGGTAACATCTGCTGACCCAGAAATGTCCATAGGCAATGAGTGTGCCTGTGTATGCATGTGTGCACATGCACACTCCTTGTTTTCTGAGAACATCTATAGATTAAAAATAAGACATATTAGAAAAAATCATTGTGAAACTTACACATTGAGAGTATCTGAAGATTTGATATCTGGCATCATCCGGAAAGCAAAACCGACAAACAATTGTCTTTTTAAAATGATCCCTTGCATAGAAAAAAAGGGAAGCAAGGCTTTTGTTGTTTTTTTGTTTGTTTTGCGGTACGCGGGCCTCTCACTGTTGTGGCCTCTCCCGTTGCGGAGCACAGGCTCCGGACACGCAGGCTCAGCGGCCATGGCTCACGCGCCCAGCCACTCCGCGGCATGTGGGATCTTCCCGGACCGGGGCACGAACCCGTGTCCCCTGCATCGGCAGGCGGACTCTCAACCACTGCGCCACCAGGGAGGCCCCTAGGCTTTTGGGGTTTTTTTGCTTGTTTGTTTTTTATTCTTTGCTCCATTTTTTATTAGGTCCTGTGTGACTTACTCAAAATCTGCTTTTAGATTCACCAAATCAATAGCAACAATAGCAGCAACAAACAAAACAAAAACCAAATATGATAAACTCATTACACATTAAAGTACAAATGATTCATATGGGATACTTATAAAGGGAAGCAAGTCTTGAGCAGAATACAACAAGACAATTTTTTAAATGGTTAAATGAGTGCTTATTACCATGTCACAGTCACAGTTCTAAATGATTTAGTGTGTATTATTTCATTTAACTATCACAGCAACCCTATGAGATGGGGGCTATTATTGCTATTCCCACTTTGCAGATGAAGAAACTGAGTCTCAGAGATGTTAAGCAACTCATCTTAAGTCACTCAGCTAGAAATGATGGATCCAGGATTTAATCTGACCCCATAGCTTGAGCTCTTTGTCAACACTGGCACAGCTTTCCAGTTGGGTGAACCAGTAGGTCAGAGGTCCAAATATCCAACTGTTAGAAGTAAAATGCTGTTGCTTAGACTAAAAGGAAAACATGGGAGCACTGTTTAGCTGCTATGAAAATCAAGTTGCTTGGCCATGTAGTTGAGAGTCATGGGAGAAGCAAGAAAAAAACAGAATGGAGAAGGCAAAAGAAAAATGGAAAATAGAAGCTACAGATAACAGAAGTAGCCATGCAGAGGCAAATGAGCTTGCCAGTCTGAAGAGTAGAGAAGAATGCTAGCTTCAAGGAAAGAGAAGACAGCCCTTTAACAAGCAGCTTAAATCTCCACACCCCCGCAGGGCACTAGGGTGCCACATTAAAAACACATCTGTCACTGGACAGCTCTACAGTGGGAGCAGGCCCTGGGACATTTAAGGAAAGGGCTAGCCAGGTCCTGCTTCCTGCCTTAGCCTCTGAGAGTATGACTCCTTTTTACCTCATCCCACTTTGTGCTAATCAGGACAGATGAAGGAAAGGCTTAATTTGGAATGAGATGAAGTCATTCACTCTGCTGCAACAGAAAGCTAAACTTCTACTGTGTTACAGTAGAACATACAAGTTATAACGTAAAACACAGAAAATCTGTATGCATCCCTAAGTGCGTACTCCAAACTTGAAGGAAGATCATAGAGTACCCTTCTAAGAAAACTGATTTTAATTTATCTTTGAACAAACTGAGGCAGAGTACCTGGTATATAGTTGACTCTCAGTAGATGAGAGAGACAAAGAAGGAAGAAATAAAGAGAGATGGCAAGGAAGAAGGAGGTGGGGAGAGGAAAGGAGGCCGAACATGTGTATAAATGACTAGTTATGTGAGCATTGTATCTTCATTAACTTAGGTGCTTTTATTTATTTTGTAATTAATTACTTTATTTTTTGGCCACACTGCACGGCATGTGGAACTTCCCTGACCAGGGATTGAACCCATGCTCCCTGCTGTGGAAATGCAGAGCCTTGACCACGGGACCTCCAGGGAAATCCTAGGTGCTTTTTAATGAGACATGATAGGCAGCCAAATACAACTGGTTGAAATAAACGGATAACTCATAGAGTCACAAAACCATTTAATGGGAATTTTAGAGGAAAGACTTCTCAACTGAACCGGTGCTTAAGCAGTTTTAAATGGCCGATTAAACCCATCTATTTTATTTTAAACTAGTCAAACTGAACCTCAGTTAGTCTTCCATAAACCCTAGATTTCTATAAATGTGATAAGTAATTGGGAGTTATCATCATCCCAAAGCTTTCTAATGTGCCAAGTATTTAACAGAGTGAGTTAGAATATATTTTTCTGGCCAATTCATTGATCTTTCGGTACATTCAATGAGTAATCCTTTCAAAATGGCAGACTTACCTGAAGAGAGTAAAGCTAATCTGTCATACAAAATAGAGTTTACTGTGAGGGAGCAGAGACGGTGTCCTGCCTTTCTTTTCTTTAGTCCTTCGTCATAGGTATTACTATTGGTATTCATTCGATCTAACCACAGTGCCCGAGTCTTATTCACAGCATTAAGGTGTACTGTATTGTAAGAATGTTGAAGTCTACTGTGACTTTAAAGGTTAAATAATTCTTTTTCTTATACCCTAATCTCCTTGAATATTCTAGAGTCCTTTTTAAAAATTTGTTAATATACATTCTAGCTCTATGTTAACAACTTCTGGTTATAAACAATATGCAGGTTTGGGATTATCCCTTTTTTAAAACTCTCTTGATGGTGCTGGATTTTTGATGCTTCGTCCCCACCAGTAGATTCACTATGAGTCAGAAAGACGTTTAAGAGGAGGCTTACAAAGAGAGACATTTTACTCCTTGTGTTACTAATGCAGGAATCCTACACATGCTCTGACTCTTGTTGATAAGGCAAAGAAAAAGGGGAACACCGTGCAACAAGATCACTTTCTAGAGGAGAAGACAATTGCTTGGGAAATTAATACTTTGAGCTTTGATTCCCTAATATGTTTTGTTACAAAGTTGGCTGTATTGTCTTTCCACAAGTCTGACACATGAATACCATTTTCTCCATTTTTTAAGAAAGATGCAAATATCCTAAGTAAAGTTGGCTGACACCAAAGGATTTTTTTCAAGAAGATAAATCCTTAGTTTAGGGGTTTTGTTCGTTTAACTCTGCAACCCACTGGGTCTTAAACCTGTGGAACAGTACCATGACTGATGATTGTAATAGATGCGTGATGCTATCAGAATGTAAACCCTTTATCTAGAGTTCGGTACTAAAGAAGGCAGAAAGGCCTGCAACAATTTTAGAAAGAGTTCTACTCCTCAGTAATTAACAATTTTATTTTTTAAACTTATTTTATTATTTTATTTTATTTTATTTTTTGGCCACACTGTGTGGCTTGTGGGATCTTAGCTTCCCCACCAGAGATTGAACCCACGCCCTTGGCAGTGAAAGCATGGAATCCTAACCACTGGACCCCCAGGGAACTCCCAACAATTAACAACTTTAAAATTTGGTTCCCTTAAGTGTTATATTAACTGTGTGGGAAAATTCAATTATCTGCAACAACTTTTGATGCCCAATAAGCCAGTGTCTTGCTCCTGAAGTAAATAATCCATTCTAGACATACTGTATAGAATTAAATCTGGGGTAAGTTTCAGAGTTTCAGTCCTGGCTTTTGCCATTTCCAAGTGCTGTGATGACCTTCAGCAAGTTACTCAGACTCTCTAAATCTCAGTTTTCTCATTTAGAAAATGGGAATATTAAGGCCTGTCTCACAGTGTTGAGGAATGTGCATTGAATATGACACAGTAGACATCCTTAATAAATGGCAGATATTTTTACTTTAAATATTTCACTTTAAATGTATTTGGAAGCAATATGTGAGTTTCTAAACAGTAATTAAAGGCACTGTATTTTCCAACAACTTTGAAGTCATGCCCTCTAAATATAATTAGATGAAATTCTCAGCACAAAGGTGTAAGTTCATCAATAGTCATTAGTCCCGCTGTGTCCCTGCATGATCTCCAGCAGTCCAAACAGTCTCCACAGACCAAATTGCTGGAAGATTATATTCTGTAGTCAAATGGTGTCCAGGTCACCTTACTGTTCCCTGCCTAGGCCATGTCAGGGCCATGCACACACAGCCTCAATCTATCAGGCTAGACCTAAAGAAAGGACCTGAAGTGTTTATAACCAATAAATAAGCAATAGGAAGTTTCCATTTAATAAACACATACTGTGGGTTCTAAATAAGAAAGTTTGAGGTTGAAGTCTTGACTCTGTCTTCATTAGCTGGATGACCTTGGTATGCTTTCTTTTGCTCTTTTTAAATATGTAGATGACAGTATATTCACTTCAGAGGGCTTAAATTGAATAGTGAATGTTAAGGGTATTTAGTACATTGTTAGCTTCTTCTGGAACCTCCTCCTTCTTTTGCCCTCATGATATCTTCTGGGTTTCCTCCAGCCTCACAGCCTGCTCCTTCTCAGTCTCCCTGCCAGCCCCCTGCCCTGCTTTACAAGAAATGGAGTGCCTGAAGGCTCCGACCTTGGTCCTTCTACCTACATACTTGCCCTAGGCATCCTCATCCCATCCCACATCTTAAAGCGCCACCTAAATTGTCACTGAAAGCTCTAACTTCCAACTTATTAACACTGCTGCAGTAGTTTAAATTGGCCAAAATTATACAGAAAGGGTCAAATTAGCATAAAGTCAACATCTGTCTGACACTGAAATCCAGCTATTATAAAAATGCAAGAGGGAGAGAGAAACAAATGGATGATTTAGTACCAGTCACCCAAGTATCAACTTCCAAACAACAAAAAGAGAAGGAAACATTGGAGTGTTTACTTAACTTGCTTGAGCCAAAGAAATCATGCAGTTTTTCCATATGATAGTGCAGCTTATCCTTTAATTAAAAATTTAAAAAAAAAACACTTTTTGAAGGTTAAGAGTTCTGTCTAAAACTTCACATCATTTTCAAGGAAAATTAATGAAAATTATTAATTGTTATAGCTCATTTATAAGAAGCTCGATGAGAACATTATGAAGAATTAGTGAAATTATTATCAGATGGAATAATTAAAGATCAGTTGTGAAATAATCACATAATTCTAGCTATACGCTGTATTGCTCTTCATTAATCAAAGATAATCTGGAATTGCAATACTTAACTAAATGCAAAAAAGTGTTTGTGTGTTCTGGCTGTGAAAGGAGATAATTGGAGAGTACAGAAGCTGTACGGTTATCAGCTTTTGCTGATTTTTGGAGTCTAGAAATATAAGTTCTGCAGTGTGGGGGGCTGATCATTTTGTGGACTGTGGAAATCTGACCTACCATAGATATTCCTGTTTTCAATGAGGTAATACTCGTCTCTTAATCCTGAAAAAAAAAAAGGGCTTTTAATTCATCAATAAGAAGAAAGTAATGCACCTAATTTTGGCAGATGTATTAGATCTCAAAGGCCCATGGACAGATTCCATCTCACTTTGTTTTCTTCTCTGCCAAATTAGCAACCTACTGGCTAAAATCCTCAGTGTTCCTTGAAAGAGAAAGTAGTTCATTCTTTCTACCATTTGTAAAATAAGGTCATGTATAATCCTCCTTTCGATCTTTATTTCTCTGTAGGAACTACAATGAAGTCACACATCAATTTCAAATGCATTTTTTAAAAGTTTTATTAAGTTAAAATTTACATACAATAAAATGCACCTATTTAAGATATGCATCAATGACTTTTGACAAATATATATACCCATGGTATCACCATGACAGTCAAGATATGAAACATTTCATTCGCTCCAGAAATGTCCTTGTGCCCCATATTCCAGTCGATCGCTACTCCCATCTTTGGTACAAGGCAACCACTGTTCTGCTTGTCTCATAATATAGATTACATACGTCTTTTCTAGAATTTTATCTAAGTGGAAGTATACAATATGTACTTTTTTTAGGTCTGACTTATTTTGCTTGGCATGATACTTTTGAGATTCATTCCTCCTAACTCCTCCTTTTTGAACTCGTCTTAACTCCTTTTTTTTTTTTATTCATTGGATGAATATGCCACAATTTACTTATTAACTTTTGCTAGAGGTTTGGTTTATTTTCAATTTTGAGCTATTATGCAAAAAGCTACTCTGAACCCTTGTGTATGAACCCTTGTGTATAAGTCTTTTGTTTGGTCATATTGCAAATCACTTTTCATATTGTTTTATTTCAATTGTTCATTCTTGTTCACTGTATCAACCAACTAAAAATCAATTTCAAAAATATCTCCAGAATGGAGGAAGATTACTTTCCATGCTGGATGTGGAAATATAGTCAAATATAGAAATGTCTTCTTTTTGTAAAGAAAACACTTACATATGTCATTTCCTTTCTTCTTTGCATCGTGCTTTTGCAATAAGTAGGGAAGATACTATTACTACTCTTAACTTACAAATTTGTCAGTTGGGTCTTAGAGGAGTTAAGTGATTTACTGAACACCACCCAGTTGATAAGTGCTACCGTCAAAACCAGAACCTGCATTGCAAGTTCTCAATCTGGTGCACTTTCCACTCTGCCATGTAGATTTTTCTTTTTTTTTTTTACTTCCTTCAACACATAATTATTAAGTTCCTTCTGCTTACCTGACACTGTGTTAGAGTATAGGGAGTCGCATAACAACAACTATAAAAATCCATGTGTTCTCTCGAGGCATTTGTTAAATTGAGAAGACAATACATGTACATGAGAGAAATTGAGTGCATTTATAAGGCAATTAGTTAAGGTTGTTAGAAACTTGCATTCTGTGTTGCATTGAAAACAGGTGATGAATTAATAAATCACTAAATAAAGGGGTAAAGAATTATCAGGAAGAGGTTCATTAAGGAAGTGACTTTTCTGCTAGACATTGAGAACCAAAAAGTATGGATTGAGAAAGAAGAGGTAAGAAGAAAAGCCAAGTATGTATGTCTATGTGATGAGGAAGAATTTGGAATCAGTGGGACTGAGAGGATTTACTTTCAGATTGAACCCATAGGGTGGGGCGAATTGAATGTCAAGTCCAATTATATGGAATGGACAACAGGGAGACTTTGTAGATTCTTAAGCAATGGGGGATGGTGAATGACATGGTTCAAGTGAGGTTTTAGAAAGGATCCATTGGTCGCAGCTTGCGGAATAGGGTAGATCTAGGAATGACCATCAAAGAGGCTCATTCAGAGAGTATTATAACCTAGGTATGAGGTGATGAAGACCCAAACCAAGGAAAGAAAAAGAGAAGTGTAAATGTTTTTAAAAAAACAGACAAGCTATTACCACTCTTCACTGAATGGTATCCTAATGCTGAGGCATTCAAACAAAATTTCTCTAGAAACTAAATGTCCTTGTACTAACAGAACCAGGTTTCACAGCCGCAGAAATGACTATAAAGCTGTGCTTTATAGGACTTGATTTTGGCCTGAAGCTTCATTCCTTTTGCTACATTTCACCGCCTGTCAACTTACCAAAGGATGCACTGACTTGCTTATTTCAGCTTCTCTCTTTAGAATATAGTTTAAAATAGCACCCATCAGTCTTAATCTCAAGTATTTTCCAAAATGTTTCCCAAATTAATAAGTGCAGGATTAGAAGCAGTGACCCTGTAGGGGACTATGACAAAAATAGCTCACCCATAAGTAGACATGAAATCTTCTTTCACTGAGCTATAGGATATTGGCCAAACCCAGCAGCTTTCATACTGTGCTGTGTCAAGGGCTCCTTAAAGCAAGTGCACCCCAAGTTCTCTCCCCCGTGGCCCAGTGATCTGGTGGATGCTTTTATTTTGTTCCCCATTTTCAGGCTACCAACTTCAGCCTCATTCACGGTGTCCTAGGCACACATGTAGCTTGGATCCTGGTAATTAAATTAACTGTCCTCCTAAGCAGACCTCAGTTAAAGGTGCAGGTGGACCATGGCAGATCAAAGATGCTCCTTCACAACATACACACTCGCTAGAAAACAGACTAGAGCTGTAATGTTTGATTGATTTGGAAGCCAAAGGAGCTCTTAACCAGAAATGTATAATAATGAAGTTAAGTTACTCTTGTCTTTCTGAAATGAATCCAATGATTGTTTCTATGCATTGCCACTGGGAAGACCCCATAAACTTGGGAAGAAGACAAACTTCAAATCTTGCTCTGTGTGCGTATGATCCATGCACGATAGTCATTTGATCTCAGACATGTGACTTGTCTTTCTCTGCCTCGGGTTCTTCATCTGTAAAGTTAAAATAATACTGGTACTTGCCCCGAAGAGTCAAGAAATATTCAATAACGTGATCTATTTAAAGTGCTAAGTATTACGCCTGACCCATACCAAGCACTTAGATATCAATGATGATTTCTGACCCGGTGCTCCTGCTACTGTTGTTTTATTGTTGCTACTGCTGTTGTTGCTTCAGCCCAAAGTTTTAGTGATTCTTCTCAAGATATTTTCAGTGTAATAGGGGAAACTGAAATATAAATACCCCATGGCAGAATTGTAAAAGTTCCATATACAGGTACAAGCAATATACTATGGAAATAGCAGAAGAAAGAATAATTCTGCAGGGGCAATCAGAGACCATTTGGTGGGTCAGATGCATGAAAGCTGAGCTTTGAAGGTAGAATTTTTCATTTAAACTCAGGCAAAGGAAGGCTGCTGGAGATTTTTGAAGGAAGACTCTAATCTGTATTTTATCCACAACATTGTGAAAAAGGGGCGGTAAAAGAGAAAAATTAGAGGCCTAGAAAGAATAGCAGATTAGAAATGCATACTTATTGTTGATTGTTTTTGTGGGATGATGGACCAAAAGTAGGAAGGAGGCAGAGAAGTAGGAGGGAGGCCAGAGTGACATGGTGAAGGGCTACCTTCTTGATCTGTGGACTACATCCAATCCATCAACAAGTCCTGTGATTGAATAGCCCTCTGACATACATCTTGGAACTCATCCACTTTTCTCCCTCTTCCATTATTTGAGCTCTCAGCAGAATTTCTCACGGTGGACTCCTCTCTGCTTCTTGAACTTCTTCCTGCTCTTGACTTTGATGACACACACTGGTTTTCCTCCAACCCCTTGGGTTCCCCTTCTCACTCTTCCAGATGTCTGCTGCTCTGCTTGCCTATAGAACACACCAACCTTGGCATTTTCTATCTACATGCTCATCTACTTTCATGCCATAAAACACCACCTGTTTCCTAATGAGTGTCACATTTATGTCTCCTTTGTGAACTTATCACCAACTCCAGACTCATGACCGTAACTTCCAATCTGGCATATCTGCATGGATGTTGTCATGGGCATGCCAACATCAACATCTTAGCCATATTTCCCTCTCCTAATCTTCCGTGAGTTGTGCCATCTCACAAATGGCACTACATCCACGTAATTGCCAAAGCTCAAGATCGAGAATTTTTCCTTGATTTGTTTCTTTCTTCCGACCTCCATATTCAGTTCATCAGTAAGGGCTGTCAGTGTTACCTCCAAAATCTCCCAAACCCTGCCTCTGTTCTCCATCTCTGCCGCTCTCATCATTGTCACTTGTGCTAAAGTAAAATATTTAGGAACTGGGCTAATTTTGCCTCTTTTTAACCTCTACCATCGTGAGCTACTCAGGAGCCAGGGTGGTCTCTTAAAAACCTAATTCCAGTCATGTTCTTTCCTTTCATAAAAATCTTCACTTAATATCCGAACTCTATCCAACTTCAAAAGTCCTGTTTCTCTGACTTTTATTCTCCCATCTCCTACTCTGCTCATCACACCAACTTTCATTCTTTGCTTTGAATATACAACCTTGTTCCTGCTTGGGATACGTTGTGAGTGCTTTTCTTATTGGTCAGTACTTCGTTTTGGTGTCCTCTGTTCAGAGAACACTTTTTTTCCCTAATCTCCCAATCTGAAGCTCCCTCCAACTCTCCCTGAGTTCATCATCCTACAGTAACCAGACAGTTTCATCTATTATTTATTTATTCATTCTTCCTCTCAGTTGCCTCCAATTAGAAAGTAAACTTTAGTAGAGAAGGAATCTTGTCACTTGTACTCAAAACTTTGTCCCAGCATCTAAAGTAGGGCCTAACATGGTAGCTGTTTAATAAGTAATATTTAAATGAGTGATTTTTTTTAGTGCTGTCATCCTATATCCAACTCACTGTTCTTTCTTGCTTGGATTATTACAGCAAGCCAGCTCACTATTTGTATCACTTTAATATTCATCCCTCTAATTCAGTCTGTACCTAGGATCTTTTAAAACTGCAATCTAATCATGACAGCCTCCTCTCTCTCATAAGCACATACCATAAAAGACATGACCCACATCTACTTCTCCAGCTCATCCCCTGCCACTCTTCCTTTAAGCTCAATGTGCCTCTTCTTCCTCTTTTTTTTTTTCCTAAATGCGCAGATAGTGGAAGATGATTGGAGATGTCTTCACTACATTTTTCAGTCATCAGTATTCAGGAATGCTGATAGTTTTCTACTCTTGCACCCTCACCATATAGCCTGTGCACCCTGCACCAGCATGTTTTTGCAGACTCCTTTTTAATTTGTAAAGAGAAGGAACAGGAGGCCCAAAGGTGATTACCAGTCAGAGCGGCTGATCATTAAAAAGGTCTGAGACTTGTGGCAAACGGATGACTGTAAGATACAGGTCAGA
This sequence comes from Lipotes vexillifer, assembly GCF_000442215.2. Lineage (NCBI taxonomy): Eukaryota > Metazoa > Chordata > Mammalia > Artiodactyla > Lipotidae > Lipotes > Lipotes vexillifer. The sequence continues at coordinate 321,949 of NW_006780679.1, read as the reverse complement.
TGGGTTTTGCACTATTCAGGCTCAGGCTGAATTACAAAAATTAAATAGCACTCTAATTAACCAGAGTAGTTAGCACATAATTCAGATCTCTGGAACTCCAGCTGACTGTGGATTTTTAAAAATTGCATAATGTACAAATAAAAAACAAAACAAAACAAAAAACAAAATAAAACCCTGCTCTGGTTGGTTTTCCATATACAGGCTTCAAGCGTAAGAAAACATTGCAGATTTCTGGAAAAACAGAATTATTCTTACTGTCCAGGAGAAAAAAGGTGAATTCTGTTTTTCAAAGAGAATAAAGGATTAACCTAGTGAAGGATGAAAGAAGTTTTGCATTCTGTTGTTAAGCACTGCACACATACTGATTTGGGCATTTTAGGACTATACCAGATGAATGCAAAGGATAGGAGATAAGGTGAAAACAAAATTCTAGGCAAGTTTTTTATCTGAATCAGCTTCCCTGATTGCTTTCTGAAGGTGTAGGGTAACCGTTCTCCACCAAGTAGAATGCAACCTAGATGAACCTAAGATTTTCTAAATAAAGAGAATGACGACATCAGCAAAAATTACTTAAATTCCTGATAAAGAGATGCAAAACGTGTTAGGAAACTTCTAAGAGGGACTTCAGATATGAGAAGCCAAATACTACAGAAATTTTCAGATCACAGACTCTGCATATAAAACAAAAAATAAAATGAAGCCTGATTTTACTATTGCACCAAAGAAGCACTGGGAAATCACCATGAAATATGGGCAAATATAAAAGCTGAGACATGGAGCAGGCAAGTGGTTCCTTTAGAAATTAAAGATAATCCCAACAAAGGGAAAATATAACAAAAATCCTGTGTTTTCAACCTAAATTCCAGAAGTCAATTAAAATATTTGAATTTAAGGGTTAATTATATACTTATTACAATAAGTCACTTCACTTTTTAATTTTCTCTTAAACATAATGAGGCTAATAATAATTGCTAACATTTATTGAACTTTTACTATGTGTCAGGTACTATGTTCAACACATTCATTATCCCATTTAAGCTTACAGCTTTGCAGCAGTGAGAATTACTATCTGTATTTTACAGATGAGGAAACTGTGATTCACAGACTCATAGTAAATTAGCCCAAGAACTCATAAGATAGTAAATGGATGAGTTATGAATCTAGGGGTAACTGGTTCCAACATCCATGTTTTTAATCACTACCGTATGTTACCTCCCTAATTTAAATTCTACCTTTTCCATAGAAATGAAATGAACAACTGACTAAAATTTGACCATATGGGGCTTCCCTGGTGGTGCAGTGGTTGAGAGATCACCTGCCGATGCAGGGGACACAGGTTCGTGCCCCGGTGCAGGAGGATCCCACATGCCGCAGAGCCGCTAGGCCCGTGAGCCATGGCTGCTGAGCCTGCGCGTCTAGAGCCTGTGCTCCGCAACAGGAGACACCACAACAGTGAGAGGCCTGCATACCACAAAAGAAAAAAAAAAAAAAATTGACCATATGAATCACACTCATAAAGGACCATGGTCACTCATAATGTAGTGTTTGCTCATAATTTTATACGATGTTAAACTTTGGAGAACTGGCTTGGGTGTTTTTCTTTTTGTCCATTTCAGAATACTGTTTGTCATGATGCTAACAGAGAAATCAGTTCTGTATTTTGTTCACTTCTCTGCAAAGTTTGTCCTACAGTGATCTAGTCACTGCTGAAATCTAGGCCTTAGTCCTTATTTTTTTTAAAAAAAGAGTAATTCATGGGCCTTACAGACTGACATTCTTCACACTGTATTTTTCTTTATAGCCAAGATGAATGAAGGTATTTTATGCTCAATTAAAAAAAGCTATTTGAAGGTTAAAATATTAAAGGAAATTACCCTGGAAGTTTTTTACCCTCTATATTCTTGTGCCCATTGAGTCATTTGTGAGATCAAAACTTTTTTTTTAGAATAAATGTATCTTAAAAGTAAGTACTTTTCTGGGGGGGGGTGGGGGTGGGCCCTTCATCAAAACTACATCTACATGTGGAACAACACCTAGAGAACATCTACCGAACACTGGCAAAATACCTCAGACGTCCCAAGAGGCAAGAAAATCCCCACATACCTGGGTAGGGCAAAAGAAAAAAAGAAAACCCAGAGGCAAAAGAATAGGGATGGGACCTGCACCTCTGGGAGGCAGCTGTGAAGGAGGAAAGGTTTCCACACACCATGAAGGCCCTTCACTGGTGGTGACGGGGGTGGAAGGGGGGAAGCTTTGGAGCCACGGAGGAGAGCGCAGCAACCGGGATGTGGAGGGCAGAGCAGAGAGATTCCCGCACAGAGGATCGGCGCTGACTGACACTCACCAGCCTGCGAGGCTTGTCTGCTCACCCGCCAGGACGGGTGGGCGCTGGGAGCTGAGGCTCAGGATTTGGAGGTCAAACCCCAGGGAGAGAACTGGGGTTGGCTGCGTGAAGGGGGCAAGTGCGCCACAGCTAGCCGGGAGGGAGTCCGGGAAAAAGTCTGGAACTGCCTAAGAGGCAAGAAACCATTGTTTCAGGGTGCACGAAGAGAGGGGATTCAGAGCACTGCCCAGATGAGCTCCAGAGATGGGTGCGAGCCGTGGCTATCAGCTTGGACACCAGAGATGGGCATGAAATGCTAACGCTGCTGCTGCAGCCACCAAGAATCCTGTGTGCAAGCATAGGTCACTATCCACACCCCAACCCCGGGAGCCTGTACAGCCTGCCACTGCCAGGGGCAACTTCCCTGGGAGAACACATAGCGTGCCTCAGGCTGCTGCAACATCACGCTGGCCTCTGCCGCCGCAGACTCTCCTTGCATTGCAATTATAACCACAGTACCCCTCCCTCCCACAACAGGAGTGAGCAAGAGCCCCCTAATCAGCGGCTACTTTAACCCTCTCCTGTCTGGGTGGGGAACAGATGCCTGAGGGTGACCTACACACAGAGGTGGGTCCAAATCCAAAGCTGAACCCCAAGAGCTGTGCAAACAAAGAAGAGTATGGGAAATTTCTCCCAGCAGCCTCAGGAGCAGTGGATTAAATCCCCACAATCAACTTGATGTACCCTGCATCTGTGGGATACCTGAATAGACAACAAATCATCCCAAAATTGAGGCAGTAGACTTTGGGAGCAACTGTAGAGTTGGGGTTTGCTGTCTGCGACTGACTTGTTTCTGATTTTTATGTTTATCATAGTATAGTTTTTAGTGCTTGTTATCATTGGTGGATTTCTTTATTGGTTTCACTGCTATTTTTTTATTATTATTTTTAATTTTAATAATTAAAAAAAAATTTATTATTATTATTTTTTTCTTTCTTTTTTTCTCCCTTTTCTTCTGAGCCATGTGGCTGGCAGGGTCTTGATGCTCTGGCCTGGTGTCAGGCCAAAGCCTCTGAGGTGGGAGAGCCGAATTCAGGTTATTGGACCACCAGAGACCTCCTGGCCCCACGTAATATGAATCTTAAGAGCTCTCCCAGAGATCTCTGTCACAAAGCTAAGACCCAGCTCCAACCAACAGCCATAAAACTCCAACTGCTGGACGCCCCATGCCAAACACCTAGCAAGACAGGAACACAACCCCATCCATTAGCAGAGAGGCTGCCTAAAATCATAATAAGGGCACAGACACCCCAAAACACACAAGATGCGGTCCTGCCCACCAGAAAGACATGATCCAGCCTCATCCACCAGAACACAGGCACCAGTCCCCTCCACCAGGAAGCCTACACAACCCACTGAACCAACCTTACACACTGGGAGCAGACCTGCAGCCTGCAAAGAGGAGACCCCAAAACAAACACAGTAAATTAAGAAAAATGAGGAGACGGAGAAATATACAGCAGATGAAGGAGCAAGGTAAAAACCCACCAGACCAAACAAATGAAGAGGAAATAGGCAGTCTACCTGAAAAAGAATTCAAAGTAATGATAGTAAAGGTAATCCAAAATCTTGGAAATAGAATGGAGAAAATGCAAGAAACATTTAATAAGGACCTAGAAGAACTAAAGTGCAAACAAACAATGATGAACAACACAATAAATTAAATTAAAAATTCTCTAGAAGGAATCAATAGCAGAGTGACTGAGGCAGAGGAACAGATAAGTGACCTGGAAGATAAAATAGTGGAAATAACTACAGCAGAGCAGAATAATAATAAAAAAAAAAGAATGAAGAGAATTGAGGACAGTCTCAGAGACCTCTGGGACAACATTAAATGCACCAACATTCGAATTGTAGGGGTTCCAGAAGAAGAGAAAAAGAAAGGGACTGAGAAAATATTTGAAGAGATTATAGTGGAAAACTTCCCTAACATGGGAAAGGAAATAGTCAATCAAGTCCAGGAAGCACAGAGAGTCCCATACAGGATAAATTCATGGAGAAACACACCAAGACACATATTAATCAAACGATCAAAAATTAAATACAAAGAGAAAGTATTAAAAGCAGCAAGGGAAAAGCAACAAACAACATACAAGGGAATCCCCATAAGGTTAACAGCTGATCTTTCAGCAGAAACCCTGCAAGCCAGAAGGCAGTGGCAGGACATATTTAAAGTGATGAAAGGGAAGAACCTACCACCAAGATTACTCTACCCAGCAAGGATCTCATTCAGATTTGATGGAGAAATGAAAACCTTTACAGACAAGCAAAAGTTAAGAGAATTCAGCACCACCAAACCAGCTTTACAACAATGCTAAAGGAACTTCTGTAACCAGGAAACACAAGAAGAAGAGAAACACCTACAAAAACAAACCCAGACAATTAAGAAAATAGTAATAGGAAGATACATATCGATAATTACCTTAAATATAAATGGATTAAATGCTCCAACCAAAAGACATAGACTGGCTGAATGGATACAAAAACAAGACCTGTATATGTGCTGTCTACAAGAGACCCACTTCAGACCTAGGGACACATACAGACTGAAAGTGAGGGGATGGAAGAGATATTCCATGCAAATGGAAATCAAAAGAAAGCTGGAGTAGCAATATTCATATCAGACAAAATAGACTTTAAACTAAAGACTATTACAAGAGACAAAGAAGGACACTACATAATGATCAAGGGATCAATCCAAGAAGAAAATAAAATCATTGTAAATATTTATGCACCCAACATAGGAGCACCTCAATACATAAGGCAAATGCTAACAGCCATAAAAGGGGAAATCTATAGTAACACAATCATAATAGGGGACTTTAACACCACACTTTCACCAATGGACAGATCATCAAAAATGAAAATAAGGAAACACAAGCTTTGAGTGACACATTAAACAAGATGGACTTAATTGATATTTATAGGACATTCCGTCCAAAAGCAACAGAATACAGTTACTTCTCAAGTAGTCATGCAACATTCTACAGGACAGATCATATCTTGTGTCACAAATCAAGCCTCGGTAAATTTAAGAAAATTGAAATTGCATCAAGTATCTTTTCCAACCACAATGCTAAGGGACTACATATCAACTATAGGAAAAAAACTGTAAAAAATACAAACACATGGAGGCTAAACAATACATTACTAAATAACCAAGAGGTCACTGAATAAATCAAAGAGGAAGTAAAATACCTAGAGACAAACTACAACGAAAACACGATGATCCAAAACCTATGGGATGCAGCAAAAGCAGTTCTAAGAGGGAAGTTTATAGCAATACAGTCCTACCTCAAGAAACAAGAAACATCTTAAATCCACAACCTAACTTTACACCTAAAGCAGTTAGAGAAATAAGAACAAAAAACCCCTAAAGTTAGCAGAAGGAAAGAAATCATAAAGGTCGGATCAGAAATAAATGCAAAGGAATGAAGGAAACAATAGCAAAGATCAATAAAACTAAAAGCTGGTTCTTTGAGAAGATAGATAAACCATCAGCCAGACTCATCAAGAAAAAAAGGGAGAAGACTCAAATCAACAGAATGAGAAATGAAAAAGGAAAAGTAATATCTGACACTGTAGAAATACAAAGGATCATGAGATATTACTACAAGCAACTGTATGCCAATAAAATGGACAAATTCTTAGAAAAGCACAACCTTCCTAGACTGAACCAGGCAGAAATAGAAAATATAAACAGACCAATCACAAGCAGTGAAATTGAGACTGTGATTAAAAATCTTCCAGCAAACAAAAGCCCAGGACCAGATGGCTTCACAGGCGAATTCTATCAAACATTTAGAGAAGAGCTAACACCTGTCCTTCTCAAACTCTTCCAAAAAATTGCAGAGGGAGGAACACTCCCAAACTCATTCTGTGAGGCCACCATCACACTGATACCAAAGCCAGACAAAGATGTCACAAAAAAAGAAAACTACAGCCATTATCATTGATGAACATAGATGCAAAAATCCTCAACAAATTGCTAGCAAACAGAATCCAGCAGCACATTAAAAGGATCATACACCATAATTAAGTGGGGTTCATTCCAGGAATGCAAGGATTCTTCAATATATGCAAGTCAATCAATGTGATACACCATATTAACAAACTGAAGGATACAACCATATGATCATCTAATAGACACAGAAAAAGCTTTTGACACAATTCAACAGTGATTTATAATAAAAAACTTCCCAGGAAGTAGGCATAGAGGGAACTTACCTCAACATAGTAAAGGCCATATATGACAAACCCACAGCTAACATCATTCTCAATGGTGAGCAACTGAAACCATTTCTTCTAAGATGAGGAACAAGGCAAGGTTGCCCAATCTCACCACTGTTATTCAACATAGTTTTGGAAGTTTTAGCCACAGGAATCAGAGAAGAAAAAAGAAAGAAAAAGAATCCAAATAAGAAAAGAAGAAGCACAGCTGTCACTGTTTGCAGATGATACTATACATAGAGAATCCTAAAGATGCTACCAGAAAACTACTAGAGCTAATCAATGAATTTGGTAACATTGCAGGATACAAAATTAATGCACAGAAATTACTTGCATTCCTGTACACTAATGATGAGAAATCTGAAAGAGAAATTAAGGAAACACTCCCATTTACCATGGCAACAAAAAGAATAAAATACCTAGGAATAAACCTACCTAAGGAGACAAAAGACCTGTATGCAGAAAACTATAAGACACTGTTGAAAGAAATTAAGGATGATACAGATAGAGAAATATACCATGTTCTTGGATTGGAAGAATCAACATTGTGAAAATGACTATACTACCCAAAGCAATCTACAGATTCAATGCAATCCCTATCATAGTACCAATGGCATTTTTTACAGAACTAGAACAAAGATTTCACAGTTTATATGGCAACACAAAAGACCTCGTATAGCCAAAGCAACCTTGTGAAAGAAAAACAGAGGAATCAGACTCCCTGACTTCAGACTATACTACAGAGCTACAGTAATCAAGACAGTATGGTACTGGCACAAAAAGAGAAATATAGATGAATGGGACAGAATAGAAAGCCCAGGAATAAACCCACGCACATATGGTCACCTTATCTTTGATAAAGGAGGCAAGAATATACAATGGAGAAAAGACAGCCTCTTCAATAAATGGCGCTTAAAAGCTGGACAGCTACATGTAAAAGAATGAAATTAGAACACTCCCTAACACCATACACAAAAATAAACTCAAAATGGATTAAAGACCTAAATGTAAGGCCAGACACTATAAAACTCTTAGAGGAAATCATAGGAACAACACTCTGACATAAATCACAGCAAGATCTTTTTAACCCACCTCCTAGAGGAATGGAAATAAAATCAAAAGTAAACACATGGGATCTAATGAAACTTAAAAGCTTTTGCGCAGTAAAGGAAACCATGAACAAGACAAAAAGACAACCCTCAGAATGGGAGAAAATATTTGCAAGCGAAGCAACTGGCAAAGGATTAATCTCCAAAATTTACAAGTAGCTCATGCAGCTCAATGTCAAAAAAACAAACAACCCAATCCAAAAATGGGCAGAAGGCCTAAATAGACATTTCTCCAAAGAAGATATACAGATTGCCAACAAACACATGAAAGGATGCTCAGCATCACTAATCATGAAAGAAATGCAAATCAAAACTACAGTGAGGTATCACTTCACACCAGTCAGAATGGCCATCATCAAAAAATCTAGAAACAAGGGCTTCCCTGGTGGCACAGTGGTTGAGAGTCGGCCTGCTGATGCAGGGGACACGGGTTCATGCCCTGATCCAGGAAGATCCCACATGCCATGGAGCGGCTAGGCCTGTGAGCCATGGCTGCTGAGCCTGCGCATCCGGAGCCTGTGCTCTGCAACGGGAGAGGCCACAACAGTGAGAGGCCCGCGTACCGCAAAAAAAAAAAAAAAAAATCTGGAAACAATAAATGCTGGAGAGGGTGTGGAGAAAAGGGAACCCTCTTGCACTGTTGGTGGGAATGTAAATCGATACAGCCACTATGGAGAACAGTATGGAGGTTCCTTAAAAAACTGAAAACAGAAGTACTATACAACCCAGCAATCCCACTACTGGGCATATACCCTGAGAAAACCATAGTTCAAAAAGAGTCATGCACCACAATGCTCATTACAGTTCTATTTACAATAGCCAGGACATGGAAGCAACCTAAGTGTCCATCGACAGATGAATGGATAAAGAAGGTGTGGCACATATATACAATGGAATATTTTTCAGCCATAAAAAGAAATGAAATTGTTATTTGTAGTGAGGTGGATGGACCTAGAGACTGTCATACAGAGTGAAGTAAATGAGAAAGGGAAAAACAAATACCGTATGCTAACACATATATATGGAATGTAAAAAAAAAAGTTCTGAAAAACCTAGGCGCAGGACAGGAATAAAGACACAGACGTAGAGAATGGACTTGAGGACACCGGGAGGTGGAAGGGTAGGCTGGGATGAAGTGAGAGAGTGGCATGGACATATATACACTACCAAATGTAAAATAGATAGCTAGTGGGAAGCAGCTGCATCGCACAGGGAGGTCAGCTCCATACCTAGAGGGGTGGGATAGGGATGGTGGGAGGGAGATGTAAGAGGGAGGGGAGGGCTTCCCTGGTGGCGCAGTGGTTGAGAGTCCGCCTGCCGATGCAGGGGACACGGGTTCGTGCCCCGGTCCGCGAAGATCCCACATGCCACGGAGCGGCTGGGCCCATGAGCCATGGCCGCTGAGCCTGTGCTCCGCAACGGGAGAGGCCACAACAGTGAGAGGCCCGCGTAACACAAAAAAAAAAAAAGAGGGAGGGGATATGGGGTTATATGTATACATATGCTGATTCACTTTGTTATACAGCAGAAACTAACACAACATTGTAAAGCAATTATACTCAATGAAGATGTTAAAAAAAAAGTACTTTTTTATGAGGGGAGGGGAGAGGGAGTGGGCAAAATGTTTATGGATTTTTTTTTTACTTTAAAATAGTTTTTATTTTAATATTTTTAATTGAATGGAAGATTCTTTAAATTCTATAGTGCTTTATAGTTTTCAAAAGTTTCACGTACATGATTTCATATAATCCGATAATAACCCTTTTTTTTTACCTACACCTATCTTGCCTCTCCCCCCTTCCCTCTCCCCAGTGGTAACCACTGGTTTACTCTCTGTATCTATGAGTCTGCTTCTTGTTTTATTCTCTAGTTTGTTATATTTTTTATATTCCGCATATGTGATATCATACATTAATTTGTCTGAGTTATTTCACTTAGCATAATGCCCTCCAAGTCCATTATAGATTCTTTTTAAATATACCTTTAAAGAATGGATCCCAACTTTACACTTATAATGTAGTTCTACACCACTGAAAAATGGATTAGTTGTAATATTATGGCTACTGCCCTGAATTTTCTGTTAGAGATAGCAATATCCATAGTTTCTCTCAACTTAAATGAAGGTCTGCTTATCATTGGATAATTTAATCATTTATGCAGTAAACAAATATTTATTAAGTACTTGCTATATGCAAGGCACCCTTTAATGATAAAGAATATCATTTCTTTTATGGAGCTAACAGTCTAGTTGTAGCGGTTGGGAAGAGACACAAGCAAGAGGAAAATGTCAAATAATAAGAATTGCTATGAAGAATATAAAGCAGGATGACGTGATAGAATAATACTGATGGGTGAATGTGGCCATTTTAAAAGGATGGTCAGAGAAGGCCTCATTGAAGACGTGACATTCTATCTGAGACCTTTATGATAAAGTGAACCAGGCAAAGTTCTTGGAGAAGAGCATTCCAGATGGAGAGAAAAGGGCAAAAGCCATAAAATGAAAACGTGTGATGTACCTGATGAATAGAAAGTCCACGTGTCTAGAGTGTAGAAAATGTCAGAGGAATGCTGACGTGAAGGTGAAGATATCATCAGGGGGACAATAGACCTTGGTATGAAGTTGTACTTTTATTTTCATTGCAATTATAAACCATTGGAAGGTGATTTGCAACTTGGAGGATTAATCTGGGGCCATAGGATTTAATCTAAGAACTTTGGATTTCACAGCTAGGACAGTTTCTTCTGGCCTCAAACAACAACAAGATATGGAAAAAATTGAAGGCCTTGAGCCTTAGTGTTACATTGAAGCTGGAGTTTAAGCCCTCAGATCCAGAGACCACTCATCAAGATGCACATTACATGTTTAACTTAATAACTGTGCTGGGCACTATTTTAGGCACCAGGGATACAGCTGTGAATAAGAAATGTTACTTGCCTTATATTCTAGGTAATAGAATAGAGGGAACATATTATAACACTGAGCACTTGCTGAGGGTTCTTTTTAATAATCTAGCTTCCCTGTTAAGTTTTTCAGCTTCAGGACCTGACTGCATTATTCATCAACTGTGATTGCCCTAGAGCCTATTAAAATGCTTGACACATAGTAGGTGCTCAGTAATTCTTAACTGAATTGAAAAGTAGCTTTCATCTCATTGATATGCAGTATTCCATTGTGTGCGTGTATCTTCTCTTTTTTCAAAACCATGTTCTATTTTTGAATATAAACATATTAGAAAATCATTTTTTTTGCATGAAGGGTTTATGTTTTTACAGGGCTTTGCTGTATTCGTCAATATATTATCTTTATTCTGTGACATGCAGTCTACCTTAGTCCTGTGAATTTAAATCTCTATGGAATATATCTGTTTTGGGCTTCAATTATGTGAAATCAATTAAATCCCCCAATTTTTTGTCAACAGTATTTTTCATAGCCACCTAAACATGCCCTGTTTTGGTTTTGCACATAATAAAGGAAGTCCTGAAATGGAGAATCTTTGTCCTTTCCTATTATTAAAAAAACTCACTAATTTATGATTATTGCAAAAGGCAGTTTAAAATACCATCGTATTTTGGTCTTTCTCTGGGTTTTTCCTTCAATCTCTGTGCTCCCGGTCCAAAGAAGTATGGACAGTTCCCCAAAAGTGTCATGGTCTCTTTCATGGTGCCCATTCAACAGCATTGGAATGTCTTTTTCTCTCTTCTTATTCTCCTTCCTATGTACTTTATCTTCAACCTTTTGTCTTTAGCTTAACTGCAGCCATTCCTAAAAGCCTTTGTTTAACCTTCCATATCTGGGTTAGCTGCCTGTGTTTGTCCTATTACCAGCTTTGTCACAAGCTATTGTAATTTCCATTACTCTAAGTTTCTTTTCTAGACTGTAAACTCCCTGAGGACTGGGACTAGATTGTAATTACAATTCTAATGCCACCTCCTAACTCAGTGACTACCAAAGAGTGGACCTTTAACAAAAATCTACTGAGTGAATGAGTAAATGGATCAATTAACTGTCATTTTCTAAGGCAGATAATAATTTAATTTGTTCTCATTGTCTGGTACATTTAAAAGGTCTTTGTTCATACCTGTGACTTTCCCTGTCTCCCGAGTTCTATTTTTATAATTTTCTTTTATTTTGTATAGTGTGGTACTTAGCATGTTACTTCAGAGCAATATAGCTTTTAAGTCTGCGGTAGAAAAGAAAGAGAAGGCGATCTAGTGTTTATATAAATCTGCCCTTAGGACCCATTTCTTAGAAAAAGCAGATAGGAAGGAGTGGTGGTTGAAGATCTAGGAGCTGGTGTCATTAAGGAAGAAAACCTAGCATCCTTTCCACATTCACTTTTATTCATTTGATATTCCAGCTCACAAAAGCTCTGGCTTGACTGTTGACAGTCAACATGTGAGAACTGTGGTTTCTACTCCTTTGTACAGGAAATCTGTGTGGCTGTATGAGAAGGAGTGAGAGATGGTATTTTCGTCTCATGAATAAAAACTGTGTATCTTGATATTGCTGTCAAACAGCTGAAGTTACTAAACCAATGATATACTCTCGGGGAAATATAGGTGAAAAAGCCTCTTTTTTCTTTCTTTTTTTCCCTCTCCCAGCTCTTCACCAGCGTTCAATTCAACCCAAGGAACCAGGAACTGAGGAGGAAGTAAGTAATTGACATTCAAAGCCTCTATTTTTAGACACCTTTACATTTTTCTTTTGCATCTAACTAGCAAGGATTTTTCCAAACAAGCTTTTAATTAGCAGGTGAGTTTAATTGATATGTGGGTTTCTCAGAAGGGGAAGGGACCTCAATGTGGAGGAGGAGGGGGGAGGGCTTCCATCACTCTCACTCACAATAGAAGACCATTAATTCATTTGCACCTCGTTGTTTTAAAGGATCAATTTATTGTAGCAAAGAAAGAAGGCAGAGACTCAGAAGGTTGGAATCTGTCAGAGAAGAAAGAGAGGCACTATAATTTAACATGTTATGTGGATGATTTAAAACTTGGAAAAATATTGCTACTGATGTCCAAATAGAGGAACTAACCTATTTGCATAGAGTCAGGTTCTGTCCAAGTGCTGAGAAAAGATTAGTGTTTCAAAATCAATGAAGTTAATTTTTTTAAAAAGTTTTAAGTAGGTAGGAAAGTGGAAAATAAAACACATAGGTAGATCAGTTTCATTGTTCTCAAAAGAGTAGTTTATTAATGTAAGTGAATGTGAGACTGTTTTAAAAGTGAAATCCAGGGTAGTCTTGCTTTTTATGGTGGTGGGAGAGAACACATATCGTGTTCAGTTTTGCAAAGTGGGAAGTTGCAGGAAGCATAGGAGGGTGTATACGTCATGATTCAGAAACCATTAGTTGCATGCAACAGAGGCCAGTACTGACTAATATGAGTAGAAAAACAGAAGAATAAATTTAAAGCATATTGGCTATGTCACAGAATCAAATGAATGGCTGAATAGTCAAGCCTCATAGAAGGATGGGGACTACAGAAGCTCTGAAATCTAGGTAAGAAACTAATGGAGGGTCTGATTGTTATCTGATTGGTGAAGCATGATTAAAATCCGCCCCCTCCTCTGCCCCATTGACAAGGGAAGTGAGATGCTTCCATTCAACCAGTATCTCTGGTGAGGGACAAAGTGTTCAACAAGTAGAAAATTCTAGATGCTGATACAACTTTTGACCTACCCTAAAACTTGATATATGTGTATAAACACATATGCACATAATGTATAACCTATACATGCATATGTAGACATCCATTGTCATATATGATTACCAAAATTGTGATTACCAAATTTTCTTCCAATATTCCAGCACCAATACTCCCTACTTGCTTCAGGATGATTATAGGTGTTGAACTGGCATCTTGAAATTCTGTGCCACATCAGATATTGCTAAAATGCATATTCTCCATTAGTCTGAGTGGAAGTCTGCCTTCCAGAGGGAGAAAATTCTCCTTTGATTCTCCGCAGCTAGCAACCAGAAAAAAATGGCTGCGCTTTTACCCTTTAAGATGCCTTTTCAGATTATTTGATATTTATTCTTTAAAAAGCCTTAAACAATAGCCTGCACCCTGTTGAGTTCACCATAGAACTGTAAGAGACTTGTGTTTATTGGACAAATGGTAGTTACATAGACCACAGAGTCCTAGAAGAAAAGCTGGCTACATAAACATCTCCTACCCCTAAATTTCTGCTTCAAAGATGGACCCAAAGTGATTTTTATTGAGTATTATTACAGTAGAAAATAATTGTTTGCGATAGGAAGACATAGTTTATTATTTAAGAATGAACCACCCGCTTCAGGATAAATTTGGGGGATTCATCACACTTATCCTGCAGACTGTATTTCCTTTTCTTTATTAGAAAACAGAATAAGTGAGGATGTTTGGAAGACTTTTGCCTGACCTCATGGTTAGTCCAAATGGAAATGCATTACTATCTTTGGCAGAGTATTTAGTTTCATAAATTGGCTAACTTGGCTTACATATAGGCACTTTGTGTATTTGTAGGAGAAAAGTCTGAAGAGAACAGCATATGCAGTTACAGTTCTGCCTTCTATGATCTGTGGTCCTCTCTGTGTATCCTCCTCTAGAATGTTAGCTGTGCGAGCTCTCATAGCAAGCAGCTACCCGAGTCTAGCGTGTGCTAACGATAGGAAGGTAATGAAAATAAGAACCTTTGAAAGTTATAATTGGTGATCCACCCTCCCAGAACACATGAAAATTAATTGGCCAGATGTTCCCTACCCAACTGTAATGGGGGTAATGTAGGAGACTGAGTTTTCAACCTTCCCCAGGTGTGCGCATTTGAGCAGGGAAAAGTGATTATGAGTGACATGATGACAGGTGCAGTGCCCATGTTCCACAGTGCCCTTGTGTATCTGTTATATATTTAGGATTTTTCTCCTGAGGCACTTCAGAGATATGAAAATAGACATGGAACAAAACCAAAAGACCCTTAAAATAGAAAAAAAAAACTCAGAAGTTGTGAATTTTGTATTATGTGTATATTAATTGTATTGTTATTTAAGGTAATATTGATACCTGTACCTGTTAGCTCTTGTTATAATTATGTCAGGCACTGTGTTAAGCACTTGGCATTTTGTGATTAACCTTCACAACTTTAGAGGTGGATACTTACATCACCTCTACTTTTTAGATGCGTCACTGGAGTTCAGAGATTGAATCAATCTTTCATAGTTACACAGGGAGTAAGAGAGCAGATCTTTTTTTTTTTTTTTTTTTTTTCCTTTTTAAAGAGCAGATATTGAGGATCTAAGGTCAGAGCCCATGGGCTTACCTACTAAGCTATACATTTCCAAAATAGCAGGTTTGTTCACCTCTGCAAAGCAAAGTCACTTTGGTAAGGCCATTACTTGCGTTATCTCATTTAATCCTCATAACCACCAGGAGAGGTACAAAATACTGTCCCCATTTCACAGAGAAAGGTATAGAGGTGACGAGTTTGATGAACTTGACCAAGGTCCCAGGTGACTGCGAAACAGAGAAGGTGCTCAAATTTAGTTTTCTCTGACTTCAAAGCCCAGGTGTTAACCACAGTGAAGCAGTGCTACAGAAAAGATAACGTCTTTTGCAACTGAAACTATGACATTGTTACTCTGATTTAAGTCTGATTTCTTTCACTGTCCTTATTCACACGTTTACATTTGCAGGAAAAGTGATTATCCTGCCATCTTCTCCTCTGCAGCATTTCCTTGAGCTTCAGTTTTGAATGGAGCCCAAAGTGTCCCCTGATGATTCCATGCAATTGCCCTCAGGGACTATTTAGGAAGAAAATGTTGTTCTCCTAATAAAACAGCACAGCTGTCTCAAAGAGCTTTTAATCCATCTTTTTAAAAGATGTGGACTTTCTAAAATAATGTCGCCCCCATTTGTCTTCTCTGAAAGAAGATATTTCAAACCCAGGAACACCTATCATAATAAACCATTAAGATGACTCCAGCCTTTCAGTGTATTTTTAGAATTTCGTATTTCACCAAATGCTGTTATATATAATTCTTGGTAGTGGGATATGATGGGATATGACAGTTATCTCATTTGCGAAGAAAGACCAAATAACTCATTGTCCCACATCCACAAATAAATTATTCTTGTCCCCAAGCATAAGATTCTGTTTTGTTAGTTTCCTCACCTTAATGGATTTTCTTTTCTACATTAATACTTTTTGCAAGACTCTGACCCTTAATATCAGTTTGGCTATTGTGAAAGAAGGAAAATTCCTGGAAACCAGCCTCACTGATCTAAAAATGAAGCATTAACAAAGCAGTCTATACCTCTAGAAGTAAAATGAGGTCTTGAGTGATAATTATTTTGTAGGATTTCATTCAGCATTTTTGTCACATGTCAACCATGTGAAGAGAAAACACATTTTTCCTACCTTTTGAGTAGATACCATCTGTTTCAGCTCAAGGAGGGCTCAGGGTTCTATTTTTCTTTCTTTCTTCAGTTTCAAAGGGTCCTATATTTGATTCAAACATTACAGTGCTATACTTGATTCTGGAACTTCTAAAAACTAAATTTGAGGGTCTTAATATGATGCTTTAGTCCATATGGCATTTAAATGTATACATGAATACGTATAAGTGGAATTTTTCCCTAATTAAATTGCATCATTATGTTGAAAATATGCCTCACTAAGTTTTGCCTGTATTTTCACTTCTTATTCTTCATAGTCGTGCATATTTCTTAAGTTTTTTTTATCTTACCAGGTGTGAATTTTAGTCTCTGGTGTCCTAGTTGATAAACCTCCTTGAGTAGAGATAGTTCCTATTCTTCCTTGTTTTCCCAGTTCATTGGACATTCATAAACGCACTCGATAAATCTTTTGCAAATCGAAGTGAAATTAATTTAATGTATTGTTAAGCCTTTTGTCATGAAAATTTCTAAGCATATATTCATAGAATGACTGAAGGTATACATAAGTGCTTTTATCATAAACAGCCAATATATACTATAGAAGTAATGTATAGAGAACACTTAAATTTACATTTGTACATACATAAGCTAGCGCAAAATAACTTACTTGATGTAAGCATTATCACATATTTATATATTTATTTAACTATATACAATTATCCAGTTACAGTAGTTGATAGATGTAGCACGTTTGTGTTCTCTTTGCTAAATGTGTGTGTGTGTGTGTGTGTGTGTGTGTGTGTGTGTGTGTGTGTGTGTGTAGGTATGTAAACACTCATTGCATCAGGAGGCACTGATGTCTTAGCTCTGATCTTTTATGAGGAGATATATAGGACAGAGGAAAAAGAATATCCAAGTTAATAGTCCTAGTATCAGCAGTAACCACAGCTCAGCTGGACTCCCTGGATTTTGATATCATCTGAGTGCAAAGCTAATAATAATTTCAGAAGGCAGATGGCCAGTGGCCTCCACTAAGAGCTCCCCAGAAGGGGCTTTTTAGAGCCCACTGCAGTGGAGAGTTTTAGAGTAGTGAGACAGTCCTGCTAACATCCTTTTAATAACATCTTTAAGGCAACTAAATTGCTAACTACTTGACCATTTTGCATTAATTCTGGTTAATTTTCAGTAATCAGATGATTAGGACAATGATACAACCAGTGATATTTGAACAGGTTCTATAAAATGTGATTGTTTACTTGGACCTATAGTAGCCAGTAGAGTTCTGCCATTTACTACCTTCAATATTTAACATAAAGACTGAGAGGTAGAAAACTGCAGAGATAGAACTAGATGAAAGTATAAAATCCTTAGGGAGGGTAGCAGTGGAGCTGAACACATTTTGCATGTCTTTGAGGTACCAGTTCTTCTGGCAGGGATGTTACATTCCCAATCTTATTTAATTCTCATCCTTAGGGATAGATTAATTATCTCTAGTTTCCAGATGAGGAAAGTAAAATTCAGAGTGTTTAAGTGACTTGCCAATGCATTTACTTCTTTCTTTTTTTAAGTTAATTAATTTATTTATTTTTGGCTGAGTTGGGTCTTTGTTGCTGCGCGCGGGCTTTCTCTAGTTGCAGCGAGTGGGGGCTACTCTTTGTTGTAGTGCGTGGGCTTCTCATTGCGGTGGCTTCTCTTGTTGCAGAGCACAGGCTCTAGGCATGCGGGCTTCAGTAGCTGTGGCATGCAGGCTCAGTAGTTGTGGCTCGCGGGCTCTAGAGTGCAGGCTCAGTAGTTTTGGCACACGAGCTTAGTTGCTCTACGGCATGTCAGATCTTCCTGGACCAGGGCTCGAACCCCCTGTCCCCTGCATTGGCAGGCAGATTCTTAACCACTGCACCACCAGGGAAGTCCCTCAACCACTATTTCAAAACTTGAGGTCATCAAAAACAAGGAAAGTCTAAGCTGTCACAGCCAAGAGAAGCCTAAGGAGACATGATGACTAAATGTAATATCCTCAGTGGGATCCAGGTTGTTTTCCTTTGTATGAATTCCTAGGCCCTGAGCCACCATTTGTGTTCCTTTGGGGCCTGCAGAATTTATTCCTCTGGGGTTTTGTTTTGCTGATTAAAATTTGAGATATAATCCAAAATTTCAATGCAAAAGTTCATTGACAATAGTTTCTTTCAGCCGTTACTTATTTTGGTGTCACAAAGGGCTGTCAGACATCTGAGGTCCCAGTGGAGGAAGGTTTCTCACTCAGGTAAAGGCATATGATAATTCCATACACAGACTGTCCACCTGCCACTCATTTCCTTTCTTCAGGAGGGCCAAGGATGCCCTACTTTCAAGTCATCCTGGGGCTGCATCTGCTCAAAGTCCACAGCTGGCCCCTCTGCATGTGTCCAAAGCTTGGCGGGGACACTGCAGCCCAGGTAGAGACCGTAGGGGAAAGGCACATTTACTTCTAAGAAGCCTCTTTTTCCCCTTTCAAGTTGGATACAAGTATCCCTGTTTACTGTCTCCCCCTCACCCAGACCTCGAATTTAAGCTCCTTGAGGGCTGGGACTTTATCTTATTATTGTACTCTAGAGTCTGATACATTCACTAAATGTATTCAACAAATATTTATTAAATGCCCAATATATGCCAGGCCTAAAGAAATAATGAACAAAAACAAACAGCACTCCCTGTCCTCCAAGAGCTGACATTCTAGTGCAGGGATGCAAACGGTAGACATAAACCTTATGTAAAATATATAAAATGTTAAGTGTCGAAAATGCACTGTGGAAAATTATAAAGCAGGACAAGGGGCTAGGGAGGCAGTGATCAGGGACTTTTTGTGGAGAAAGTGACGTTTGAACCAAGACCTGAGGAGGCGAAGCAGGAAGCCATGAGGACAGATGAAAGGAAGAGCGATATAGGCAGAGGGAACAGCCAGCGCGTAGGTATGAGGTGGAAATGGGCCTGACGTGTCTTGAGTATAGCAAGGAAAGAAAGAGCGTTATAGGCAGAGGGAACAGCCAGCGCGTAGGTATGAGGTGGAAATGGGCCTGACGTGTCTTGAGTATAGCAAGGAGGCCAGAGTGGCTGGAAAGGAGTGAATGAGACCGAGAACAGTACGATGTTGGATGAGACAGGTCATGGAAGAGGAGGGTGAAAACTTCTAGGCCGTTGTAGACAATTTACTGTGAGTGGAATGTGAAGCCAATGGGAAGTTTGAACAACGGGTGTGGTGTGGCCTGACTTACCTTTCATCAGATGATCACAGATGGCCACGTTGAGAACAGACTGGAAGAGGTCAAGAATGGAAGCGGGGAGAATATTTGGAATGTCTTAAAATAATGCAGGGAAGCGTAATCACATATGGCTTAAGCTGAGGGTGGGTGGTAGTGAAGGTGGTGAGTAGTGTGATTCTGGATATATTTTAGAGATAAATCTGACAGCATAGATATGAGGTGTGAATGACAAAGGCCAGTCGAAGATGACCTCAGGGATTTTGGCCTGAACAACTAGAAAGATGGAGGTACCTTTTAACAGTGAGTTGGTCTATTGCAAGTTCTGGGGAAAAGATTTGGAGCTGGGTTTTGGGCATGCTAAATTGGAGATGCCTGTAAAACATCCTTCCTGAGATACTGATTAGTCTGGTGATTGGATATCCAAGTCATTTGGAGTCCAAGGCAGAGTTGGAGCTTGAGGTATATATAAATATATATATATATGGTGTCATTACTGTAAAAATGGTATCAAAAAGCCATGAGACTGGATGAAATCTCCATGGGGGTTAGTGAGGGCCCAGTAGATACTAGTTGATAGTTGATACATTTAAATTATCTGTATATGAATGAATGGATGTGTACAACAGAGGTGAGATTGGAAAAAGCCTAGTTTATCTGACCTCTGAGCCATTGTGTTTCTTACTTTTTGTGTAGGTCCACGTTTTTAGTTGGCATCAGGAGAAAGTCTCTGGTTATTTTAAGCAACAATGACAGCAAAAATAATTTATTTAAAAGGTACTGGGGCACTTACAGAATTTTTTTTTTTTTTGAGAACTAGAGAAACAGGAGTGAATGCTACATATGAAGAAATGGGGCAACCATTTAAAAGAATTGCACAACCATTTAAAAGAAGAAAGTTATCAACATATCAGATTTAGGAAGAAGAATGGTGATGGTAATAATAATATTTGATGTTAAGGAAAAAAGGATCCTTTTTGATCAAAGCCTAGAATGTGATGGAGCATTTGCTCATTTAATCCTCACACCATTTTTATGAAATATACATTACTCTTCTCACTTTGTAGATGAAGAAACTGAGGGTCAGGGGTGTTAATTAGTTCTGGTAGGTCACACAAATGATGGGCACCGGCATCTGGATTCTGACCCAGATTTGTCTCATTCCCAGCCCACACTTTTCCTATTTTACCAGACTGCCTTTCCAAAGCAATAAGTAGGTACAGCCATTTGGAAGAAGCCTTGCATTCTTTTCAGTACATGGTGATGTCAGCAGGGCTGATGGCTTTTTCCTGCTTAGTAGAAAGGAAAACTGGAGCTAAATGACCTGGCCCAGCTCAACTCCCTCTCAAAGCAGAGTTGAGAGTTGGCTTCTAGTCTGCTAAATGCAAGTCCAAGCTCTCTCACCACCACTGTGAACTAAGTTTTGCAAAACTAGTTGTGATCCTAATGACAATATCTCTATGCTTTTGCAAAGGTTTTTACAAGTTATTGATTGCTTTCAATATCAGTATATATGAATGAACTAAACACCTGTATTTATTGATTGTAAAGTTCAGTATTTTGGACAATGTAGCAGTACCTCTTTATGCATTTCTGCTCAACTTAAATCCTAATTGTGATAACATTTTCCCCTAGTACCACAGTATTGCTCTGGATTCTAATATTTTTCACTTGATTTTTTTTTTTTTTTTGCGTTACGCGGGCCTCTCACTGTTGTGGCCTCTCCCGTTGCAGAGCACAGGCTCCTGACA